>NC_138957.1:31940000-32332500 GCF_965226115.1 Aulonocara stuartgranti
TTCAGACGCTTATCTGACGTTAAACTAAATCTAAGTCACTAAATCCTCCTGTGGGTAAAAACAACTTTAATCAACTTTCCCTTGTACAAAATAAACGAGACAAACACAAACTGAATTAAAAATAATGACGCTCATCTCCAAAATCATCTGTTTTTTCCCAGTGTCTTTTTCTAAAATCTACATTGTTAATGATGAGTGATTTTAAAAATCTTCCACTGAGACAAAAGCAGCCATAAATGTAGATCCTCTATATGTTGATCACGTCTCTGTGTCAGTATAAGACTTTAGTGCAGCCTCTCTGGTTCACTGCAGTCTTTGTCTCTGTGTTTCTGTCAGGTGTTCACATTTTCCAGTGGATGTACGGCTGTGAATGGGATGAAACGGGTGAAGTGAATGGATATATGCAGCATGGTTATGATGGAGAGGACTTCATCAGCTTTGACCTGAAGGACCAGACATGGGTCGCTCCAAAACAACAGGCTAAGATCACCAAAGACAAGTGGGACAGTAACAGAGGTCTGATCGCACAGTATAAGAATTACCTCACCCAGATTTGTCCTGAGTGGGTGAAGAAGTATGTGAACTATGGGAGGAGCTCTCTGATGAAAACAGGTAAAATCTATGACCAGAATTAGATTGTTAACCAATAGTAATATGTCTCAGTTTATTGCTTACTATGATATTAAATTAATATAATAACACTTTGTATGGCATTTTAATACATTCTTTAAATTTCATTTAATTGTATAAACTACATCACATCAAAAATAAATCAGTATGCTTCTAATAATAATAATCTTCTTCTTTTTCAAGTTGCTCCTGGTTGCCACAGCAGATCATCTTCCACAGTTTTAGCTCTGATATACTCATTTCTAATCCTTCTCACTCCTTATGATAATTTTAATATCATCAGCTCTGTCTCCTGTATTTGTCTCAGTGCCACCATCCTCAGATATTAAATCACAGCAGGTCTCACTGCCATCTTGTAAACCTTCCTTTCCACTCTTGCTCGTCTCCATCCACTCCACCTTGTCCGCGCTCTTTTCTTCACGTCTCGTCTGCACTGTGCACCTCTCCAGCTCAAATACAAGTAATAGTAATAATACAGAAAGAATGAACTGTTTGTCTTTACTCCACAGATCTCCCCAAAGTGTCTCTCCTCCAGAAGTCTTCCTCCTCTCCAGTCACCTGCCACGCTACAGGTTTCTATCCTAACAGAGCCGAGATGGTCTGGAAAAAAGATGGAGTGGAGCTTCATGAGGGTGTGAACAAAGGAGAGATCCTCACCAACAATGACGGGACCTTCCAGATGAGTGTTGACCTGGATCTCTCATCAGTCAAACCTGAAGACTGGGAGAGGTACAACTGTGTGTTTCAGCTCTCTGGTGTGAACGAGGACATCGTCACCAAACTGGACAAATCAGAGATTCAGACCAATGAAGGTGAGTCTGGAATCAGGATCAGATGAGTGATGAACATGGGAAACACACACTTGAATTACTGCAATAACCTGTGGTTCATGTTGGATGAGGTAATCTGTTTGTTTAGGTTTTCTTTCTGTCAGAATAATTTTAAAACCTAAATCAGTTTAGACCAAGTTGAAACAGGAGGGTGACGAGACACAGCTGACGTAAAACTAAACGGATGAAACACTGAGTGAACTTAACGCAGGGACAGAAACAGAGACCCTTCAAGGACCAATAACACTCTGTGACTACAACACTAACAACAACTAAAACACAAACAGGTCTGAAGGATCCACTAACACAGCACAGGTGAAAATAAAGATCAGACAAGTAAAGTAAGTCAGACAGGTAAAAACTAGAAACTTTAATTTTAATGTGGTTTTAGTGACCCTGATTTTTTTTTTTTTCTGGTTTTATGTGATCTGTTTATAACATGGAAGAATCAAACCTGCTGTGATACTGTGTTCATTCACCTGTTGTTGATGACTGGCTCAGTGTAACTGCTAAACATCAAACTGTGATACAGTTTGATTATTCACTAATCTACATTAAAACATTGTCTGTGGTGTTTTATAGATAAAGGTCTGGTGTGGTCTTAATGAACGTTGGTCCAACAGTGAGATGAACTACAGAATGTAAATGTGTTGGTTTCAGGTTCTTCAGTCTTCCCTGCTGGTGTTGTTGTCCGGATTATGGGCATCCTGCTCCTCCTGACTGTCTGCTTCTCTGCAGTCTTTATCTGGAGGAGAAAATATAAAGGTGAGAAATGTGAAACACATTTACCTTCAACAGTTTCCAACATTTTGATGTTTATGCTCTTATAATTTGATGTTTCATGTCTGTTACTTCCCATGTGATAAAGTTCATAATGTGTAAATATTTGATATTCAATCAAATGTTTCATACAAGTGGTGCAAACAGTGCCTTTATTCTTATGTGCTTTTGTATGATTTGAATAAATAACTGTGTTACTGTCTGTGTTTTCAGAGCTGCACTGACAGTAAGTATTTAATTTATTATATATGTATATATATTTTATTAGATTTTCTTAAAAATAATTTTATTTGGTTTTTTTTATTTCAGATTTAAATGTTTATTTAAAATGTTTGAGACTTAAGATGTTTAAAAGATTTCTCTGTCTGTGACTCAGTGCAGCTTTAGAAAGAAATTTATCGCTCAACCATCTCAGCTTCGCATGAAGTCAGCCTCTCCCAGCTGTCATGACTCAAAGCTACATCCAGGACGAGATGCCAGTCTATCTGAGAAAGAGAGAGACAACCACACAAACTCACACATGCAGGGAAAACTTAGAATTAAAGTGATTAATTAATTTCTGGTAATTAAATTATTTTAGAATAAACATTCTTTCTGTGTGGAGCTTACATGTTCTCCCCGTGTTTGCGTGGGTTCTCCCCGGGTACTCCGGCTTCCTCCCTCCGTCCAAAGACATGCAGTTAGTGGGGATAGGTTAATTGGAAACACTAAATTGCCCATAGGCCTGAATGTGAGTGCGATTGGTTGTCTCTGTCTGTGTGTTAGCCCTGCAACAGACTGGCGACCTGTCCAGGGTGTACCCTGCCTCTCGCCTTAAAACAGCTGGGATAGGCTCCAGCGCCCCCAACGATCCTGAAAATGATCAGCGGAAACGAATGGATGGATGCATTAAACCTGACATGCATCTTTTTATACTGTGGATGGAAACCTACACAGTTACAGTGAGAACCTGCAGGAACTTATGATCAGGAAGCTTCCTGCTGCATCCAAAATGGAGAAACTGAAAATAAAACAAGACGTTATTTGGTTTTAATTTACAATGCAAGTCAGATTCAGTTTACATAAAATGTTTGCACTGAAAACCTTTAGTTTTGGTGAGAGAGATCACTGCAGGAGCTCTCAGGCAAAGCTGAGCACACACACACACAAGTGCTTTTAAGAAATTAAAGAAAACTGATTTGCTCACGATATGATTTACACTGTAAATCATATCGTGAGCAAATCAGTTTTCTTTACAGTGTAAATCATATCACAGAATATGATGAGCTTATGTTAAGACGAACTGAAGAGGAGGAGAGGGGCAGGTGCTGCTAGGGCGAGACTCTCGCGGAGTCCTTTAGTGCTGCAGGCAGGCAACATGCTCAAATAGCGCACAACTTCAGGTTTTTTATTTCTATATGATAATTCTGCATTATTACGCAATAATAAGTAGTCTGATGTCCTGTAATCATTATGAAGCTATATTATTATATTATTATTACAATTACATAATGCAATATATAGTGTATTATGAAATACAATGGAAAAATTACGTTTTTGTACAGAGTATCGGTGTCTGATCAGTATCGTCGTTACCACGGACACTTGGAGTACAGTAAAAAACAAAACAAAAAACAAGCCTTATAAGTGTTGCTGCCACAGAGCTGCCCTTGCTTGCTTGATCGCTGATCTAGAACTTTCTACGTGTGTAAGCGTGTGGGTGGGGGAGGGGCGCATTGACTGGGCAGGAAAATCAAAGCCTCCATGTTCCGTTTATAAATGGATGGAAGTAGAACTAGCTGAACTGAGCTCACTAACATATCTGTACTGTATTACAGAGCACAACAACATCGCCTATATTGTGCAGTTTAAGCAAATTCAAGCAATGCAGACACATTACACCACCCTACGTCACTTAGCTTCTATAATGGCTGCCAGAGCTGTACTGGGTTTTATCGAGCATTTTCCCGATGGGCCGGCCTCTGGACACTGGATTACCATCAACCGTGACTCTCTCCTGTGTGCAGTTCCCTCGTTATCCCTCAGTGTGTTTAAGCCCCGTGTTTCTGTCTGTCACTGTTGCGTTGTACCATCATCCTACACTGTGTGTTCGGTCCATAAATCTGCCTAATTTATTTGTGTCTTTAGTTTAGTTAGTTTTTTCCTTGTTCAGCAATAAAGCTGTTTTTTAAGTTTATGTTTTGTGTCCTGGAGTCTGAATATTGGACCCTTTTTCTGGCTTCCTGCACACAGCACATGACAAGGAATTTAAAAAATGTGGGATTTTATCACAGGACAAAAAGGGCCTGTGTCCGGAGAGATCTAGCAGTATACAAATTTATGAATCTGTCATCAATAATCTTTACGGAGAAAATATGGGGAGATCAGATCAGTCACAGAACATTATATGGATATTATATGGAAATTAATATTATAAAATATCTTGTAAAATACAAGATATACATCCCAAAGATCACAGATCTGGCAAAAGGTCTTTAAAGATTTGTCTGGAAACATTTTATATAATAAAAGAAAATCTGCTTATAGCTCCAATGGCAAATTGGCAGGCCTTCATGTCAAAATATGAAGGGTCAGACACAGATCCTTCAGTGGAGTGTTTTTGTGTTTGTTTGTTTTTTATCTTGTCCTGCCTGGCAGCTTTTGCAATCAGAATAATGACTTGAACGGCAGTGCCAAACCCATTTTGCTTCTCCAAGGTCAGGTCTACAAACACTCTATTGGCTCCTCTTGTTCATGTGTTTCTTTTATCTGTTTATTTATTCATTTCTATTTGTGTTACTTCAGTTATTACATTATATGTGGCATAGTGTGTCTAAGGCACGAGAGAAAAAAAGAAAGGGAGAAAAATCGAGAAAATATAATAAAAGGGTAGAGTACAAATAGAAAAGCACAATGTACCGCAAACTGCTGCACCTGTAAAAAAAACAAAGATACAGCACCTGGAACAAAAAACACTGCAAATGCACAGATACACAAATCAATAACCTTCTTGTGGTGAGTGTGTGAGAGAGAGAATACCTGTGTCTTTGTCATAAAGGTACTTTAAAGGCACCGGTTTAGCTCAGTGGGATGAGCGACCCTGTGTTTTATGGCTGAGAACAGCAAGTTGAGTCCGACCTGTTGCCCCTTGCCACATGTCTCTCTCTCTCTCTCCCTGGCTTTTGTTTTTGTTTCAGTCTTAACTGTACCTTAAGGGCCGGAACCAGAAAAAGGCCCCAAAAAACAAATGTGCTTAATAAAATTAAAGTCTGGAAGCCACAATAATGCCCCCCAGGAGCCAGAGGCAAACAGAGATGGAACCAGGACAACCAGGCCATCCACAGCCCCCAAGAATACTGAAGACCTGAGGCCATACATCTCGGCTTTTTATGTAAAAACCATGTCAGCTTTGACAGTTGACTTTTCATATCCTTATAAAGGAATAAGGAAAGGACCACGGAGAGTAGCCTGCTGATCTCTGCAAGTGACTGTAAGAAACATGAGCAATCTGACAGCTCCCCAAAAATGAAGCTAAAACATCTCCAAAACGTCCAGGTCATAAGCTCTGATTCCTCCATGTTAGCCAATCCATCTGGGATCAAACCAGGGGCAGATCTTCAGAGTGGGGGCTGCCCATCTGCTGTAGAGCCTCTTCAGTAAACCCGAGAAAAAAAACAGAGGCCCCGCCGCACTTTTTCAGTAAATTAAATGTGTTAGTAAGCTGTAACTGACGTCATTAGCTAAGACGAGCTGTTGAGGAAAGCCATGCTCATTAACTGGTCAATGCATATGAATGAATTGACCCTGACTAGAGAAATCACTGTGAGCTTGAAAGTTAATTAAAATCAGCTGGAATGTAAATGTGTTCTGAGCTTCTGTTGTTTAAATGTGCTTTAAAACAATGGTAACATTAATAAATATAATTAACATTTATACTATAAGGGTAGAAACAAAGCATGGATCCATTTGCATTAGTATCGATCTAATACTGATATCGATCCAAATGTTGATACTATTGACATTTGGATCGACCCGTCCACCTCTAGTGCAAACAGCAGCATGTTTCAGTGTCTCCACATCAGTGAGGACAGTAACACCAAATCAAACGACCGTGCTCTTCATTAATCCCTCATTAATGGCACATTTAACAGTTTTAGCTGAAGATGAATTTCTGAGGTTTGAAAATGTTAAATGTTTTTTTTGTAATCATATTTTCTAATATTCTTTTATGTATTTCATGCACGTATTTTAAGACAGGTGGGAATTATGTCTCCTCACCCCCGTCTTCATCACTAATGGCCTAGTCCAGTATTTACTTGGGCGTGACTTAACCAGTTAACCAATACTAACCTGTTATATGTCAGCTGGTCTATCCATGAAGATGTGATTGGTTAATTTGAATTTTTTTCTGTTTCCTGTTTTTAGCGTAAGCACACTGTTACTGTGTTACTATGACCCTGATGAAGGCCACAAGCCGAAACGCGTTGGTGAGTCAATAAAGTTGACTGACCAACGCTCTTCCTCCTCACATGTGGTCACAACTCTGCTAACAAGAGCTCAGACTGTCCCTCTGATATCCTGAATTATGTCAGGATTTATACAATTACTTCAACTCCTGAATTAAACCATGAAATTATCACTGCTGCTGCCTAAAAAAGGAAGAAACATCTTCCTTTTTTAGTTTTGTTTCTTCCTTTTTTTGTTTAGTAAAATCAGGATCAGCTGATCTTTGCTTGATGTCATCTCCATTTTTTTCACAGAGTGTTTTTTCACATGTTGAGTTTCTTACACAGCAATTACACATCCGGAAAATAGAACCATGGAACAAGACAATGCCTGACTTGAGAACGTGCTGCACTGGATTGAGTTAGCTGCCCTAAAGCTCACTGCCACTGCAGTAGACACTGGACTACAGACTACCATCAACTACATAAGAAGAGGATGGCCCAATTACAGTGGTAATTAACCACTAAACATCAGAACTTACATGAAAGTGAAAAGTTAGCTATCAGAGGCTGATGCCTTTTGTCTTACAAGGATGCAGGAGCATCATTCCAGGGTCACAGAGAGCAGACATTTGAAATAAAATATGATGGGAAACAATGACTCATCAAGTGCAGAGATGTGACAAATTAATGGGTTTGGTGGCCAAGGCTCTTGGTGGAGCTGATTAAAAGTGATATAACTGCTGATACGTTATGTTTCATGTTAAGGAAACTGCTCTATAAGTTTTGTAAGTGACTTTGGTTTATGAAACCTTTCCTTATGTAATAACTTTACTTGCAAATTACATGAAGCTTATAGGTGAGTACTGTGAGGAAGATCTGTAATCACTCATTTGCCTGGTTTCCTGTGTGTTCAGGTGCTAATCAGTTCCTTACATCGGTTACACTTTCCCACACTGTCAAACTCAATGCTGACATCATCGTACATCCAGCTTGTTATCAGTGCTTACTTCAAAAGTCTGCATGCTGATGGTACGGTGGTGGCATCAGCGCCAGTGGAATTAGCAGTTTGCACATCTGAAAATAGCAACTGTCAGTACTGAAAGGTATATACAGATGTAATAGCAACATATAGTCTCATCCTGAAGTGATATTTTTCATTGAAGACTTTGCTTATTTCAGCAAGACAATGGTAAACAACAAACTGGAGCTATTACAACAGCATTTGCTGTTACCGGGTTAGACTTGAGTGAATTGTACACGTATCAGTTTCATGTTCTGGGTTGTTAGTAGTTGTACCCAGTGTTATCTTGTTTTGCTGTAGTTCATCTGTTTCATGGTTCAGTGTGTTGTGTGAGGCTTTATTTCAGGCAATTTATTTTTATTTGGTAGGAAAGTATAGAACGTGAGAGGAAAGTTGGACAAGAATGAAGACATGGAGAAAATAGTCTGGGACAGAGTTGAACCGATGTCCCTGCAGAAGGCCTTTGGTGGATGGGTCACCTGTTCTTTGTCTGTTTTTTATGTGGTGTCAAAGTCTCAATGTTCAGCTGAGTTTATAAATAACTTCAAGGTGTATAGTATAATTAAATAAAGGTTATAAATAAATAAAATAATTTATATATATAAAAAATGTGTCTACAAACGTTCTTGATTTTTACCACACAATGGCCAAACCATTAACTTTATTTGGAAGGTATATATCAACATCCTTAAAGTCTGACACACAAACAAACAAGAAAACTCAGACTTTATTATGAAAACTGTTCTGTCTATAGGTGGGGTATTCCACCTACACAATCAAAAGTAAAGATTTGTCTTTTTTTGTTATTGCTGTTCAGTCTTGACCTTGTGAGCATGACTCGCATCTAAAGATTCAAAGGTTTAGGCAACGAAACAACACAAAATTGATCAGAATGTTAATCCAGAGGGAAGGAAACACAGGAACACTCTCGACATTCCTTAGAGATGGGACACCAGGGAAGACCTGTGCACAGGGAAACATACAATTAATTGCCAGAAGTCGTAGAGAACACTGTCAGATATCTCAGGGATGGTTTCACTCACAAGGCAGGTCAACAATTTAGAGTTGAGTGACTGTCAGCCACTGCCTCAAGAAGGTGGGTGATGATCCACATGTGAGGAGGGCGGGGACTTGAAGTAAAGGCCGCCCACAACGATTACACACAGACACAAACCTGCCAGAGGAATATCAAGGCAAGAGAATGATTAGCCTGACTGGACAAAGGGGCAGGACGAACTTCATGTGTTGTGATTCCTGGCACTTTTAAGACTACATTACTACTGTCGTGTACTGCGTAATTGAAGTCTATTTTCTGTTAATGTATCTCACAAAATGTCTAAATATTTTGACTCTCCTTTTATTTTGATTGCACCGACTTTTTCACAGACATTTCAAAATGAATAAAGTTTTTTATTGAGTTACAGGCTTTTTGCATGTTAACTATTGTCTTTTGGAAAATGCTTATTCAGGCTTGAAAACTTCAAATATGTTGTGAGTAAAGTGCCAAACTGAAAAGAAAGCTGTAACAATCGCAGAATTGGTCAGCAGGGGGCGCTGTAACACTGTTTATGTCTCTATAACAGCTATCCAGCTTATCATTTTCAGGGTCGCGGGGGGGGGGGGGGCGCCGGAGCCTATCCCAGCCAGTGGCGTGTCTACAAAATTTTTGTTGGGGGGGCAAGGTAGGGGCACAGATTTGGAGAAGGGTGGCAGATGTAATTGGCAGATAATGTTTAAAAACAATTCTACCAACCCTTAACCATAATTCAATAATCCTATAAACCTAATAACCAAATGCGCTTTTAACTCTTATTAGAATGAGATTTTAACCACTACGGTGCAAAGTTTTTAGATACTGCGTTGATAAAGTACAAGAGATACAATCAGTGCTTTGTCAGTGTTTACTCAGCATTCAAGGACATCAATATTTGCATAGTATTTTTACTGACATATAGTGCACATATGTTTTGAGCAAAAACATTTTTGAATATTAAAATACGAACACTTGTAACAAACAATTGACAAATTAGCCAGTTCCAATGTAAAACTTTCTCTGCCTGTTAAAAAAAGAAGATAATCTTCTCACAAACTGGTGTTTGATTTTGAAACAGGAAAAAAGTGGAGAAACAACTGAAAAGACTAACATTTGAATAAAACCTGAAAGCAAGTAAATACTTTCTATGCTGCCTTATGGTAAACTTTGGTAATATTGATAAAGAACAACACTGGCTGATGATGAAATACAGTCAGCTGGCATGGTGACACTGCCAGTATTAACCTGCAGGGCTGGACTGGGACAGAAAATCGAGCATTTTGACTAGAGACCGGCCCACCAGGTATTAAAGCCATAAAGCCTTTGAATGAAAACAAACCCTGTTGTGACAGTGATGTACAGTCTTTTTGGTATATGTATGATTTCTATACATTTTATGTCAGATAAAAACTTTGGTTGTACGATTTAGATAATTATTTAATAAAAGCGAGATATTTTAAATGAGAATAAGAAAGAAAAGTATTTCTTTGTGCCCCACTTTCCCTGTTAAAGCCCTACCTGGCCCCCTGGCAAAACTTTCCTAGACCCGCCCCTGCACAGTTACCAGCTGTCAGCTACTTAGAAAAGGATGCTGGTGTTATTTATCTCTCAGAAACAGTTCATAACTTCCCTTCAACTCATTCATGTCACCTAAAAGGTAAACCTGTTTCTCCATCACCTGTTCAGCTCTGATGATTCAGTAAGGACATCTCCTGGTTTCATCTTCATGTTTCCCTCTCACCACATATCTAAACAGACATCATGACCAGCAGCTTTACAGCTGTGGCTCCAGCAAACATCAGCTGATACTAGAAATTAATATTAAATAAATTCTAACAACAGCTGATCAAGCTTAAACGTGCTGCTGTTGTTTAGCGCGACATCTGCTGGTTTCCTCTTTCTGGCGCAAAGTGAGCGATAAATAAACAAGAGAGCCGATCAGCTGATCATTGATCAGTTTCATGATTGAAGTAGAAACAGGAGAGGGAGGGGGAGAGAATGAGAGAAGAAGAGGCAGCTGTGCAGCATAAAGACAGAATAAATCCAGCTTTGTGTCTTTTTTTCATTATAGCGAAAGTTTGGGACAAACTGCGTCTCTTCTCAGCTCAATACGAAACGCGTAATATTTTCTCTGAATGAGGGACCATTCCATTTTTTTTAAGGAGCCGTTGGCAACTCTACTAACTAACCTTATGAATAAAATAAAGTTCACTATCAGTAACATCATAGCAACCGAACAGCTGTATATAAACTCTGTCAAGCTGGCTAGAACGCAGTACGAGTTATTGCAACTGAGGGTAAAAAGTCAGCACAACGAAAATAAACTCCACCTAAACTTGGTTTATATCTGACCCAGATAGACTGCAGGGGCCCGTTCTTCGTACGTCGCTTACTACATCCAAGATCAAATGACACATCCAAGACCAAACCATCGCGCTAACCGTGAGCTCGCTAATCCGGTTCCCCGAACACACCTGCCGTTGACGATTAGTACAGCTGGACGCAGTAATGTGACATCACTGGGTGTCGTAAAAGGGGCTACGCATCGATAGTAGAAACATTGATCGGCAACCCGCTGATTGGTCGGCGAAAATGTCGAAGGAGCGCGCTCGGCTCGGTATTTTCCGGCAGCAGAGCAAGAACTCTTGAGTGAGGGATTTCAGGAGTTTCAGAGTCTAATTAAAACGCAAGAGAACACTGCAAAGGCTGCAAAAGCAAGGAGAGAGGGCTGGCAGAAAGTTGCTGACAAATCAAACTCGTAGGTAATTTAATAATAATAATAATAATGGATTGGGTTTATATAGCGCTTTCCAAGGCACCCAAAGCGCTGTACGATACCACTATTCATTCACTCCCACATTCACACACTGGTGGAGGCAGCTACGGTTGTAGCCAGGCTGCCATATCGCGCCATCGGCCCCTCTGGCCAACACCAGTAGGCGGTAGGGTAGATCTATCATATGACACTATATTGTCCAATATCATATGGCATTATATTATATTATAATATGTTATATTATATCCCCTTTCACATTAGAGCCACAACAGGACCCACAAGAACATGGGAACAAGTAAAAGTGGAATACAGGAGTATTCTACAGAATGGTAATATTTATCTCTTAGATTGCTTTGCATCTCTTGGCAAGGTAATACTGGCCTGTAATACTCTGTTAGTTTGTTCATAACAGCAACCAAGAAAAGGGCAGAGCAAAAAAAGACAGGTCCTCGTCAACAAGTTGGTTAAGTGAATAATACCCTCACGGGAATATCGATATCTCTCTATGAGCACACTGTCGCGCTGAGCTAAAGGATCCTGTCTATCCCGCAATATACGCTGAATTCTGAGGACTCTCCTTATCAATCTTGCACCTTCCGCAATGGGTTGGTCGCGTATACGGACAGGACATGGCTGCGACAGGCTTCCCAAATCCACCTTCGCTTTTATAGCCGTGGTCTCTCATCTTGATTACACGAAGTAATTTACAATTACTACTCTGAAATATGAATTACATCTGTAATAATCACATACATGTAATAGAATGTTAATAGTACATTTCCCTTTTTTAGGAAATGACCTGTATGTATCTGTATGAAATCAATAAATGGATCAGGTGCTGCATTATCTTTAGTTACATTGATGTTATTTATTTATGGTGAAACAGTGGTGGAATATCGCTGTTGCTTTCGTATACATGAAGCGGACATACCTGCGTGGCCGCGATCTAATCCTGTTTACATAAAGTAAACCTGCTCCCGAGCAGGTTTACGCTTACGGCTCTGTTGCTATGACAGCAAGTCCCGGATGAGCTTCGGGGAACCGAATGATCCAGGATCACGCAAAATCGTCAACAATCTAATCCAGCTAACTCACTTAGCGAGGTACGAAGAACAGGCCCCAGGTCATGACTTCTTACCTGAAGTTCAGTTCACCTGACACTCGGACTGGTGGCTGCCTCGGGGCTCCCCTTCCCTCATCCACCTGCTGGCCTCTGTGGAAGCTCCGCCATAGCCACCACCAAACGACTGAGTTATTTTTACACATCGACCTGCATCTGGCCAATCCACCACCTCTCATTGTTCATGCAGTTACAAAAAAAATAAAAAATAAGTCACCGGGCATATGCCCGGTATGCCCGATGGCCAGTCCAGCTATGTTAACCTGCAACCAAATCTGCAGCTCCATACAGCAATGTTACGACTTAGATTATATCTTATAACTCATAACTCTTATGTTAGCTGCCCTCAGTAGCAAACTGTCTGAAATATTCCACGGCTGCAATAATTCTTTAAGTGTTATTTTTTCCTTGGTATTCTAATTTCACTGAAGTTTACTAAACTCAACAAACTTAATATTACTTACCAGGACATTTATTCTGTCCTCATTTTCTTTCACCGAAAAATTGTTTCCTGCAGTGCCGTGTTTCTGCTTGGCTCTCCTACCTTTGCTAACGTGATGCACATAGTGCAGAAGCCGATGCTGCATTCACTTACACTCGGATATCTGAGCTTCACCGTGAAAACATAATCGGACATTTGATATTTGATTGAATTTTATTGTTTTGCCTTTGGGGTGGCACCTGGGGTGGCCACCCCGCTGGACACGCCACTGATCCCAGCTGTCATAGGGCAAGAGGCAGGGTACACCCTGGACAGAGGGAACCATTTGCACTCACTTTTACTCACATTCTATGGGCAGTTTGAAGTTTCCAATTAGCCTAACCCCACAGCATGTCTTTAGACTGTGGGAGGAAGCCTGAAGAGAAGCCACACAAACACAGAGAGAACATGCAAACTCCAGAAAGACTAGTGATCCTTAATTTTTTAGGGCTATCATGGTTTTCAGTTTTATTTATACCCCAAAATATAAATATATGGGTCCCACCACTTTAAAACTGAAAATCATGCCAGCCCTAAAAAAAAAAATTGTGGTTAGATAAATATTTTTTTGATTTTGTGCATGATTAATTAGATATCTGAAAGCATTTTCTGTTACATTTTACTATTTTTAATGATACGGTTATTAGATGTGATATTGAAAAATGTCACATTGGGTTATAGGGTGAAATGAAGTAAGCTAACCAACACTAGGAAAGTCAAGCAGCTTCTTTCATTTGGACTTTGCTGTGAGTTTAATTACCATCTGTCTCTGTTTGTTTTTTGAAACCCAGACTTGACTCTTAACATCCCCTAACGTCAGCTAGGAACGCACACCTGGACCAACCCAAATCATGAAATGAGGAGGGGGGAGGGGGCTCACTGAAATTAATATTTGTTGACCAAAACAAAACTAATGTCAGGAAACAAACACGTTTATAAGTAACTTGTGAAGTAAACATTATTTAATGGTGATATGTTAAAAAAAAAAAGTTTTAAAAAAGTTAAAAAAAAGAAGACAAGCTGACTTATACTGTTTTATCCACTGGAGGGAGCCCCACACCACAACTTGGTGAAATCATATTTGATATGTACTCTACATCAGTCATTCCTCACCTTTAAAGGAGTGCTTCTAAAAATTGAGGTGGTCATCTCCGCTTGCATTTCTGTAAAAGCCACAGCATGCCACCTTGGATGAGAATATGCATTCTTAACATTTTGCTGTCACAGTTTAGCTGTTTTCATTTCCACTGACACATCAGCTCCTAAGACCACAATACTACTACCAAAGTACTACAAGGATCCGGAAAAAAGGACAGAGGGGGGATATAAAATATACCAAATGTTTCTTGAATTGTTAGCACAAGTGTATATGTTTATGTATCTAGTCGAGTTTATATGCAGTAGTGCTCACTTGTTTTCTTTCATTTTATTACTTAACTGTATTTCATGTAAGTCATTGATATTAAATATTGATTTTACAGAGGGGTGGTAAGAGTTTGGTTTGAGATTTTCCTGTTAATATTTGGATATTTTTCTTGCATTAACAATTTTTTGATTAGAAAAGCAGAATAAAATGTGCAAATTAGCTTCATTTATAGTTTGTTATACTCCTTCCCTCTAATACAAATATTTCATTTCTAACTCTGAGTGTAAGTGCATAATTTAATAATAAGTGTTTCTGCTCACAAATGTCCACGAGCACAGACATGCACGCAAAAACTGCGTGACTCCTCGCTGGCTGTAACTCACCGCGCGTGTTCACCTGGAACGTCCTCTAAGAAGACGTGTGACCATTCTGATAGCCGTCTGTGTCTGCAGGTGAATGAGTGAAGCTACATAAACAGTTAAATTAGCATAGCTTACCAGCCGTAAACCCGACAACAACACAGTGGGTGTAAACTATAAATGAAGCTAATTTGCACAAAGACGCCGTAACCTCACAGACTCCAGGGGCAATCTGTACCAAATAGCTAAACAGTGAACCCAGATTTATAATAACAACAACAACAACAATAATAATGATAATAATAATAATAATAATAAATTATACAATGTCTACCCAGCATAACATAAACTACGCCTGTCATAACATCAAAAATAATAAAGACCAGATGAACCTAACTTTAACCCTTCTCTTTATCATTCATGGTTCATACGAAGATGTTTTACTTTCAGTTTCGTTAATAACCCTAAAGGGTGCGTTTAACCCAGATTTAAGTGACGTTTACTGTCAGAGTAAATTCCTATTGGCTCAGATGGAGCCCAGTGGTGACGTACCTCCTGGTTCTCCTCGTTTTCTCCTACTTTAGCTTTGATACTTGAGCTGTGTGTTCTAGACAAGCGAACACACAAAGTCTGTTAAAGGTTTGGATGTTTATGGTCACAATGAAGGCCTCCATCTTCTTTCTTCTCCTGGGAATGCAGGGAGCAGCGGCAGGTCAGTTTGATTTGAATGTTTTTGTGTTTTTTTATATGTCAGATTTATGTAATTTGAAATACAAATGGACAGATTGTTTGTTCCCCAGAGACTTCCTGTACGCTAAACATTTAGTTATGATAGATCCTTGTAGATAATTTCAATGTTAAGAAACAATCGATCATTTTATACATGTAATTAAATCGTCTGATTCTCTCTCACATCCCTAATAATGAACATTAAAGTTTAGATTAAAAGTTACGTTTAGCTAATAAAAATAAATAAATAAGGCAAATATTAAAACAAGGCGATTTCTGTCCAAACTATTTGATGATTTCCGTCTTTAAATCGTTCATGACGCATTTTTAAAGGTTGTGACTCTGCTGTGTTTCCAAACAGTCCAACAAATAAAAGATGAGTGAGGAGGCTCGTTGATAATCTGGTGACAGTAATCAACACTGTTCTTTAAAAACGGAGAACCATTTTAATTTTCATGAGGAATCAAAAATATTTTCACACAACAGCTGATTATTAAAGTTCACTAAAGTGTATTTAACACAAAGTATCTGTTAAAATTTAAGAGTTTAATTATTTAATTATTTGTTCAGTATACGCTGTACATGTAGAGCCACATGTCATTTGATGGAATTCATTAAAAGGTAAAAGAAGGCTGCTTTAGACTGTATTCAGTATTATTTCCCAGCGTTATGCATGTGAATACTTTCTGTTTGAAGGACATGCGCACACATGATGTAACGAATTACGCCCGGATTTAAGTTCACTGTTTTTCTGATGTTATTGATTCAGTAACAGCTCAATGATGGGACTTTTGTTGTGATTTGGCGTCATATAAATAAAATTAAATAGAATTCAGATGAACTAAACTAAGTCATTATTGCTTTATAATATCGTGGAGTTACCAGCAAGAGTTAATTTTGGTATCACTGCTGAATGATCAAGAAGAAGCTGCAGGTGAGAAATCCCTGAAAGGTTTTGCAACACACTCGCTCCTCCACCAGGGGGCGCTAATGAGAAGCGTTTTAAACTACTATGTGCATTGTTCAGTAACACAAACAAACAAATCCATGTACTTTTGATAACTGAAAGCTCTCCTGCAAACCTGATTATAGAGTGAAAGATAAAATCAAAAATGCTTAAGATAATATTCCCCCAATAATATTTACTTAACATTCGTTTTTTATTGATAATATTATTGATCAAACATATTGGAAAGTTTCTGTAACAATTTTGAATGTGCATTAATTGACAAAAGTCTATGAAAATAATATAAACAAAGAAGAAGCGTGGGAAACCCAGAAAATTATGAAAAAAAAAGTCTGGACAGTCACATCAAAACAATGAAATCAAATTCATATAATTTATAATATAAAAAACGGAAACAAAAAAGAAAACAACTCACTTTAGAAGTCCTGCTGCTTGATTCAGAAAAAGGAAAGAAGAAACTTTACGGTTCATACAGCGGCTAACAAAAGCAAAACAGATTAAAAATAATGTGCACTTTCTTTAACACTGAAAATAAAAAATATAGTCAAATTAAAGTTATAAAGAGTTCAAATCATTAATCATGAAAACTGAATTAAACTAAACTGAAGGATAAACACCAGTTTTAAAACTTTAAAGCTTTCTGTGTAAATCAGGTTCAAACTAGAATCTGTTGCAAAACACAAAATTACAGTTTTGAAGAAAAGAGGATCAGAAAATGACAATAAACACTGAATATCTGTTCATAAATCTATTTTGTGTTTATTGAAGGGACAGCAGGATTATCACAGGATGTCTTTAATGTGCTGTAGTTTTTCTTGTTGTGTTATTTTAGAAATAATGTGATTTATAAGTCTGTGTTCCTGAGATCTCACAACATTAACTGTTTCTTACAGTGACCCACTCGCTGAAGTATTTCTACACTGGATCCTCTCAAGTCCCAAACTTCCCAGAGTTTGTGGCTGTTGGGATGGTTGATGATGTTCAAGTCGTTCATTATGACAGCAACACAGAGAAAGCTGTGCCCAAACAGGACTGGTTTGCCAGGAACACAGATCAGCAGTACTGGGAGAGACAGACTGGGGGCTTATTGGGTCACCAGCAGTGGTTCAAAGCCAACATTGAGACTGTAAAGCAGCGCTTCAACCAAACTGGAGGTTTGTTCATGTTTAATTTTTACTGATATTTGCTGTTAATGTTTTCAGTGTGTTTTGTTTACAGTAGTAAACAGGTTTGCACACATTAAATGTTTCATTCAGATTACAGATTAAAATTATTAACATAATAATTCATAATAAATGTAGAACTACAGTCTGTGAAGCTTTAATTTAATTCAAACAGCTTTAATTATCATGTTTGTATGAACTGATATAATTTTTCAGTTAACTGGTTAGTTGATCAAAATATTAAAATAATAAAGTAAAAATTAATTATATTTGAAGTTTTCTGTTTATATTTAGGATTTTTGTCTCTGAGACGTTGACGGTTGTTTTTGCTACAATTTCTCAATGAACTGATTAATCAGAAAATAATCTCCTGCAGGATCTAAATAATCAGAGATTTATTTGTTTTACAATTATTGTGAACTAATATTTGACTTTTAATAAAAACAATCCTGGACTGAAACTCTCCTTCAGTGGAAGCTTCTAGAAAGACCTCAGGACAGTCTGGTGTGTAGTTTCTCACAGTTATACGATTTTTGTTAGAACGATAGGAGGCTGCAGAGTTTCAGAGGATGGAAACTTAAACCAGGATCAGGATCTGAGTCTGCTGCTCAGGGTCCATCTTAGTGTGTTTGTCTGTTCCTGCAGCTCACAGGAAGTCGCTCCACCTCTTAGTTTAGACGTCCCTCACAAATAATCACATGTTGTAATAAATTATAGAAAAAGAAAATATGTCAGACACATAATTTATCATCCAGAGTAGATGGTAAATGTGCTGCAACGTCACAGTTTTTACATTTGCCTCAGATAATATTTTCAGATTCCATTAAACACACTGATGTTATATTTAATATAAAAATGGAAAAAAGTGAAAGTAGAGACGGCTCAGTGAACATACCCTCTTTATGAATCATCTTAATGAACATTCATGTGAGAGTAACACTTTAATGTGCTGAAGATCACTGTCACGTATATTTAAGTTATTTATGAGGAAATTCACTGTTTTCTGAGATGATTTTATAAACCAGCAAACGTCCTCATTAATAACTAAATATATTTAACTAAATACATCAAATATTGTGAAATTAAGCAGACATTCAGGGGGCCTAATAGCACAAGAGTTTAGTGAGAATTAGACCAAAAATAAGAAACAAACTAACAGACAGACGATACAAGCTGAGATCTGACATGAAAATCAGATTTTTTTTTTTAAATTTCAAACTGATTTTTGTCTCATTTTTAAATGACATTAAGTTTGACTTTCAGTTTATGTTGAATATTTTTGGTCCCAGATTGATTTAATTTTTTACTAATAGACAACAGTCTGAAAATATAATGGGGAAATTAAAGCATTAAAATGTCTTAAATTTCCCATAAAGTGGCTGAAGGTTGATTATTTAAGGCGGCGTTTTTAAATCAGGTCGCTGTAAAACTCAACGAAAACCCCGACAGAACACGTCCTTATGAGCAACGAATAAAAACAACTGATTTTTTTCAGTCATTGAACTCCACTTGAGGCTGCGCAACGTTTATGAACGACGGGAAAAACAGCGTTCTTGGCCGTTCACTGAGCTCTGTGACAGCTGAGAGCGTTTTCAGGGCCTCCTGGTGGTTTAAACTCCAATCAAAGAAGGAGAGGAGACTGAATTTCACTTTGAGCATTGTGATCACATAAGTTTGTCTATTTTATCTACTGACACCAGCACCACTGACTAACAATGGGCTGTGAGGCCGTTCCCCAACTCTCCGAATGGTACTCATGTCATTGGTCAATCATCATGACAAAGTTATGATTATGAAACTGATCACAGCCCATTGTTACTCAGTCATTATGCAAATGTACCGTTTATAAGATTGGGGAAACCTGCAGTCAGCTGAGACTGAAGAAGTCACCTGGATGATGATGAAACGTTTCTCCCACAAAACGCGACGTCCAGATGAACAGAATCAACTTTTCCCCCACTTGTTTCAGAAAGAGAATTCTGTCTTTTGTTTGATGTGTTAGGTTGAAAAATCATCAGAAATGCATACTGGGATTTGTATTCATGTAAAGATTGTGCCAAAGATTAATACAGAATCGATAAAAGAAAGTGAACTTAAGGCAGTCACTTTGGATCAAACTGAATCTGGGATGATTTGGTGTCTGCACTTCTTCTTTGATTGGACTTTAAATTAAGTAAAGGATAAACCACCGGGGGGCCCTGCAAACGCTCTCAGCTCTCACAGAGTGCTGAGAAAAGAGAGCTCAGGCCAAGAACGCTTTTTTCCGCTGCTCGCAAACGTTGCACAACCGAGTGACCTACAAAGCGGCCATCAGTGACCGAAGAAAGCCATCTTTTTTTTCTTTTTTCTTTTTTTAACATCTCATAAAGAGGTGTTTAAAAAAACATCACTTTTATAAAATGCAGCTTTCTGACGGGCTTTTCACAGACCTTTACAGCATCCTGATCTAATAAACTGATTTTTACATAATTTCTTAACCAGACTGGCTGGAAAAGCGGTGAATTTTGGCCTAGATGTAACTCTCCATGTTCATGTGAAAAAAAATAGCTGATGATGCTCTGTGGCGTTTAAGCGCTCTCACATAGGATGCACAGCGCTCTGAAACCCATTCATGTCTATTATTTGCGCCGAACAATAACGGTTTCCCGCTTACTGTTATTATAACACGAGCAGAACCACAGCGGCTCGAGGCCACGAGGACGGAGCGCCGCCGGGAGTCGAGTCTGTGGAGCTTCCTGTTAAAGAGGAGAGAGCGTGAATGTGAACAAACATGGCGTCAAAGGCTCCACTTACACTCTTAGTGTATTTCTAGAAACTTCCAACAGGAAGTGATCACAGACATGTGCGACAGGGATAGAGAGACGGGGGGACATAAGAGGGGGAGGAGCCTGACACCTGTCTGTGTGGCTCACCTGAGCAGAGCGAGCACAGACACGCTCGTCATCAGCTGTGACGTAACCCGAGTCGAAACTCACGTCACCAACGAGCCGAAGACGCCGTCAGTGAAACAAAGTCTGCTTCCTGACTCTGAATATATTCCTGGCTGTGACCTCACGTCTCATCAGCCAATCAGCAGCAGGCGCGGTTTGAACGGTCATCAGTGGAGCAGCAGCCGTGGACGTGGAGCTCAGCTTAAAATCAGCGGCTCGTCTTAAACCGTGCGGTTTGATCCACGTTTCAAACGTCGCTCTGTCCGCTTTCAGACGCTGACGTTAAGCTGTCGTCAGCAGACGTCAGAGCGCCCGCTGCCGATTGGTCGCTCCTCCGACACGCCCCTCTCACAGCGAAGCAGCTGATAACAGGCGGTCACACAGGACGACCCCGAGCAGTCCACAGCAGCTTCTTGTTTTTAGTGCAAAACAAAATTATTTTTGAAAATGAATAAACACAAAACAGGGAAACAAACATGTTTGATGTCAGTTATTAAACGTCTACAAACATTTATTTAAATGAAGAAACGCCGAGAAAGAAACAATCAAACAGATTCTGTTGAATCTGTTTATCTGTCACAAACAGCAGAGTTTGAACAGCTTCAGGATCCTTCGAGTCTTTAACTGATCGAACGTTCGGCCTGAATTCACAGCAAACACAAGAAAGGAGGGACGTCTCCCAGTATCCTCGCTGTGATCCCAGTATCCTCGCTGTGATCCCAGTGTCCTCGCTGTGATCCCAGTATCCTCGCTGTGATCCCAGTATCCTCGCTGTGATCCCAGTGTCCTCGCTGTGATCCCAGTATCCTCGCTGTGATCCCAGTATCCTCGCTGTGATGGACGTGAAACTTTGCCCATAAAACAACGAGGTCCATTATATCTCTGCTGGTGCTGTTAGTTTGTTGACGCTCAGTTTTCAGAGCAAATAAAACATCTTTCCAAAATAAATCAAAACCTTTAGAAGATTTTCTGCAACAGAAGCTTCACAGATTCGACCAAAAGTTCTGAACAAAAGTGCAAAAAGCAAAACGTGCGACAGCTTCTGGGCGACTCTTCCAGAAACTCCAGCTCACATCAGCGTCTGCTTTCAGTCCAGCTTCGAGCTCGTTTTCACATCAAGTCTATGAACGAGTTTAAAGAAACTTCTTGAACTTTGTTGGTAATCAGATGCTTATCAGGTCGCTGCAGGTTTCATCCACCAAACGGCTCCAAACACAAACTGCATCTGGTGACGTGCTCGTGTTTCTCTGGAATAAAGATCCAATAGATTTGTTTTTATTTTCAGAGCCACCAGTAAAAACCTATTTTCCCAGTGGGAGTGTGTCACAGAGAGAACAGGACAGATGTTGAGTCTGAACTGTTGCTGAAATTTAAATACGCTGTGACATCATCTCCTGGAGCCGCAGATGATGTTTAACTGGAGTTCTTCACAGAGAGCAGCTCAGCGTCTGTGTGGAACAGCTGATTTACCAACATCATCATATTATCAAACCAATATCCAGAAAAACAGATTTCCTCTTGGACAAACATCCTTGTTGTTCCACATAAAATAAGTGTGAGGCTCAAACTGTGTTTGTAGACGAGAGTCTGCGACGAGGAAGCCCGGCGATGAGAGGCCGACGTGTTCGCGGGGATTTTATCCACAAAGTTACACACGAGAAAAACTCGGTGCAGCGACTCGGAGAGGAAACGAACAGGTGTAGCGCTCAGGATGGAGGCGGGGCTTCTGATCAGCTGTTTGAGCCAGTTTATCTTAAATGTGCCGTTTAAAGTGTGGAAATCTGAAACATTCAGCCCACCGTTTACATCGAGTTCATACGAGCTGTTTTTCTAATGTGACGTCTCCTGTTCGTCCACATGAAGCTGAAGAGCAGCCTGTCAGCGTCTTTGATGGTTTATTATGGAGGCGTCGAGCCAGCGCTGCCTCAGGGACACCAGAGATTCCTGCTTTAGTCAAAACTCTTCCTCTCAGTGAGAGAGCTGAATTTGTTTTTAACTCTTTTTGTAGGAGGGATCAGACTTAGATTCATTCTTTTCATCCTCAGTGATTCATATCCTTAAATATGGAAGCTGTTGTTTCATGGAGATATTACAAAGGTCAGATTTGGAGCGTCTGTGATGAGTTCACGTTTATTAATATTCAGGTAAAATCTGGAAGCTTTGGAGAAACTGTTCACTGCAGCAGCTCAGACTTGACCTTCATTTGTCTAAATCAGAGCGGTGTCGTCAGCTGTGCTGCGATTAACTCTCTGCCAGTGACGGAGATCCTTTTACATCACCTGATTTTACACGTCTGATAAAACACTAACAGGAAGAGGTGCAGAGAGGCGGAGCCGCCTCGTCTTCTTCCTCCGTGCAGGTTAAATCTGTGGATGTAGCAGCCATCAGTTTATTACAGCTGTTACTGTTTGTGTAGAGTTTTGACTGATGTAGAGAAATAATTACTGAAACTAAATCAGTTTAAAGGCTGAAAGATGAAACGATGCTCCGTGTATCAGAGGCTTTGAGTCCAGCATAACTGAGTCCAGCATCATCGTTGTTCTGCAGCTACGATAAGAGCAGAAACAAACTGGACGCTAACAGTCGATCAGTAAATGATCTTTGTCAGGTTGAGTCGGTGTAGTTCACCTCTGAGTCGTGGTGGTGCAGCTGCTCGTTTTCTAACCTTCAGACTTCATAAAGAAAAGGAGGCGACAGGTTAGAGACGACTTTGTGACGTTCAGATGTCAGACCGTCAGCACCTGCTGGATCCACAGCAGCTTCCTGACAGCAGCTCGACTCGCTCGCCGTCTCCCTGCAGCGTTCACGCACGCGACAGGTGGTGTCGCTCGCCCTCTCCTCACCTGCTCGCTCCACCTGTTGATCCTCTGAGCTGTTTCCTGTGGTCACTCTCTCTCCTCCTCACTGGCTCCAAAGCTGAGCTGTAAGGTGTGTGGGCGGGGCATCAAAACAGCTGTCGGCTTCATCTTCCACCATTTTATAGTTTTTAATGAGCTCACCTCTTCCGCCATTTTATAGTTTTTGATGAGCTCGCCTCTTCCGCCATTTTATAGTTTTTGATGAGCTCGCATCTTCCACCATTTTATAGTTTTTAATGAGCTCACCTCTTCCGCCATTTTATAGTTTTTAATGAGTTCATCTCGTCCGCCATTTTATAGTTTTTGATGAGCTCGCCTCTTCCGCCATTTTATAGTTTTTGATGAGCTCGCCTCTTCCACCATTTTATAGTTTTTGATGAGCTCACCTCTCCCGGGAGCGCTGCCCAACCAGCCGACCTGGTGACATAATGAGTGATGTCACGACCACAAATCAGCGAGCTGGAAAATGACTATAAACAAGAATCACTTTGAATCCAACGTTTCTCTCAGAATAAATCACAACGCTCTTAATTTTGTGTCAAAGCTGTAAAATGTGCTGTTTCACGTCCTCTTTAACTCGACATGTTTCCTCACTTTAACCCACAAAACTCACAGCGACTAAATCCTCAAGTAAAAAAACTTTAATCAACTTTCCCTCGTACAAAATAAATGAGACGAACTGAATTAAAAATACTGAGGCTCATCTCCAAAATCATCCACAGTACAGACATAATTACATGATCACAGCCCCGTGGTATCGTCTAGGCCAACATTTGCCACTTTTCCAATTCGTCTGGTTAAGAAATGATGTAAAAATCGCCATTTAATAAATCAGGACGCAGTAAAGGTTGGAGAAAACCCCGCCAGGACACCGTATTTAGCGCCAGCGGGTGGTGTTTGAAAGCCTTCGTGTGAGCAGCCAAAGAAACGACATTTTTGGCGGGGTCTTTGAGGGCTGTGCGCGACATTTAAGAGCTGCGAAAAAACAGCGCTCTTGCTCGGTCACTGAGCTGCTTTACCCGGCGCTCAGTGACAGCTGTGAGGCGTTTTCTTAAACTATGCGGGGCCTCCTCATGTTTCTCATCCACTGTAGTTTAACTCCAATCAAAGAAGAAGGAGCGCAGACACCAACTCATCCCTCAGTCCGGTAAAGTGATCGCTTAAGTTTGACACTAGCAGCACTGACTAACAATGGGCTGTGAGGCCAACTCTCTGTACGTGTTACTCAGGGCCACTGATCAATGATCGTGACAGTTTGTGTATTTATGATCGACACTGACCTCACAGCCTGTTGTTAGTGGTGTTAGCATCAGGCATTATGCAGATGTCCTGTTTCAACGTTGGGGAAACCTGCAGTCAGCTGAGACTGAAGAAGTCATTTAGATGAGCGATGAAACGTTTCTCCCGCTGAAAACACGACGTCCAGATGAACAGAATCAACCTTTTTCTGGACTGTTTGTTTCACAGAGACCGTTCTGCTTTTGTTCGGGTCTGAAACGCTGTTTTCCTCCATTCAATGTCTTAAAAAATCTGTATTAAAAAAAAAATGCTGTAATCATTTAAAATGCTTTAAATTTCAGCATAAACTTAGGAAAAGTGTGTAATCTTCATCAGCAGCTCCTCCTTTACAGCAGCATGTAGCAGTTCCGAGCACTAAGCTGAATGAATGGCGCGGTTTCATTCAGCGTTTTAAATGTTGCTCTGTCCGGTTTCAGACGCTTATCTGACGTTAAACTAAATCTAAGTCACTAAATCCTCCTGTGGGTAAAAACAACTTTAATCAACTTTCCCTTGTACAAAATAAACGAGACAAACACAAACTGAATTAAAAATAATGACGCTCATCTCCAAAATCATCTGTTTTTTCCCAGTGTCTTTTTCTAAAATCTACATTGTTAATGATGAGTGGTTTTAAAAATCTTCCACTGAGACAAAAGCAGCCATAAATGTAGATCCTCTATATGTTGATCACGTCTCTGTGTCAGTATAAGACTTTAGTGCAGCCTCTCTGGTTCACTGCAGTCTTTGTCTCTGTGTTTCTGTCAGGTGTTCACATTGTCCAGGTGATGTACGGCTGTGAATGGGATGAAACAGGTGAAGTGAATGGATATATGCAGCATGGTTATGATGGAGAGGACTACATCAGCTTTGACCTGAAGGACCAGACATGGGTCGCTCCAAAACAACAGGCTAAGATCACCAAAGACAAGTGGGACAGTAACAGAGGTCTGATCGCACAGTATAAGAATTACCTCACCCAGGAGTGTCCTGAGTGGGTGAAGAAGTATGTGAACTATGGGAGGAGCTCTCTGATGAAAACAGGTAAAATCTATGACCAGAATTAGATTGTTAACCAATAGTAATATGTCTCAGTTTATTGCTTACTATGATATTAAATTAATATAATAACACTTTGTATGGCATTTTAATACATTCTTTAAATTTCATTTAATTGTATAAACTACATCACATCAAAAATAAATCAGTATGCTTCTAATAATAATAATCTTCTTCTTTTTCAAGTTGCTCCTGGTTGCCACAGCAGATCATCTTCCACAGTTTTAGCTCTGATATACTCATTTCTAATCCTTCTCACTCCTTATGATAATTTTAATATCATCAGTTCTGTCTCCTGTATTTGTCTCAGTGCCACCATCCTCAGATATTAAATCACAACAGGTCTCACTGCCATCTTGTAAACCTTCCTTTCCACTCTTGCTCGTCTCCATCCACTCCACCTTGTCCGCGCTCTTTTCTTCACGTCTCGTCTGCACTATGCACCCCTCCAGCTCAAATACAAGTAATAGTAATAATACAGAAAGAATGAACTGTTTACTCCACAGATGTCCCCAAAGTGTCTCTCCTCCAGAAGTCTTCCTCCTCTCCAGTCACCTGCCACGCTACAGGTTTCTATCCTAACAGAGCCGAGATGGTCTGGAAAAAAGATGGAGTGGAGTTTCATGAGGGTGTGAACAAAGGAGAGATTCTCACCAACAATGACGGGACCTTCCAGATGAGTGTTGACCTGGATGTCTCATCAGTCAAACCTGAAGACTGGCACAGATACAGATGTGTGTTTCAGCTCTCTGGTGTGAACGAGGACATCGTCACCAAACTGGACAAATCAGAGATCAAGACAAATGAAGGTGAGTCTGGAATCAGGATCCGATGAGTGATAAACATGGGAAACACACACTTGAATTACTGCAATACCCTGTGGTTCATGTTGGATGAGGTAATCTGTTTGTTTAGGTTTTCTTTCTGTCAGAATAATTTTAAAACCTAAATCAGTTTAGACCAAGTTGTGTTTTTCCACCACATTTTTTCCTTGCTGAACATTGATGAATATAAAACATGTTCATGTGTGGCCACTGTTAAGCAATTATAATCTCTGTATTTACCTGACGAATGGACAGTTTTAGAAGATTTCATAAAAAATGGGGAAAAATGTATATTTTGAAACATTGCCAATAAATTTGAGTGTAGCAATGTATTGAAATTAAATTTAATGTCCTAACTTTTATTGTTGGAATGAAAACAAACATTAGTGGGACAAACATGTAGTGACCATAAAATAAGCTGTTGTACATGATTGTTATCTGTTTGTTGAAACTTTTTGTTCTCACCTTTTGTTTGTTCTGTGATCCACAGGAAATTCCATCTACATGATCATCTCTGTTGTTGTTGCTGTGGTTGTTCTTGCTGCCATCGCTGTGATCGCATTCATTATTTACAAAAAGAGGACAGGTGAGAAACAAGAACTTATTTACTTTTTTTCTGCATCATCTTTCTTTTCTTTTTTTTACACCTGAGCTACAGTTTGGTTGTCAGGGAACAAAATAACCACCAACTAAGTTATTGGAAACCAAACATTTCTTCTCTTTTCTTAACCATCAACTCTGCCAAACAAACACAACCAAGGCACACCTTTACCTGCATTAGAAAGGTGTGCCCTCTCCAGCTTCCTCCTCAGACACAATCGTTTCAGTTGCTTTACTCACAAAAATTATTTAGCTTTTTTTTTCTTAGCGGCCAGGTTTCTCTTTCAGAACAGCATTTCCAAAGTTATTTTCTTATTTCATTCCTTTGTTTTATTTTATTACAGGTTTTGACAGTAAGCTCATTATAAAAACTGCCTGAGAGTAAAAAATGATCGTGGGTCGTTGAGCTCTTCTTTAAGTTAACAACCATCTCTTTAGTCTTCTGAACATTTAGAGACAGGTTGTTATTCTGACACCAGTCCACCAGGTGTTGTACCTCCTCTCTGTATTCAGACTCATCGTTGTTGGTGATGAGACCCACCACTGTTCTGTCATCTGCAAACTTGATGATGTGATTTGAGCTGTACTGTGCAGTCATGTGTTAGCAGGGTGAACAGCAGTGGGCTAAACAGCCCTGCAGCGATCCTGTGCTCAGTCTGAGGACTTTGGAGGTTTTATTTCCTATGAAGACAGACTGGGGCCTGTCAGTTAGGAAGTCCAAGATCCAATTGCAGAGGGAGGTGTTTATTCCTAGTAGGCCAACTTTGCCAGCTTCTGTGGAATGACTGTGTTGAATGCTGAGCTGAAGTCAATAAACAGCATTCTGACATAAATGTCCTTTTTGTTGAGATGGGAGAGAGAAAGGTGAAGAGCAGATGAGATGGCATCATCTATGGAGCGGTTTGGGCGGTAAGCAAACTGTAGCGGGTCCAGATTCTGTGGAAGCTGAGTTTTCATGTGCCTCAATACCAGCCTCTCAAAGCACTTAGTGATGATGGGCGTAAGTGCCACTGGCCGGTAGTCATTGAGGCAGGACACAGTGGACTTCTTTGGCACTGGGATGATTTTTGAGGTTTTGAGGCATGCAGGTACCACAGCTGAGCTCAGTGATGTGTTTAGGATGTCTGTGAAGATGCCTGTGAGCTGGTCAGCACACTCCCGATGCACCCGGCCAGGTATGTTGTCAGGTCCTGTAGCCTTTCACTGGTTTACTCTGCGAAGTGTCATCCTGACATCTGCTGTGGACAGAGTACTTGGTTGTTGGGGGAGGGGGGCATCTTCCTTGCTGGCTCTTTGTTCTCTGCCTCAAAACGTGGGTGTTAGCTTGTAGCCCGTGATTGTTTGGATGCCCTGCCACATGCGCCGAGTGTCCTTTGTACTTGTGAAATGTGTGTTGATCTTATCTGCATACTGCCGCTTCGCCTCTTTGATGGCCCGTGATAGGTCTGCTCTGGCTGTAGTGTAAGCTTCTCTATTTTTTGGACTTAAAGGCAGAGTCTCTGATTTTCATCAGGTTGCGTAGCTTTGCAGATATGTACAGTGGAGAAAAACACATTAATAAGTGCAAATGTTTCAATATTTTGACTAGAATTGTACATGAGCACATTTTGTGTGCAAGATCAGAATATATCTATAAACACATTAGTGAGTAAGCCCACTGTCTGTTTTTAACTTTACAAATTAAGTTAATCCAGATTGCAAAATGAAAATATCAAATTATGTTTCCTGCCTTGAATAATACGTGAAAAAATTGTGTTAACATTTATAACAAATTACTAACATGATGTATTTTTTCCTTTTTATTTCAGAGAAACGTCCCCCATCTCGTAAGTTAAACTTTGTCCCTTTTCTCTAATCTCTTGTCTACACTAAATTAAAAAGGGTTTCTGTACTTTAATCTAAACAGTCTTTCAGGGCTGTTTCCTCTTGTGTTCGATTGTTGTAACGGTGACAGATGAGAGCAGGATGTGGACTAACATTGTGTTTCTGACCTACAGCTGTAGAGAACCGTGAAGTCAAGGAGCAAATGCTTCCTCAAGCCTAAACCACAAACAGCTCTGCACACAGTGAGTTACTTCATATTTGTGTCTCATGTTTTAGCTTTCTTTTTAAAACGTATGTAAAATACTGGCTGTAGTAAAATCTCCTGTTTGAATATATTTTAAAAAGTGCTTTCATATAACTTTAAATCATATTAAAAGAAAAATGCTTTCAAAAAACAGTTTCATGAAATGATTTAACTAAATTTAAAAAAAATGTGTTAATTCCCTTCAAAAACATATGAAGTAAATATTTGACTGAATCAGGAGTATTTTAGATCTTAATGAAACTGTAAGTAGGTTATTTGTGGATCTGAACAATCCTAACATTTATTGTGTTTCTTTTTATCTCTGTAGGTTTGGAGCTGAAAGAAGATGTGGTTCAGCTCATTCTTCTCCATAAACTAGAATTCATTGATTGTTCACATCATAAAATCTGTTTAAAAAAAAATCTAAAATATAGTTGCAGATGCTGGTTAATCAAGAAGTTTGAAAATGAGCTGGCAAATATTTAACATAAACATCATAATGGTGAAACGAAATTATTCTGAATTTGTTGTTTTCAGTTTAAAAAAGTCTTTCTTTGAAAGATTTAACAAAGATGTGACCGCCTGGAGAGACATGAAACAATGGAATCATCACAGCAGTTGTAGTACAATCATAATTAAGCCTTTGTATGTTCATCTTCACTCAAAAATCCAATAGTTTAGTGTTTCTGGTTTTCTTGTAATTTGGTGCATCACTCATGAATGCTGAGATTCCCTCACTCTCAGTGATAAACGAATCATAATATATTTCTAAATTTTGTACATGTTTACTTATGTTTTTCGTAAAATTAGATTTAAAAGACAATCTTGTGTTGAATTCCAGGAGACCTTAAAAGATTTTTCTGTATGTCTGAATTTTTTTCTTAATTAATGAAGATGATGTTTATTCTCTGTTGTTTGATTTAAGACATGTTTTGAGGGTTTTTGATTTTAGAGTTTAGTTCAAGTTGAGATTCTGGAGGGTTGTGTGGGTTATGTTTTTAACACATTGGTAGATGTGTTTCTGCTTATAGTTCAGGATTTTTCAAGGTTTTCCTCATTTGTCTGTAAACTTTAAAAAATTAATTAGTAGAATATGTATCAGTAAAACGGCATTGCTCTTTCTCTCCTTTTCGTACTTTGGTTGTCAATAAAGTCCCAAATAATCCAAATTGCTGTGACTTTTTTGTTATAAAATGTAAATTTAGCTACAGTTTCATGAATACGGCCTAAATATTAATGGACTAGATACAATATAACTTGTGATAGTAGGTCAGTAAGTTCAGGTGTCATAGTGACAGCTCAGGTCCATTAAGTGTCCTTGTGACAAAGGACCCCACGGACACAGCGTTGCAAGATGGTTCAATGTTTATAGTTTTTTTTGTCCCCATTCTTTTGGTTGTGCAGCTTTGCAGCGGCTGTCTCTAGCACAACCCCAAGAACTGACTCACCTCCTTTTTGGTCTTGGGATGCCCTGCCAGCCTCCCAAGTGGTACTCCAGATACTGTACCTCCCTCCTTCCAACCATGCACTTCTTTGGGTTGGCCATGAGACCCGCCTGCCTCAGGGACTCCAGGACTGCACCCGCTCCACATTCTCTGCCCAGGTGTCACTGTGTATGATGACATCATCCAAAAAGTAACAGAATATGCAGCGTGAGGGTGCAGCACCCAGTCTAAAAGGTGCTGGAAGGTGGCAGGGACTCCATCCAAACAGAAGTGTGACAAATTACTACAAACCAAATGGATGAAATTTGACTGAGTCTAGCCCCTCTGTTGTACAGGCGGTGCTGATGTTCCTGGGCATGGAGCAAATTTTCCCCCAGAAAATATGAAGCTTTGCTCTCTGGTCCAAAACATATTGAATCTCATTCTTAGCTGGGTTTGGACTTTCCTCTGAGTTCTCCTTAATTAGTTCCAACACCTCCTGTGGCTTCCTGCTGAACAATAATTCAAAGGGAGAAAAGCCTGGGGAACCTCCTGCACTGTAAACAACAGAGGGTCTAAACAGCGAGCCCAGTTGCGTTCATCCTCATGAATGAAATTACAAATCATGGGCTTTACAGTCTTATTCAGCAGTTAAACAGTTAAACATTCCATCATAAATATGCCTGGCAAAATATCTGCAGTTATTTATTGAAATGTGCAAACATACATGAAAATACAGCAAATAAGGCAAAAACAGAGTTTGTTCAACTTCTGAGCTTGAAAGTCAGAATTTGGTATGACCACCTTTATTCTTCAACACAGCCTGAATTCGTACCCTGGATGGCATTACCTTGGCCTCCAGTAACGCTGTGAGGAACCTTGGAGTCATTTTTGACCAGGACATGTCCTTCAACGCACATATTAAACAAATATGTAAGACTGCTTTCTTCCATTTGCGCAACATCTCTAAAGTTAGAAACACCCTGTCTCAGAGTGACGCTGAAAAACTAGTTCATGCATTTATTACTTCCAGGCTGGACGACTGTAATTCATTATTATCAGGATGTCCAAAAAACTCTCTGAAAAGCCTTCAGCTAATCCAAAATGCTGCAGCAAGAGTCCTGACAGGGACTAGAAAGAGAGAGCAGATTTCTCCTGTTTTGGCTTCCTGTTAAATCCAGAATTGAATTCAAAATCCTGCTCCTCACATACAAGGTCTTAAATAATCAGGCCCCATCTAATCAGGGAGGCAGAGCCTTCAGTTTTCAGGCCCCTCTTCTATGGAACCAGTTTCCAGTTTGGATTTGGGAGACAGACACTATCTCTACTTTTAAGATGATGCTATAAATAAAATAAATAAATATAAATAAAATTGATTTGGAATAGAGGGGGTATTGATCAGTTTCAGTTGCTTTGATGTTAATGAAATTAAAAACAGGTAAATGGGCAAGAAGGAGTTGTTCTTATTAGATGTGATGTGTTTTCAAAATGTTACTGTTTTCTTACCACTGCATATTATCAAGAGTCATCATCAAGTAGATTGGTTATATTATTATGTAGCCAATGAGCTGTTACTCAGTCTTTCTCCCAGTGTTTACCTTTCAGAAGACTCCCTCCTCTCCACTCACCTGCCACATTACAAGCTTCTTTATCAGCAGAGCTGAATTGGTTTGGAAGAAAAATTGAGTTGCGCTTAAGGACATTGTGGACTTCCTTTCTCTCTCTTCCTTTATTAATTTTAATGCCTCGGCCTGTATTAAATTGTATTTTTTCTCCCCTGAGGATAAAAAAAATCTCACTACTGACTGAATGACAAAGACACGGATAAAGAAACACATTTTAAAAGGCATATTGCTACTAGAAACAAACAAATGTTTTACAAATATGTTCAAGCTTAGCATAAAAAAGTTCAGAAAAACCAAACATTTTTCCTATTTTCTTATTTTTTTCCTTCAACTTTTTAATGACATACCATCTAAGGTTGGGTGTTGTTTTGGTCACATGTTAAATAGATTTTATTCACAAACTAGAACATGTTACATTTCAAATAAAGTCTCTTCAAATATATTTACATTTGTTTGTTCTAAAGAAGCAAACTTCTGCACAAAAAGGTGGATATTAAGTGCATCCTCATCCTACTGCGAGTCCAAAGCCTAGCTGGGTCATTCTTGAATAGGTTAGAGGTTAAAATCTCCAGCTGACCAATAACAATTTCAAAGTAGGAAAATTATGCATTAAAAAAATAAACGGTAAATGTTTGTATGTTATACCATAAGGTGTAGGCTGCTGCCAAATCCGGCACATGAAAACTATTCATAATAAACAAAATTCTATTCCATAATTTCACCATAAATCTTGAAATCATACCCGTTTCCATTTCAGAACCTTTTTTATTATATCTGCCAAGATATCCACATTTTGAGTACAGCGTTAAAAACTAGTGCACATCATATGACCCAATGCCTTTGGGCTTTGACATTTCCTCACACAAACTCTAAATAAGGGAAAACTTAGCTCATGGTATTATTCATTCAGTTCCAGCAGTTCATCATGTTGCTGGAATGAGCAGTAACAAACTTCAACTTAGAAACACTACTCTGAGAGCCTGTTCAGAATAATGTGACTGTCTATATGCAATATATAATCTGTCTTCAGGGCTCTATTGAAACAAATGTGTAGATCTCAGAAAGATTCTCTGATCAAACTGACATTGAAATCGAACTAGCTCTAGATAGTTTTTTAAATAATAAAAATTTTATTAGCACTATTTTCCCAATTCAGTAATAAGCATTTGCATTTTAATTGTTATTTATATTTTGTATATTGTAATATATACCAGATATATATTTAACTACAGCTGAAGATAATTATTTTGTCTCTATACTACTTTACCTTATTATTCTGAGAGACATGCCAATCCTGTTAACACACATGTGAGTCGGAAGGAATTTTTTCAATTGTGTACCTAATACTTTATAACACAGTGCAACACAACATAGTTAACGGGAAATATTACACAAGTCTTGATTTGAAGTCATTTTAATAGGTACAATCTTATAAAGAAAACATCTTAACATTTAGTACAAAATCAAAATTTTCAATAAATTTATTCTAATTGATTTTCTTGGAATTTTCTCTACATGCATCACAGTGAAAACTGTTTATAATGAGGTTTGTGGATCATTTCCAAAAACATCAGTGTTGTTTTGGACAGTTTACAACATGCTGATCTGGATTTATTGATGAAACTCAGAACATTCCTTTTCTGTACTGATGGATCAGCTCCGACACGTCATCCTTACACACCTTTATCCAGCCGTCTTCCCTCATGTGATACACTAGACACACGAACAAACACACAAAATCCCCAAAACACAACAATGAGTAAACATATACACACACAACAACTAACATACAACTAATAAACAAATACTTAGAAATTGTATGAAAATGTAACATACAAAAAAACACTGAGTGTACTCACTGTTGACCACCCCTCCAGAGTAAGCATCTCTGTGTGTAGCATGTGTAATGCCTCGACGGCCGAGCTCATACGCCTCCTCAACTGTCATGTCTTCCCTATAGCCGCTGTCCACCACACCATAGGCGTAACTATTTCCACAGCCAGTAGAAAACATACGACCAGACAGACGCGTGCCATTATCATCCACGTAGTACAGACCAGGACCCTGCAGGACACACAATGTTTTGTTTCTAACATTTGGTTCAGAATAAAATGGCAAAAATTACAGATCTGACCAGCAAAGATGCAAGAATAATTTCTCTGGCATTTACACATCTGCCCAAGATTTATTAAAAAACATAATTAATTTGTTTAGAGATTTTTCCATTTGGGGATTTCCATCCTGTGACATACAGTGGCATGAAAAAATGTTTGCCCACCTCCTGATTTCCTTTTTTTTTGTATGTTTGTCGTACTTAAATTTTTCAGTTCATCAAACAAATTGAAATATTAGACAACGATAACACAAGTAAACACAAAATACAGTTTCTAAATTAAGGTATTTCTTATTAAGCGGGATAATAAAAAAAAAAACAGACCTACATGGCCTGTGTGAAAACGCGATTCCCCACCCTCGTTATAACAATCATTAACTCTGGTGTATCGCGCATCACATCTTTGGAAAGCTGAGGTCAGTTTCTTCAGCCACACCCAGGCTAGATTACTGCCACACCTGTTCTGAATCATGAAATCACTTAAACAGAACTGCCTGACAAAGTGGAGTAGACCAATAGATCCTCAAAAGCCAGACATCATGCCGCAGTCCAAAGATATTCAGGACCAAATGAGAAGCAAAGTAATTGAGATCTCTCAGTCTGGAAATGGTTATAAAGCCATTTGTAAAGCTGCGGGACTCCAGCAAACCACAGTGAGAGTCATTATCCATAAATGGAGGAAACTCAGAATGGTGATGAACCTTCCCAGGAGTGACCAGCCTACCAAAATTAAGTTAAGTTCAGTGTTCATGACTCCACCATAAGAAAGAGACAAAAATGGCCTACATATAGGGGTGGGTTTTGATTATCGATTTATCAATTAAAATCAATTCTAGCTTGGATAACATGATATCGATTCATTAAAATCCTGAATCGATTTTTAAATATAAATTTATTTTGCCCGAAATGTCAGAATCTCGCAGTAAACCTCACAAAATTTCAACAACCGCCAAACAGCTAAAACAGTAAATGAGAGCAGGAACACGGATTCTGCACAAAGACGTAAACACAAAGCGTGGACCCGCCGACGGATCAGAATCAGTGAGATGTCGCCTTTCTCACCTGACGGCACGGACACGGTCGGGGCTGAAAGCTGACAGCTTGCTGATTATGATGCGTCTGTGGGTTTGCTCTTTGTGTTTACGTCTTTTTTGCGCTAGATTCACGATAAAATACACTTCATGCACAGCTCTCTCTCATGACCAGTTTCCCATCTAAAAATCTGTTTTCTGCATTATTCACTTGCTTATTACCCACAAGCCTACCATTGTTTACAGCGCAGTGCCACTGTTTTTTTTTTTTGTTTGTTTAACTGACTTCTGAGAAGAAAGTCTAATTTATGCTGTTCAATACTAAACAATTTCAAACTTTATAAAATTAGGCAAAATTGCAAAATGCTTAGCTGTTTCTCTAATAAAAACCTCTGTAACTTCACTTCAGCAGCATCAGGTAATATTTATATGTTGATTCATGGTTTTCTTCCCTTTTTGTTCTACTGCAGAATATTTATAAGGTTATCTGCTATAAAAATCCCAGGCCAGGAAAATCTCCTTCATGTGTTTCTGTATTTTACCTCAGTTACTTTGACACAAAGGCATCTGCTGTGATGTTTGCACGTTTGATAAAGTCTTGCAAGTGTCAGTTTTCTTTTTATAGATATAAAAATATGGATATGTACTAAGTATTCACAATTATAATATTCCTGACTCTCTGAGGCAAAATTTCCCTGATTCAAATCGAATCGAATTATGGATCAAATCAATTCGGGACCCTACGAATCGTAATCGAATCGATTCTAGAAATCAGTGACGATACCCAGCCCTACCTACATAGCCAAATTCCAAGACAAAGACCACTGCTGAGCAAAAAGAACATAAAGGCTCAACTCAGTTTTGCAGGAAAACATCTTTATGATCCCCAAAACCTTTGGGAGACAAACGTTTAACTTTTGGTGTGTGTCTTGTTACATCTGGCATAAAAGTAACCCAGCATTTCAGAAAAGGAACATCATACCAACAGTAAAACATGGTGGTCATGTGATAGTCTGGGGCTGTTACTGCCTCAGGACCTGGAAGGCCTGCTGTGCTAAACAGAACCATTAATTCTGTTGTCTACCAAAACATCCTGAAGGAGAATGTCCGATTATCTATTTGCGACCTCACACTGAAGCGCACTTGGGTTCGGTAGCAAGTCGACCTTTGAATGACTTAAGAAAAGTAAAATGAAGACTTTGGAGTTGTCTAGTCAAAGTCCTGACCTGAATATCTGATTGAGATGCTGTGGCATGACCTTAAAAAGGCGGTTCATGCTCAAAATGCAAATGCAAATCACAAATGCTTGATTGCAGTTGCTGCTGATAAGAGTAGCCCAACCAGTTATTAGGCTTAGGGGACAATCATTCTTTCACACAGGGCCATGTAGGTTTGGATTTTTCCCCTAATCATAAACACCTTCATTTAAAAACTGCATTTTGTATTATGTTTGTCTCACATTTAAATTTTTTTGATAATCAAAAACATGTAACTGTGACAAACATGTAACAGGGGTAAACACTATTACACACCACTGTACAGATATATAATCAGCAACCTGACTTCACCTATTTTAAACCTTATCCAGGTTAACTTTAAAGTGACATATATTTCAATTAAGTAACCGTTTCATCAGCAAGCAGCCATTGTTGATAACTGTCCACCGTGACAACATGAACAAGACAGGAGAAATTTTTACCTCAGTTCCTCAGATGTCCAAGTCATTTCTAATATATTTTACTCATTAAACTTGCTGCCTTACTTGCATCCCACACATATATTACCTGCTTGTCCCATCCACAGATCATGCTTCCCATGGAGAGGCCCATTCCTCTGTAACCCAGCATCATGTTGGACAGCAGCTTAGATGCAGCAGCCACAGAGATCCGATGATTGTTTCTCAGCCTGTACAACCTGAGTGAAAGAATAACAACACAGGACCAAATCACTATCAGAAAAATCAAGCCTGACTTGTGCCTGTAGCCCTTCCTAATCCATTCTGCTGATGGGTAGCACTACCTTTGGAAGCTTTCAGGGTATTATGCAGCATTCTCTCTAGACATTTTGTCATTTTTGAAAATTTTACACACTGTTTAACACTCATTAGTCAAACAAACACTTACATTAATCTTTTTTTAAACTTCAAACACTTTGGAAAACCTTGTAACTTCCTTAAGTGTGTGGTGGGGTGTGGTTTGTGGCTCATCAGTGGGTTCAGGGTGAGGTGTCAGGGGAGGCTGGACATAAATTTAAAGACTACACAAATATAAATATAATAATATACTCTTGATTAGAATCTGTAAACTTGATTCTGACTGGTAGAATAGTTTAGAACAGAAAAATAAATTCAGGAGATTCAGGAACTGTAAGAAATATTCTAGTCTTTTGAAGGTTTAAAATATGGGGTTTGATATATTCAAACTGGACATACCTGCACTCTTTGGCCAGGAGTCTCTCCCAGTGCTGGCAGTCTGCAGCACTGCCTGACATGGTGCCCAGCAGGTAAGAGTTGATCTCTATCACCTTGTTGGCATCTTTTGATGCTGCACACACATGACAAAGGGACTGATTCAGATACAGGAGCGCACTGAGATTCTCTAAACAAGCAATGCATGTTTTCCTGTTGTTTGAAGCCAGAATTTAAAGTTGTCATTCATGCATAATATTACTTGTTTCTCTTTTCACCAACGAACTCTGAGCACAGATTAAGCTTTTGTGAACATCATTTCTCTCAGAGAAGAAAAGGAGTAGTATGTAGTATAAACTGTTTTCTGATACAGATCATCCAGAAACTTAATGCTTAGGTTTTGCTAAGTGAAATTCCACAATTTTTTTATGTATGTTTCTTAATACTAATTACTCTATCTCTGTGTGTGTACACTCTATGGGGGCAAGTTGCTAACACAGGTTGGTAACGTATCAAAATACAGTTACTTTTCACTCCAGAAAATCATTCTCTGCTCCGTAGAAACATTTTCACAGAAGCACTACAGCTCTGAACATTTTTTTAGAATTAACTGAAGAAGCTGTAAACCCTTCCTCCGCATGTCAATGTTGAGCCATGTGAGAATACAGTTAACTGTCCAGAGTGAGGGAGTTGATTTCCTTCTGGTATCTATGGTAAACCCTCCAACCACTAATGCACCACTTACATACTGTTAATCAGATACTACAAATACATTATCACCAACGTTAGCCTGTCTGATTCTGTTTGCTTGGAAAGAAATGGACACAGTACTTTGTAGTTATAGTTCAATTCATTATGAGGAAAAGCATTTTTTGTAAAGCTAGTTTAATAAACAGTGGGAGTGCACAATCAATACTATAGAGCTCTAATTCTTTGAATTACCAAGGTTTGTTTGAAATGGTTGGTATTAGTATTGGTATTATTAGTTGTGTATTATGACCAGTTAAATGACAAACTACAGCTTAACATACTTTACTTGTTGATTCAGTAACATGGTATCCATTTGTGGACCCTTCTAATAGCCTGTATCGAAATGTTATTATTTGTTTTATTCAGCATGTTTGCTCTGGACAAGAGCAGAATATAAAGCAACAACTCCACAGACTGTGCCCTAATGTAACAATGTAGGATTAGGTAAATGGCCTGTATTTATATAGTGCTTTACTAGTCCCTAAGGACCCCAAAGCGCTTTACATCCACACACTGGTGATGGCAGCTACATTGTAGCCACAGCCACCCTGGGGCGCACTAACAGAGGCGAGGCTGCCGGACACTGGCGCCACAGGGCCCTCTGACCACCACCAGTAGGCAAACATGGGGTTAGTATCAAGGATATTTGGCATGCAGACAGCAGGCAGCGTGGGATCGAACCACTGATCTTCTGATTAGTGGCTGACCTGCTCTGCCACCTGAGCTACAGCCACTCCATAGTTTAGGAGCAAACTCTATCAGCAAAATCAGTAAAATCTGGATTTAAATACTGCTTTCATCCTGGAAAAAACATTTCATCATTACACTAACCTTATGAATGAGGCCAATTATATCTTTGGAAGAATGCTTAACTATTTTTTAGGTTCTTGATACATGATTTCCACCGTTTGCTTAACCTTTACTTTTGCTTTTTTCATTTATGGAATTAGAAATGAGAAATGAAAAATGTAATCACACATTTTCAGACATGTTTGTGTGGTTGGCAAACTGCAGACAGACTCTACCAGTTATTCATCATACCTAGGTAGTTTCCTGCTGAGGCTCTGGAGTCCACTGCCACGATGACTCCGTGCTTGAATTTGAAGGCCAGGGTGGTGGTACCGTGGTTCATTTCAATGCACACGCCTCCGTCATGGTTGCAGGACTTCAGAAACCCTGAAGGCTGTAATGAAACCAAAAAGGGAACTAATGGTCTCTAATGGTTCTGAGTATACTAAACAGAAAGTAAGAGGCCATATCTAGCATATGAAAAATGAAATTAAACAGATCATAACTCCAAACTTTATCTATAGACCCTAACATTGTGAAGGTCTCTGCTTACAACACCAGAAGCGAAGAGACGCGTAAAGCTTTTTACCACCGAGTTTAATGTTTGGATTCTGTAGCTGATTTAAAAAGGGGGGAGAAATGTTGAATTATACTCACGTCCACACCCGGAGGAACAGCAAACTCCTGGGTTTTAGTGCCAAAGTTGTAGTGGTTGGTTCGGTCTACAAGATGCGTCAGTCCTGCTGGAAAGATCTGTTCACGCAGTTCACAATATTTTTTATAACCGCTCACATCAAAAATAGCCATCGTGTGTCCTAAAGTTGGGAGGAATTTAACTTTGTATTTAACACAACGGCCTCAAAATCAACCAAACGACGGCGAAGTCGATTGATTCGCAGTACGAATGATTTCCTCGTAGCTTACGCGACAAAGAAATCGAAAGTGAAAGTTTTTTTTAAAACTCTTCATCGGTGCAGGCTTTTTTTTTTTTCTTATGAAAAAAAACATCTTCGAGCAAGAAGTAATGCTCTGATGTTTCCATCCTAAGTCCCATTAACCTAAAAATTGGAATTTTAATATTCTATCGAAGTTCAACGATCAATTTAGATTTCAGCCAATAGGAAGGCTTTATTCTTTTACACAGTCAGTATCTAAGCGGAAGCGCAGCCGACAGGTTTTTGGGAAAACAGCGCAGATCAGGGACATTAACGCATTTAATCAAATACAGCATTTAATGTGTTTAATTAATTGTGTAGAAGTAAATGTAACATTCCTTTCGTATTATAACTGTTATTGTTAGTTCATGTCTGTTGTTTGGAGGATCAAATACCACCGTGTACTTAAAAATAATAAGAGAAAGAAACACCAGGAAGCATCATAGTGTATCATATATTTTATTTTTTAAGTTTTTATCAGCAGTTAAACCCATAACCAGTGTCAGTCACATGTTTGCCACATTGATCATTTATGTTTAGATCCTGTGGTTCTGTGCTGAAATTCAGGCCGTCTCCATCTTCTGCACTGTTTCCTGCACAACCTCCAGCTTTAAGGGGACGACTTTCTCTGTCAGAATCGGTGTTGCTCCTGGTGGATATTTGTATTTTGTTTTCCTGGGAGGAAAAAGAAAGATAATCTTACATTTTCTACACAGGGAAACTGTTGTAAGCACAATACATGTAATCCAAATTCACACTTTCCCTTTATGTTCCTGCATAATAAGAGTGGACACCAATGTGCTGTTCTAATCACATATTGGGAGCTTGGAAAAATAATTTTACAGCTTTTACAACAGCCATCGTGTGCTGCATGTACAGCATAAACGAGTAGACGGTCATGGTTAAATACTCATGTCAAACTATAGTTTTGTTTTTTTAACTGATAAATTGTTAATTTTTAAGTTTCTTCTCCTTTTTAAGATGATGAACTAAGTCATACTGATACATACGCACCTCTTGTCTTTGAACTGGGACTCCCGGTACGGTCTGATGTAGTCCACTCCTTGTTTGGTGATGACACAGATGTCGATGTTGTTGCCTGAGCCGAGGTCGTTCATGATGCCTGCTTGAATAGCAGCTCGCACCAGCTCCTTCGCCGGCTCCAGCTGAGAGAGGACAGAAATTGCATGAAGAAAAAAGCAAACGGAACATAAAAGAGAAAAAGAGTAAACTGTGAGCTTTAAAATCCAGCTGCAACAACTTCCAGATGGCTGCATGCATTTTCTAATAGTTGTGAAAGACACAAAGGACAGGGATGAACTGTTTTATTATACAAGTACAGTATCCTGTCACACTGCAGTTAAAGATCCACAAAAATGAATTGAAATAATTCTTTGATCAAGTTTAAATGAGCAGCTGTCATTTCACAGTATTTAAACCACTTTTTTGTGTGCGTGTTTTTTATTTCTGGTTTACCTCTAAGTCAGGTTTGAACCCATCCTCTAAAATCCCAAGAGCAGCCAGATCTCCAGATCCTGCATGAACACAAAGCAAACTCAGCTAAACACAGAGTGAATCAAATACCTGTATGATGTCATTTATATTAGTAACAACAACCCATTGCTGACATTTTTATGTAGCTCTTATATGCTGGACTGAACAGCCAGAGACAAAAGGATTATAGAAACACTAATCCACTATCCCAATAAAAAGACTAATACTGTTACTGAATGCAGTTATATCACATACCCATTGAAAGGTAAGGCACCTTATTTACACTCCCATATGGCCCCACAGTGTACAGGTGGTTCCCAGTACAATCCACTCCCCCGAGGATAAGATTGGCCCCAATTTGACCGTGGTACCTGAGACCAAACATATATGATTAACACAAACTTCTATTACTAATTTAAAAATCTTCATTAATGGTAAACTCACCTCCAAGTCCTAAAAGCACACCTGAGTGTGTGCAACACTCACCTGTAAAGCATGTCCTGCAGTATGTTAATGGCCATGACGACACGAGGGTTCCTCCCACTGTTCAGAGAGTAGATGGTGAGGTTGGACGACAGAAGGTCTGTGGTCTTCTCTGTATCTGCTGCTGTACCTGCTCCACAACAACTACAGACACACAGAGACAGAGAACAGATGAGTTAACAGACAAAAAACAAAACATAAAGGATGAATTAGCAAGCTAGAGATAATGAGAGAGAGTGAAAAACCAAACAATGACTAGAGAAACAATGGGAGGACTCTGTTCTTCTCCCACAGCAGCCATAATATCCCAGAATATCATCAGTAGCATGAAGCTATTGTAACCTACTACAGCTGCTTTGTTTGAATGTTTTATATGAACAGAGGATGCTATGTCATTCTTTTCTCTCCACATGTAACAATGTATTAAATTGCTTAAGTATAAGTTTAAAGTATAAGTGTCAGTTAATGGTAAAATGAGCTGTTCAAAGAATAAATGACAGCAGTTTACCTGAAACAACTGGATGAAAATAACTGTGAGAGAGTCAGGAGGCATTTCTCTGCTAATGAAACTTACTATATATTTGGAGAGATGTAATGGATTTTAGCGCACATTTTGTCGGCCACCACTTCACCAGATGTAGCTCTGGTATCTGCTCCCAGCACCACCCCATCCTGTAGAAACACAGTCACTTGAATCATATGCATGCACCTGACAATCATTATGTTAACAGCTCCATAAAGTAAATGTTCATAGGAATATTCTTGTAGAGCAGCATTCAAACAGCTTTGCTTTTAGGCAAAAACAGACTGAAATGCAAATTTCTAAAGCAAGAAATAATTAAATCCAAGGTAAATATTTAGCAAATGCTGGGATATTGTTTGTGTACTGCATTTATTTTTCATTCATTCATATGTCATTCATTACATGCTATTGTGGGTTAGGGTTAGGCAGGCTTTGAGTGTAATGCTTTGGAGAATCTGCTCACAGCACCATGCCAGATAAGAGCCTTTGAATTAAGAAAAATAAAACCTTTTGTAGTTTAGTGTTTAAGTTTCTCTAGTAGAATAAATACAAAACAAAGGCAGCCATGGGAATGAGTTAGTTTGTTATCCTTTTAGAAACAGTGGTTTTTGTATTTGGACTAAAACACGCAAAGTTAATGTTTTTGTTTATTCGTGTTTTTGTCAGCGCAGTGTCCCACAGTTATACTCACCTTGAACACCACTCCTGCGATGGTGGTGCCTGTTTTCATAGGTTTGGGAGTTTTTCCTCCATCAAAGAGACCCTTTAATGCAGCGTTTCTATACGGAGGAAGATGAAGAGGAGAGAGAGAGGAGGGGTCAGGGGTGCTGAGTATGTGGTGCGTGTGTTTGTGCTGGGCTGGGGTAAAGCAACTTTTCAATAGCTACATTTCGAAAATATACTTGTAATAACCGTGAACAAAGGTCTTTGTCTCTGCGATTAATCTGATATAAAATCAGGAAACGTTAGTTTCGTTTTTGATCTCGATGTAAGTTCAGTCTTACCGACGGTTTCATTTGATTTCTGTCGTCACTGATTCAGTCTGCAGCTCTGAGAACATTAAAAGAAGCTCTTACCTTCCTGCGTTGTCGAAGTTAAAGCCAGGTGCGGGAGTTTCGAAGACATTTGCTAGCGCCATTGTGGAGGTGAGTGCGGCTCCTCTGCGCGTCTCGGAGCGCCTGAGGTCGCTGTTCTGAGCGTCAGCTCTTCCTCTCTTTCGATTTTGGGGTTAAAATGGAGAAACACTGCACGGACTCACGAGTCAAAGGAGTCAGCACTGGGGTAAGTAAACCTGCACCAGGTAACGAGTGTTTTTATCTAAAGATGAAACACTGAAGTCATCGTGTGTAAAACAGGAGGTTTGAACTCTAGCCGATGTCGTGTTTGAACAGGTGATGCGTTTACCTGAACACGAAGCTAAAACTAACTGAAACCACATCAACTGGTTATCTAACTAATAATGTTATCAGTAAATGTTAACTTCTAAACTATGAGCTCGTTTGCTTTTAGAGTTTTTTAATGCAGAAAACTGTCAGCTATACTTTCATTTTCACAGCCTCATCATTTTCTGAACTCCAAATCCCAGAATTCATAGCGTTGCTCAGTCTTCATGAATGAACAGGGAAAAATGTTGTTATGATGCGGTGTATCTCAATGATAATTTAGTCATATTTGTTTAAAAACTATTTTTCTCCTCTCCTCCCTCAGACCACCATCCTGGCGGCTGTTTTTGATGGCGGGGTTGTGATTGGTTCAGACTCCAGAGCTTCAGTGGGAGAGTAAGGGGTTTATTTATGCAGTTTAACTGTAAATTAAAATAGAATCACACTGCAGGGACGCTCATTCACTCCCTGTTGTGGTAAATGTGGGAAAGAATAAAACTGTTTAATTGAAATTTAATCTGCAGGAGTGGTCTGTGCAAGAGGTGTTGTGGCTTAGCTGGTCAAAGCGCCTGTCTAGTAAACGGGAGATCCTGGGTTCAAATCCCAGCAGTTCCTTCCTAAGTGGCTTGAGGTGACTTTTGTTGTGATTTGGTGCTATATAAATAAAATTTAATTCAATTGATACAATTTAGTACTTTTGTTTTCATCTGTTTCATCGCCACCGAAGCTATTACCTTATTTTCCAGTATAAACACATCTGCACCAAAATTTTATTTGTATAAAGTTTAATCAAATCTGGTTTTGTAGTTTTTGTGTAATTTTACTGACAAGTGAAAAAATAATCACATACACTGGGTCCCAGGCTTAGGCCACTTTATACTTTCCTGAGGGTCTGTTTGGGTGCTTTTAGATGTAGATTTTGTCATCAAAGGGATGGACAGCTTAGACAAGTAGTTATTGTTATTTTTATTGTTATTTTCAAGACCACATGCTTGCTGACAGTAGGCAGGCAGAGTTTGTATGCGTGGAAAAGTCTGGAGGTCACTATAAATAAGCGTGGAGCGTTGTGCATTGAGCGTTGTCCACCTTTAAAGACAGAATGTACGTGTCTTGGTCCTAGATGGATGTGAAACAGGTGCAGGGCAGGGGTATGTCTAAGGTAGTCATGGCACAGCACCAGCACCCCCTGAAATGGGTTGACCCCCTGTCAGTGCCAATGGACTGTTAAACCTACAGTGCCAAACTCATTGGATAAGACCATGAATATGCTTAGTATACATGTAAGCAAGTATTTTTACTCAATTACTTTACTGAACTACAGGTTTAATGTTTTTTTACTGAAAGTGTTTCTTATAAACCCAAGTAGTACGGTATAAAAAATGCTGGCAGCAGTGCCTCTCAGCACTGGAATAGGTGCACCTGTGATTTAAATGTGAAAATCCTACATCACCTCATTGTTGAGTTATCACATTCACATACTTTGATGTCCACACCATCTGCTACAGCCACAGATTACACATCTCCATGCTGCAACTATGTGTGTCGTGTCTATGTCAAACACTGAAACACTGTTCATTCCAACTTTCTCCTCAGGGAGTATGTATCGTCTAAGGCCATCAACAAGGTGATTCAGGTTCACGACCGGATCTTCTGCTGCATAGCTGGTTCACTTGCAGATGCTCAGGCCGTCACCAAGGCTGCAAAGTTCCACCTGTCCTTCCACAGGTATGTGCACAGCACAGGTTTAAATTACTTTGCTCAACAGTTCAAGTCCCATGAGGTTTGTGAGATCACAATAATAAGATAATGAATCCACCTTGCCAAACTTCAGACTTATAGTGGACTGGTGCAAACACAAATGTTTGTACCAGTCAGCGTCTACAGGCATGACCAAAGTTGTTCTTGTCCCCAGTTGGTCCAGAGTTGTTAGTGTAAGCACTGCAGTGGCTTCAGTTAGACCTGAATTGGAAAGTATTTCTTTATTTGAAGAAGAGAAAAAAACTACAATAATGGATTTCCTCAGTGTAATAGACGCTGTTTTTAGGCTCATTTCCCAGCATGCTTTGGGAACAGTTTAATTTATGAGAGGGCTCCATTGAGCTAACTATACCTGGTGATTGATATTGAGCCCACATTTCTTTATATTTTGCTGGAAAATGTTCTTGAATTATTCAAATATTTTTCTGAACATCACATTATTGTAAATACTACATTCAATCATATTGAAATAACATTTAGCTGTGTCTGCTTGTTCTCACTCTTCTGCAGTGTCCAGATGGAGAGCCCTCCACGGGTGATGGCAGCAGCATCTGTGTTGAAGGACTTGTGCTACAAAAACAGGGAGGAGCTGCAGGCCGGCTTCATGACAGCAGGCTGGGACAAGAAGAACGGACCACAGGTAGGAGATCTCTGTGAAAACTGTCAGACATCTCAGAAGAGCTGATGATGACTGTAAACTGAGCGAGCTGCTGCACTATGATCTTCTCCATCTCTTTCCAGGTGTACGTTGTGGCTCTTGGCGGGATGTTGATTAACCAGCTTGTTACCATCGCCGGCTCAGGCAGCACTTATATCTATGGCTACATTGACGCTAAATACAAACCCAACATGACGAAAGAGGAATGCCTGCAGTTTGCCACTAACGGTACCGTTTTTTCACCATGTTCACATCAAGATGTTAAAATGTTTTGCAGGGAAATTGTTGATTGCATGAAGAGGAAATATATGAATCACAGTACAGGAGAAAATAAGGATTGTGCTCGGAAAATGTTTGCTGGGATTGTGATGAATTTAACATAATTGAAAAATATTTTAGAGCTTTGAACCACATCTTACACTCTTAAGCAAGAGCTTAAAAGAAATGAAAATGAAAGAAATGAAAGAAATGATCCTAAATTATGAATAAACTGGTACTCATCAGGTGTTTTCTGCTCTAAATGTGCAAAGGACTTACTACATGCCACACACAGTAGACTGAATCATAAGCTTTGTGTCAAAATGCAGTTGCAAAGGAGACTTTACATATAACTTTATATGTCATACGTAGTCTTTATATTTTATGCAAAAACTACTTTTCAAGGTTTCTGTATTTAATTATGAGGAAACAGATCAAACATCCAGAGTATCAGTACTTCTTTCTGTTACTCTTCATCACAAGCATTAAATTGGCATTAAAGTTTTTCTATATAAACTATGATATATAACATGAGACTGAAATTCAAATTTGGGTGTAAAATTGATTTGGTTGCTCCTGTAGTTATCAAATAGTTTTTATTTTAAAGGCACAAAAATTCAACTCACTCCTGTGAAGTTGGAGGGTCTGTAACGCAAAAAACATCTAATATACATATATAAATCTTATATATAAACTCACGTTATTGTAAAAAAAATAAACAAAAATCAGCTGGTTCTCAGTGGGAGGCTTTCACTGGTGTTTCGATGTTATATAAAAATCAAACTTTGTGTTTGTTGGTGACACAGTTGTTAATGTTAGAAGTTGTATATATGCTGGAAACTGATGACCTCTTACTGTTCAACTCAACTAATATTTTTATTCCTGCCTTTCTTCTTCTCCTGCCCTGTTTTTGCTTCATCCTTCTCTCTCCCTGCTCACAGCTCTTGCCCTGGCCATGGGCAGAGACAACGTCAGCGGGGGTGTCGCTCACCTGGTGGTGGTAACAGAAAAGGGGGTGGAGCATGTGGTTGTACCTGGTGACAAGCTACCCAAGTTCCACGATGAGTGACCGCCTTCGTTCCTCCTACCATGAAACTACCAATGAAATCAAAGAGCGGTTATTTGGAAGCTGGACTTGTATTACCTGTTTTGTCTGTTTAGGATGTAACAAGTTAAACACTCAACTGAAGTCAGACACCTGAAAAACAAGTTATTTCTACTCAGTGAAGACGTGAAAATCTAGAAGCACAGTTGGAAAAACAACTGTTTAATCTTTATTACAAAATTGCAAGCAGATTCAGAGATACTTATACAGAAATCAACTTTCCACCCTTTTATGTGACCTTTTATGTCAAAAGAAAAGAATAAAATATTTCCATTTCCATAATCATTTCTTTTTGTCTTTTCTTGCAATTGTTGCTGTTGTGATGCTCTTTAAATATTGTAACTGTGTATTTTTAAGTGATAATAGGATTAATAATAACTTTATTTGTATAGTCCTTTTTAAAACAGAGTTACAGTGCTTCACAGTTTGAGTTAAAGCCACACGTTGAATTAGACATGCTCAAACATACACATAAAAAGACACTTAATCAGCCAGAGGTTCACACATTTATTCCAGCATACACACAAAAAGATGTAAACTATTGCCCCAAATAAAGGAGAAAAGATTAAGGAAAAGAAAACCTATAAAAATGTGTTTTCATCAGTCATTTAAAACAAATCACAGAATAGTCTGAAGGATTGCAGTTTGACATGAGGTACGGAGGACTGAGAGATGCATGTGAAAAGTGAACTGTGGTAGAAGAAGAAAGGCAGAAGAAAATTAAAGTGTGTTTAAAAGTCCAAGATGATTGAATTACAGCAAAAGTTTGATTTTTAAAATATTTCTGAGGTGAGGAAAATAAGTCTGAATGAGCCTTGAGCGTATATGAAATTCAAAATCGAGATGTTTGTGATGATTTGATGTTACTGGTGAGGGACCAGTGTACTGACCAACCTCCTTAGAGAAACTGTCTGGGCCTTAACAGAAAAGTGCAACTGTGTGTCATCTGAATAGCAATGGTAGGAGACTCTATCAAAACCAGAAACCTAGGGGTAACAAATAAACAGAACAGGTCCAGGGATTGACCCCCTGGGGGACTCAACATACAATATACATCGATTTATATGATTTCTAAATGATCTGTTTGATAAATTATCTGTTGATAAAAGTAGCATCAGCAACACTATCAAAGGCTGCAGATAGTTGATCAGGTCTAAAATCTAATGTTCACCCTCATCTGAACGCGTTAGAATAACAGTAATTTTCCATAAAACTGTTTCAGTGCTGTTGTTTTGTCTGTAAACTGATTGGAATTTATCAAAGATGTTGTTTCCTTCAGTGAGCTGAAGGAGCCAATGAGCAACAACTTTCTCTGAGATTTTAAACATGAGTTTGGTAATTGACCTGCAATTATCTAAAACTTTGTGATCTAAGGAGGAAAGATGTTGGCTATTTATGCTGGCTGGAAAGCAGCCAGATAAGCATTGTTACTTTATAACAAAGAGAAGGCACGGGAAGATGACAGGTCAAACCTTTTCAATGAATTTAGGACAGTTAATGTCCTTTGGGCAGGAAGAAAAACATATGTGTGAGAATATATAAAAAAGATTTGTTGTAGAAATCAGTTTAAACTTGGACAACAGACCTGGGTGAGAAACTCGGGCCAGTTGACAGGGTACAGACTTGAACTACAACCTGATACTGTTGATTTCATCATTAAAGAAATGCAGATTTTGTCATAATCATAAGAAGATGACAGAAGACAGCAAACTGAGAAGGAATCTCCTATGGTTTCAAACAAGAACCCTGGACTATGTTTATTATAGTTAATTAGCTAATTAGCAAAATAAGATGTTCTCACACTCATGAGTTGGATGAGCGTGATTAGTAACTCCTTCGTGTGGAGGTAGTGAACGTGGAGATTCATTCTGCACTGTCTTCTGTGGAGACTGATGTGATCACTGATTCAAGGGGAAGAACTGATCTGACTTTTAACTGTGCTATCCTATCCAGAACTAATGAACAAACACTATTAAACCAACGAACTAAGTCACTGATATCTGAAAAAAATGGTTGTGGATACAGTCATAATAGAAAGGAGAGCAGAAAGTCTGGCTGCCCAGTGCTCATTAAAGATATAAAACTAAACAAATTTGTCAAAAATGACAACGTATGCAAAACGTATGCAAATATTATAGATAAACCAAGCGTGAAAACCTTATCCACTGATAGAAGTGTGGCCATAGTTATGTGTGGGCTCAGTAACACTGCACTGAATTAAAAAATGTTAAGGAATTCTGTGGCAGCGCAGTTAGAGAGATCACTGATATGTAAATTAAAGTCACCTACCAAAATTATTTATAAATTTAATATCTCCAGATGAGAGAAGATTCACGCAGCAAAGCATTGCAGGATGTGGGAGGTAAAGGGAGTAAATTACAATACAACATAAACCGACAGTGAGTGGAACACAGTTTAGGTATAAATACGCCTTTTTGGCTCCCCTGTTCAGCTGTAATACTTTCTTAGTGTTGACCTACTGAACTGCGTGCAGCACAATGAAGCTCAGCTGACTGAAACACAGGCTGTTACTGGTGCAGCTCAGTGCTGAGGGTGAACAAGCCTAACTTTCGATTTCGAGTTTATCAGGGAAAACATGGCGTCCGTCTAAAACCTGACTGCAGAAATCGTTTGGTAAATCAAAGCAAAAGAAGAGTAGCAAAAATAGAAGTTAAAGCATAAACGAAGGCTTTCTAAAACGTAAAAAAGTGAAATCAAACCGGAGCTGCTCGACCAAACGCTTCGGTTTACGTGAGGAATCAGACTGCTGTCGGTGTGTAGTTATCTCTGCAGCAGCATGTTGGAAGAAGCAGCACCAGAATGGTTGTCAGAGGAGGTGAAAACAGGAGTAAGTAGAAAGTTTTATGTCTTTTATAGGTTTGGTGGACTGTTGATGTGCGCAGTGCTGCGCTCTTTCTTATTTCGTGGGCTAAATGCGAACATTACAGCTGCGTATTAAGCGGAAGTAATTCTGAATATTGTTTTTTTCCTGTTTTATTCGCAGACAACCATTATTGGCATAGAGTATGATGGTGGGGTCGTGTTGGGGTCTGATTCCCGAGTGTCTGCTGGGTAAGTCGTGCCCGCGCAAATGTGCGCGTTCGCCGTGTGACCGTTTCTGCCTGGATAACAGGTCCTTCTTCCTCCTATTTTAACATATTCACCCTTCAATGTGAATCTCTCCCTTCATCCTCCACACAGAGAGACGGTGGTGAACAGGGTGATGAACAAACTGTCTCCCCTCCATGATAAGATCTACTGTGCTCTGTCAGGATCTGCAGCAGACGCTCAGACCATGGCTGAGATAGTCAACTACCAGCTGGATGTGCACAGGTAAATGCACAAAGTACTGAAAAAAGGCTGATACACTGTGATCCTTTCATAAGTAAGGTTATAATTTAATAGTAAGATTGTAAAACAGAAAAAAGCTTAAAGTCTGATTAAGCTTGTTTGCATCCAGTCCTAACCGTAACCCAGAATGTTGGGATGCTGTGTAAAATCTAAATGAAAAAACATTATGAATGATTCACAAGTCTGATAAACCACTATGTTATTCACTATAGAGTGTATAAAAACATCACACAATTGAAGTGAGGAAGTAAACTATTTAAAAATATATTATCTCATTTCACATTTCTATGGCTGCAGAACATATGAAAAAAACATAGAGCCATGTTTACCACTGTGTAGTTACCCCTCTTATTTTACCAACAGTCTGTAAGCATCTGGCATATGAAGAGAGCACCTGCTGAACTTTTGAGAGAGTAGTATTGTCCCATTCTTCTGTGGTAGAGCATTTTAGCTAGACTGGACTGCATGCAGGTCAGTTCAGCATCCAGACTCTTCTACTACGAGTCACGCTTTTGTTATAGCTTCAGTATGTGGTTCAGCATTGTCTTGCTGAGATATGCAAAGTCTTGCCTGACAAAGATGTGGTCTGCGTGGGAGCATATATTCCTCTAAAATCTGTGTATACGTTTCATCATCAGCTGTGGCTGTAGTGGTTGTAGCTCAGTAGATAGAGCAGGTCAATAAGTAATCGGAAGGTTGGTGGTTCGTTGGTGGTTCCTGTAGTATCAGGTAAATGAGAAGAGGTAGGAGCGTTTGTGCTGGGTTGTTGTTGGGAGGGGGATTAAAAATAATAAAGGATACTCACTGGAGTAATGGTGGGTGTTGTGTGTCTGTGAGTTATGCCTCCAGTTTGATAACACCCACAACCTCTAATAATGGAACAGTTCCTGCCTCCACCAGTCTGCATGGCCAGTATTCTTCAGCAAGATACTAACCCCAAATTGCTCTCCGGTGATTCCATCAGAGTATGAATGTGTATGAACGTTTAAATTGAAAGCACTTAAAGTATAGAAGAAAGTGCTTGTGTGATGGGTGAATGTAGCAAGTTGTATAAAGTGCTTTGAGTGCTCCAGGACAGTAGAAAAGCACTATATACGAATCAGTCCATTACAGTGCCTTTTCAAATGTGCAAGCTGCCAACGCCACAGGCACCATATCATCAGAGGGTCAGACTTTCGAACTAAGCCAGTAATAAGCCAGATGGTCCCTTTCCTAGTCCGCAGGTACCAGTGTCCATGTTTTCCCAAGAGAATTTCAAATTGTGATTCATCTGACCAGAGAGCAGTTTTCAACAATTCCTCAGTCCATTTAAAATGATCCTTGGTCCAGAGAAGATGGCGGCGTTTCTGGCTCATGTTCACATAGGGCTTCTTCTTTGGGTGACAGAGCTTTCACCTGTGTTTCTGGATAGCACTGTGAACTGCCTGCTCAAAGACAGTGATTTTTGGAAGTGTTCCTAAGCCTATGCAGTGACTTTTTAATGACAGAATCATGCCTGTTTTTAATGCAGTGCCACCTGAGGGCCCAAAGATCACAGGTATCCAGTACTGATTTTCAGCCTTGGCCCTTGCACACAGAGATTTCTGCAGACTGACTTTTTTTTGATGATATTATGAACTGTAGCTGATGAGATATTCAAAGTCTTGAATTTTACATTTAGGAAAATTATTTTGAAATTTGTAAAAAATAGTCAGCACTTTTGTTTTTGCTGATTGCTGAACGTATGCCCAACTTTACGTCTGAGTAACTCTGCCTCTAAAACATGTTTTTTGTAGCCAATCAAGTTACTGACTTGTTGCCAGTTTACGTTATTAGCTGTAAAATGTTCCTCTTGCTTTTTCTTTTTAGTACTACTTACTTTTCCAGCCTATTTTTGACCCCATCCCAAACTTTAGCTCATTTTGAATTTGTTACTGCCATCAAATTCAAAATGAGCTAATATTTTTCATTAAACAGTAAACTGGCTTAAACTTTTAGTGTATTTTATAGGTTCTATTGTGAGTAAAATATGACTATGAGATTTTTAAACCATTGCTGTCTGATTGTATTTACATTTTACAATGCACAACAACTTTATTGGAATTGGGGATTTATAAGCTTATTAAAAATTAACAAGTTTAAATCTCTCTCTCAATATTTTTTAACTCTAAATACCTTTAGTTGAGTCACCTACATTCCAGTAAATGTTTTGGAACATTTTTTTTCTGGTTTCTTTATTGTTCAAACTAAAATGGTATTCAGAGTAAAAGTCTAGATATTATTGTGAAAAAAATGATAAATACTAACACTGAGTATACTATTTTCCTAATGAATATCTTCAAACTTTTTATGCTGAATATTTCTTAGAATTTAGCCTATTAGAGCGTGTAAAGGTCTGCCTGAAAAAAGGAAAATAAAATATATCATATTACCACATGTTGGTATTGTGTGTAGGAATCTGTCAGGCTTAATAATGTCAGTGCATCTAAATACATGCAGACACTTGCAAAACACGTGAGACCATACACTGAAACATTTAGAACTAAGATTTGGTAATTATCTAATTAATATTTAGAAACTGTACTTATCCTTCCTTATAATATTGTACATGGGATTTCCAGCTTTGGACCAACAGAGTTCTGTCATCGTCCTGAGTCTTTGACCCAGTATTTTTGTTTTCAATTTGTGATTCAGTCTTATGGAATTAAGAGATGTTCAGGTTCTAGTTCTGTATTACTACTCTGTCTTGAGTTCAGTATTTCTTAGTGCCTCTGGGTATTTTGAGTTCTTGGTTTTTTATGCTAATATCCTTTTTCGTGTCCTGTCCTGTCTCATTGTGTCAACTGTGTCGCCATGTTTGTTTACCTTCTGTGCCCCATGTCTGTCCGGCTCACTGTGTTCTGTGTCCGTTACTGTCTGGTTTTCTTGTCTTGCCAAATTTCTGTCTTTAGTTCTAATCTCTGTTTTTACCAGTTGCTATTCCTATTATCATATCGTGGTTAGTCTGTGTCTTTATCTCCAGGGTCTGTGTGAAGTCCACGTGTCTAAGTCTGGTCTCACTGTGCTTTATTTCCTGTTTTATTTTGATAGTCTTCCGTCTCGTGTATGTAATGGTCAGTTTGCTTTCTCATCAGTCAGATTCTGACAGTATGACTCTGCATACCAGACAGTACAAGCTGTGATGCATTTTCATAAAGTATGTATTATTATGTCTTCTTCTGTCAGTATCGAGGTTGGTGAGGACCCTCAGGTTCGCTCAGCTGCCACTCTGGTGAGGAACATCTCATACAAATACAGAGAGGAGCTGTCAGCACATCTGATTGTTGCCGGCTGGGACAGAAGAAATGGAGGGCAGGTCAGTAATCACATGTTGGTGGTTACAGTTTGAAAGGAACAAATAGAGCCTTTAAAACAAAGGTGTCAAACTCCAGTCCTCCAGGGGCGCTGTCCTGAAACTTTTCCATGTTTCCCTGCTGCAACACATCTGAATAAAATTAGTAGGTCATTAGCAAGACTATAGAACTTGAGTGCATGCTGAGTTACAAAGTCAGCCATTTGATTCATGTTGCAGCAGCTCATAAGTGAATGAACATGGTGCAATACAAGTACTTTTACAAGTACATTTTCCAAACACTTTACTTCACTTTAATTTACTTGAGTAGGGTTAGGAGTTGCCACCTCAGCATGCACTCAAGTTCTATAGAGTCTTGCTAATGACCTACTAATTGTATTCAGGTGTTTTTGCAGCAGGGAGACATGTAAAAGTTTCAGGACACTGGCTCTCGAGGACTGGAGTTTGACACCCCTGCTTTAAAAGATCACTGGGAAAAGTTTCATTAATACATTAATGGTTCAGAAACATCTGCTGCTTGTTGCTAGGAGCTTTGAATAAGATGCCTTAATGAGCCAACACACTTGATGTTATTACAGGTATCATCCATATAAATGACATTGCTTTGTGATATGATCCCTCCTTTACAGGTGTTTGCAACTATGAAAGGGCTCCTGACACGTCAACCGTTTGCAGTCGGCGGCTCCGGCAGCTCGTATGTTTACGGGTTTGTTGATGCTGAGTATCGCAGAGGCATGAACAAGCAGGAGTGCCAGCAGTTTGTTGTCAACAGTAAGATTTTTTCTTTTGTTTTTTTTACAGGGCTTCTGATGATTTGATGCTCAGGGGAAACCAGACAGTTGATGTTTCTTATACTGACAGCTCACAACACCTACTCTATTATGTCATGTTACAGCTAGTAAATATTGTAATAACTTGCATTGTAAAAATAATATTGTGTTGTTCATTTCCCTTTCTCGTAGCTCTTTCTTTGGCAATGAACCGTGATGGCTCCAGCGGCGGCGTGGCTTACATCGTCACCATCGATGAACACGGCACAGAGGAGAAAGTGATTCTAGGAAATCAGTTACCCACCTTCTTTGACCAATAACACATTAGTTGTCCTCACAGAAGCTGTTTTGGCACAACTGTCAATTAACTCAGCCTGTGATGAAACTATTAAGGAGCGGTATATCTTTAATAACAAGTTGCTGCATATCTCACTAATATCCAAAGGTATTTCAAGTTTATATCAACAAACCTTTATGTTAATAAAACCCTGTCTTTACAGTTGATTACATTTTTGTTTCATCAAATGAAATAAAATTGAAAAATAAGTTTTGCATTAAATGATGTTTGATTTCTCTGCAAAATACAAATACATTACACCGCTGCTTTTGTTACTCTTCATCATTAAGGGCAACCTTAGCCTCTTAAACTTACTAAAGATTAATTATTTGAATCTTTTAATGCAATAAATGGGTAATATTTGGAAAATATTCAGAGTCCCTGATGTTCCATAGCTCTACAGGGTTAACACAAGAAGAATCCTTGGTTCAAACCTGAGTGGGAATTTTGTCATGAATGCATCTGGAATAAAAATATGTGCCAAATCAAATATGTGAATCTATCTGCATGTGTTGACCACTTGTAAATAAGGGAGTGGCTGAAACCCCGGATGTTCCTGAAGCCTCAATATAAGTAACAGAGAAATGTTACCATCTTTTATGAGAGGCCTCTGGTCAGAGAAACAATTCTCCAAAAACAAATCACAGATTTTCTTCATTTCACTCGACAGTAAAAATCTTTAAAGGCTGCTTTATGGTCTAAGGAAACATTAACCTTTGTAACATTCAGTGTCTCATACACTGAATGTTACAGTTGCAAGTTTAATCCAGGACAATGTCGGTTGTTAGTTTGCATGTGCAGTAAAAAAAAGAAAAAAAAGAACTTCATATAAGGGATATTAAGAAACCGTCCTGCACTGTCCTGCTTCAGTTGGTGTTGCTTTCTGCATTTTGGATTTAAGGGAAACTCCTCATCCTGTGAGAAAATGAAACTGAAAGTACATAAACCTAAAACTGTGGTCCTGCGACACAGCAGGTCATTTGAGGACGAGTGTTGCCGAAAAATGGCAGCGATCACAGCAACAACAATGCGCCAAGTCGTTGATTTTACTTTATCACTTTCTGTCGACCTTTTGTTGTTTTACGCGTCAGGATTTGCGGTGTTTCACAGCGTCTTTGGACACTTTACGCGTCTCTGGCTCTGTGCGGCTCTCCGCTGGTTGGCTCTTATCGGCGTCTGCCTGCTCACACTCGGGGTTCCCAAAGCGCTGCTGATTCGGTTTATAACTGCGCACAGTCTGCTCCCCGCGGTGTTTGAGACCGGGACCAACGCGCTTTACAGAGAGGAGAGCGAGTGCGGCCAGTTGGGAGATGTGCGCTGCTGGCTTATGTTCAGCGGAGCTTCGCTCGCTGCTGCGCTGTTTTGGGAGATCACCATCCCGGACACCGAGGAAGAGGCCGAAGGTAAAGAGCAGAAACAGAAGTCGAGAGAACTTTTCATGAGAGTCGTCCGACTGTTCAGACCAGACTATCCCCTGCTGTTTGGAGGACTTGTGTTCCTGTCGTTGGCTGTCATCTGTAAGTATACTGTGATACTTCATCTCTAACAAAGGTGATGCTAAGATAATAAGACTGATGGGTCTGAACACAGAAAAGAATGTTGTGGCTGTAGCTCAGGTGGAAGAGCGGATCAGCCACTAACCAGAAGGTCGGTGGTTCGATCCCAGGCTGCTCCAGTCTGCATGCCAAATATCCTTGGGCAAGATACTAACTCCATGTTGCTCTCCGATGCATCCATCGGAGAATGAATGTTAGATACTTAAGCTTAGAAGTGCTTGTGTGATTGAATGAATGATACATGATTTACCAATGTTAAACACTAGGAAACTTTATTATTGTACATATTTTAAAATAGTATGGTCAATATGGGAGATGTTATCCTCTGAAGAGCTACGATTCTGTTTTTGGAACTAAATTTATTCTGATAACAATGATGGTGGTTTATTTTATTTGGGATTTTTATTTGTGCATCTCTTCTCAGGTGAGATGTTCATCCCTTTCTACACTGGGAGAGTCATTGACATCCTTGGAAGTAATTACCAGGAGAATGACTTCCTGTCTGCTCTCCTCTTCATGGGCCTTTACTCTCTGGGAGGGTAAGAGGCAGACAGTGTATTTTCTTCAGGTTTATTCTGTCAATCAAATGTAATATATAACTGACTTTTCCCCCCAATTTATTGATGGTTTGATTAGTTCTGTCAGTGCTGGCTGCAGAGGGGGTCTTTTAATTTGTGCCATCAGCTCCTACACATGCAGAATCAAAGTTAAGCTGTTCGGGGCTTTGACTCAACAGGAAATCGGATTCTTTGAGACCATAAAGACAGGTAAGGCTGTCATGTGCGCACAAAGGACAGAATAAGTAAAGAAGAAATTAAAATGACGAGGCCAAGGAGGGACAGAATGACTTCAGTAAAGGCTTTTATTAATTTTCCATGCAGGTGAAATCACATCCAGGTTGTCTAAAGACACTAACCTGATGGGAAGAACAGTGTGTCTGAATGCCAACGTGCTGCTGAGGACTTTCCTTAAAACACTGGGCATAATCTCTCTAATGTTGAACCTCTCATGGAAGCTCACATTCCTGGTACTGATGGAGACTCCCATCACTGGCCTCTTACAGAACATGTATGACACACACTACCAGGTAAAAGCAGGTTTAAAGAGACAATAAACTGATACCGAATCCACATAGTCATAAGTGTGTGATGCCATGGACGTAACCTTAATTAAAATAAAACAAATGTGAGTGATTTACAAAGGTTTACAGTAAATTTGTTTCCTTCTCCTTTATGCTTTCCTCAGAGGTTGACCCTGGCTATGCAGGACTCCATGGCTTTAGCAAATGAATCTGCAAATGAGGTAGTGTCTGGAATCCGAGTAGTACGAAGCTTTAACACAGAAAAGCATGAAATCTGCCGCTATGGTGACCGCTTGATGGTCACACACACCATCAAAACTCGCCGGGACACTGTTAGGGCTGTTTACCTGCTTGCACGAAGGGTAAGATGTTTGTCTTTTGTGTCTTTTAGAGAACAGGGTGTGTTTGTACAAATTGTTGTGTATTGCCGTATTCAGCAGCATTGGTGTGTGTGTCTATACAGCTGACAGGGTTGGCCATGCAGGTCTTTGTGTTATACTATGGACGGCTTTTCATCCAGAAGGGACAGATGACCACAGGGAACCTGGTTTCCTTCATCCTCTATCACTCAGATCTTGGAGACAACATCAGGGTATCCCATAATGCTTTCTGTTATGTTATCATTCAGGACTTGTGATTACAAACTTTCAGGTGAATTAGCCTGCAGCATCAAAATTGAAGTTTCTGAGCTCCAAAAATTCCAAAATCACAAAATAACTGGAGACAATTTTTTGCTGGAACATAAAACCTAAATGCTGCCTCACCAGGTTTTTAACTCATCCTCAGCACAGGCAGAAGAACGGTGTCAGATGACTGACAAAGTGTTGATGGTTCAAAGCTTTTACACCATTTTTCACTATTTTAAGTATTTGATTGCAAAATATTATATCATATGCAATATTGAACATACATGCATCTCTGTTATTATTATTAAGTGATCCATTTACCAAAGACTGTCATCTCTCAGACGCTCACCTTCATCTTTGGTGACATGCTGAACTCAGTGGGGGCTGCTAGGAAAGTGTTCGAATACCTGGACCGAAAGGCTCTGGTCAGCACAGACGGCAAACTCCAACCTGATCAGCTGAGAGGACACATCAGGTTCAAGAGTCTCAACTTCACCTATCCTGCAAACCCCAACAAAACAGTGCTGCAGGTGAGAATGCAATACAGGCGGGTTGGTTAATGTGGGTGTGATTGTCCTATCCATTTATTCTGTTAGAATAACCACATTTATAACGTGTTTCAGGACTTTTCATTGGAGCTGAAGCCTGGTCAGATGATGGCACTGGTGGGTCCATCTGGAGAAGGAAAAAGTACCTGCGTGAGTCTGCTGGAGCGTTTCTACGAGCCTGAGCAGGGAGAAATCCTGCTGGATGAAGAACCGCTAAAATCCTATGATCACCAGTTCCTCCACAAGAAGGTGATTCATCATGAATCCTGATGCTTTTTGAAAGCTTCCGTCTCCTGTCTGTTTTTAAAATGTCTATTTATTCAAATATACTAAAACACATGATTTTTAGATCATTATATTAATAATCTGTCTCCGTAAGAAAGTTGTCTCATTCTACATGTATAATGTGCTATGTGTGTTTAACAGATCTCTGTGGTGAACCAGGAGCCTGTGCTCTTCTCTGGCACCATCAGACAAAACATTGAATACGGGCTTAAAGGCTGCTCATTGGATGAAATCAAGGACGCAGCAATGAAAGCCAACGCCCACGACTTCATCATGCAGCTTGAGAAAGGCTACGATACAGGTACAGGGTTTAAACTTCCTCTCAGGCTGTTTTTCATGGCTGCATGCAGACCTGCTTTGCATGAAGTTCTTCATCACTGGGACATCAGCACATTGTAGATTCACTCTGTATTATAAGATATGAATATGTTTGCATTAAAACTTAATCTGTGACTTTATGTCCGTTTCTCAGAGGTGGGTGAAGGTGGAGGTCAGTTAGCTAAAAGTGAGAGGCAGCGCATCGCCATCGCTCGGGCTCTCGTCAGACGGCCTCAGGTCCTCATTCTGGATGAAATCACCAGCTCTCTGGATACTGAGAATGAAAATAAAGTATGTTGCACATTTGAAGGTCTCGCCAGCAGCCAGAAGCTTCTAGGTTTACGTTTCAAAGATGGACTCAAAAATTGAAAGTTTAATGTGCTTTTAACCCCTACATGATGAATAGTCAACTAAACTCAAACACTTATGACTACATGTTGTAACTTTAATACTACAAAAGTCACAAACAGTCTTCAGTCTTCTGCAAGCGACTAAATCAGAGAGCATTTTGATTATCTGCTCATTGGTCTTGCATGTTTGAAAGAAACCCATCATAAACATGTATTTATTTCATAACAAAACATTTATTTAACAGAACATGCTGTGAAATATTCTTATTTTTCTGTTATATTAACTAATGTTATAAAAATTAATTTCTTTTAAAATGTCCTACTAATAGGAAATGTTTTTTGTTGTTTGTTGTCTGTGCTTTCAAATAGAAAAGATAATTCACGAGGTTTATAACTAATAATATATTTTCTCCTTCTGCCTCTGCACAGATTCAGCAGTCCCTCGCTAGCATCCCCAACCAGACCCTCCTGGTGATCGCTCACAGGCTGAAGACCATCGAGAACGCAGATCAGATCGTTGTTGTAAGTGGTGGAAAAGTTGAAGAGCGAGGGACTCACAGGGAGCTGATGGACATGAAGGGAAGCTACTACAAACTGAAAGAGGAGCTCTTCACTGAAGGAAACTAACCACAGTGAGAAACCACTGAGTCTGTGCTGAAGCTCGATGTCCTGAGATCTTTGTCTGTAAAACTCTGCTGCAAACAGATGTGTGAGAACGAGCCGGAGGTTATGTAAATATTGAATATATGGTGTTTTGTATATATTTGGTAATAAACCTTTGATTAAATTATACATATGTTTGATTTTTTTCTTAAATATGTATCTTCATGATATAATCTTGTTCCATTTCCTGGCTTTTGATAAAGGTGAATAAATGTTTAACACATCAAACGTATGAAGCCATAAACCTTCATTTATCGTTAATCAGAGAGATCAAAGGTTACTTTATTTCCCTCCAAAAACATCATAGAAAATTAATCACAGACTCATCTAAATGTGCTGGATTGTTTTCCCATATTTACTTAAAAAAAACTTTCACTGGACATTTAATGGCTTCGGCCATTTGATAAATTTTTCCCAATGAAGGAAAAACTGAGATGGTCACATTTTCAAAATGCCACAAAATCGGTGCAGCTGAAATTAAAATAATAGTAACCTGTTACTTTACTGTGACGGGAAAAACAATTAAAAAATAATAAGTAATTGTACTAAACACCCAAATTACATTAATACTCATGCTTGTAGTAATCTAAAGGTTTCTGTGATTACATATCGGTGCCTCTTCTGTTCATCGCGTCTCTGGTATCTCTGCTTTTGAAGGATCTAACTGCATTTTTTGCCCAGAATGAAAATGAAAGAATTTTAGATACATGCCATCAAATCTAAGCGAGGGTTGGGTTTTATTGTTCGAGCTGATGGAAACTCCCCGAGTGTCAGAGCTGTTTTTACTGGCAGGGAAGTTTCTGGAAAGTTGCCTGATGCCATAAACACAAAACACAGCAAAACACCCCCCCTATCGACAAAGATCAGGCTCACCTGAACCAACCTGTCGCCATTTGGTCATCAGTCTGTGAATCCACAAAATGGCGGCTGAGGTCAGGTGACTCAAACGGGGTCAGCATTTGTTTCTTTTGATCATTAATGAACTTTAAAACTTAACCAGCGCTGTGACTTTAAAGTTTTATGAACATGTTGTATTTGTACTGCAGCCCACAGCTAAATGTGTTCTGAAACCTTGTTAACACTGCATTTATAAAAGATGACATGAAAACTCAAACGATGGAAACATCACTGCTGTGTCTGCTAACGACAGGACATTTAAAACAAGTTTAATCATCTTCATTTTTAGCTCGTTTTGGTGCCATATTTTCCCCTAACATTAGATTAACTTATTTTCATTAGCGTGGAGGTTAATATTCTTGTTCAGGAGTGACATTTGGTCTTTTATTTTCACCTAAAACTCCGCGTCACAGTCCATCTGAAAACAAAGACTTTTCTTCGATGGTTAAACTCTGATAGTTTGGAGTTCCCAGGTTTCTGCTGCAGGTGTGACTCATTGCTAAACTTGGCTGTTTCCCATCCACAATCCTGCACCGCCTGCAGGTTAGGAAGGCAGGAGGGCACAAACTCCCATCCGCCATCTTAGGCCGACACTGAACACTGAGTCACAAAATGGCTGACGAGTGCAAATAAAGTTAGACACTCGGTAAAATGACAGACGATTCCCCACATAGCGTTGGCATAAAATCAAAGGGTTGTGTGTTTGGTGGAGACTCAATGTGCACCTATACATATGTTTATGTACTGTATACACACGTGTGTGTTTCTGTGTGTGTTTGCGCCTCGAAGCTTTTGCCTAATCACGTCAGCACCACATCGCTGCACCACACCGCCGAGGTGGAAAGTCCCCGCTCTTCATGCTTTCACTTTCTTTTTATTTGATAATGCTTTTTATTCTGTGCCAAACTTATCCAAACCACAGACACGCCCAAAGTCTTGTGACCAAAAACATTATGTCTGCGAGTCTCTTTTTTAAAAACAATACATACACCAACAAATTATTATCGACACTAAATTGAACGATATCGATCATGTAGCTGCAGAGGATCGCTCTAAAGGTAGAAATTTCCTCCTGGTGTTTATGTGGATGTTACTTTGGCACGCACCACCCGCTGAAACACTGCTGCAGACCGAGTGTAACAGGTTTTATTTTTGCTTTGTGCTATGAAGGCTGACGAGGTTTAATCTGACACGGACAATGATGTCACTTTTCTGGAAGATGCATCTAAGAGAAATATAAAAACTGTCATGTTAAAATGTGCACTAACAGCAGGCCCCTCCACGCATCGAAAATGTGAACTGAAGCACAAACTCACAGATCCCAGTCTGAGCAAGGAGTCAGATCCACAGAGGGTCAACCTGCAACCCACCCAGACCCAAAGCCTCCATCGCCAATGTCCAGACACAGCAGGACACCTGCAGAGCTCCTGTCTCCACCCATGCCCTGATGCTTCACAGCTGCACATTTTTGCATATTCTTAATTATAATCATTATTCCAAGTGAATCTGTTTGTCTATTCCAGTACAAAAACACCAATCAATCATTTATCCAACTAAACTGATCGTGTAGTTACAGAGCTTCGTTCTGCAGGAAAATATTGTGTTTGCAGGAACTGGTGCATTGGTTTGGCAACAATAACAGACAGCTATCAGGCGCCATTTATGATCCTGGTGATTGATTTTATTATAATGAATAGAAAAAAAATGTTTGAAAATCACATTTAACAGACATAGTTTGATGAACCCAAACTGAGTTTGACGTTTGGTGGATTTGTCACCTGACAGGTTGTATTTGTGTTTGATTCTATATTTGATATTATTTAATCCAGTCTGCAGGCCAAACAACTAAAACTGAACTACATGGATGTTTTTCTGTGTTGACTCTGCTGAGTCATCCTCACAGACTGGACTCAGTATAACATTACACTCACTTCTCTCTAAATCAAATGCATCAAATCAGCCGATGCAGCACGACACGCAACAGAATGACACCAATGCAGCTTTATGTCATCACATGTTGCTTGAAACATGAGAACTTGAGTTTGAACAAAGCAGAAATGAGCAGAAAAGGATTAGAAGAGACTTGAGGAGCGTGCTGCTGTATTAAACCTGAAAAACTTCACTGATCTTAGAGAAATAAAATGATTCTTGACAATTATTTTGATCTACAGTTTTTCCTGCAGTAATAACAGCTGCATATCTTCACTGTGGGGTATTTTATATTGTTTTACTGTCAGGTAAACCTCCCCCAGTCTTCTGTGAATCCCCCAAATTCCCCAGATGATCGCAGGAGTTGCAACATTTAAGGCAGGACATTTGTAAGATTACAGTCGAGAAGTCGTTTCCCAGCTTGATAGCAATGAAATCTCCAATCAAATACATGCTGTGTCATGCGGTCAGCTGGGGGAAGTCCCAGCAAAAATACTGAAGCACTGATCTGAGATCTGCTGTTGAGTCCAGAGAAAAAAACAGAACACATGACCTGGATCTGTGATACAGGCAGAGTAAGAGCGCCGCGCCTGGCTGTATCTGGCACTTTACCAGCAGCCATGTGACTTACTGTAAGTCAGTTTGGTAAAGTTCGGGACTCTCAGAGAGCTCAGCACTGAGAGGACTGACTGCAGATGACTGACATCTAGTGAGAGAAAAACAGCTGAACATGGAAAACAAACTGCTCTGACTCATAAACCACAACAAGTGGTTATAAGCAGCGCTGCCACGCTTCTCACACCCGTCAAGGCTCTTTGTTATAAGATTTATTTTTCCCACGCGTGGGAAATTTCTTATTGTGTTATGATCAGTGACAACAGTGTGTGAATCCACAGCAGCTCACAGAAACCCAACAAAACCAGATCAAACTGTGGCAACAGACAGAGAAAGCAACTTTTCCTGCTTATAACTATAATGTGATTTATGTGCGTGACTCACTTTACATATAGTTAAGCTCTCTATATGTCAGCAGCTCTACAGATAGACCCTCATTATGTTCTTGGACTCTGCGAGAGGCCTGACACAGAAGCTTTATTCAAAGGTCACACGAGGACAGGCAGACGCTCAGGATGTCGGGGCTGGTGGGAGGATTTACTTAAAAATAGAGCTGTGATAAAGAGCATTAGAAGACCAGCAGACCCCCAAAGTGCTGATCTGCAGAACTTTCACCAGAAAACCGAACACGTGACTTCCTGTAATTCAGCTGCTCAGCTGCACTCTGTCACTCTGGCTGGGTTATATCTGGGCAAAATATTAAAATAATAGATATTTAGTTTCCCACTGAAAATATTGTATTAACACTGTTGTATTACTCAAACTCACACTTCTATTTGAAATTCTTACCAAACTGCCCAGAAACACCAGATAAAGACAAACTGGGACACCTGTGGACCAGTTAGATTGAGCTCATCTGGTTTTTATGCCAGTTCACTGGAACTGATTCCAAAATCCACAGACTCCCGTTTTAAACGTTCTTCAAATTATTTCGTAACAAAAAATTTGCATTATAATAAACAGGATGCTGTTTTTAGTAGCAAATATTCTTATTCCAGCTTTTTATTATTACAAATAGATTCAACAATTTCTCTCCAACATTCCCGACCAGATCATTTTGGTGAGATCACAGGCTGAAGACCATCGAAACGCAGATCAGGTTGTTGCAGTTGGGAGCTGATGGACGTGAAGGGAAGCTACTGCAAACTGAAGCTTTTCTCTGAAAGAAACTCGCCACAGTAACAAACTGCTGAGTCTCTGCTGAGATCATTGTTCTGCACAACTGTGCAGCATAAAGCTGTGTGAGAATGCACTGGAGCTTATGTGAATATTTAATAAATGTTGTTTTGTATTTACTGCAATTACAGGTGAATAAATGATTGACACACATACAGGAAACACCATAAACCTTAATTTATGATCAGAGAGACCAAAGGTTGCTTTATTGGTACTTTATATCCCAAATAAAGATTAATAAACAGCATCAGAGATGAATCTAAACGTGTTATGGAATTATGTTTTATGCTTTGTGTCCCACATTTATTTAAAATAAAACCTTAAATACATTCACAGGACATTTAAATGACCTCGCAGTGAGAACAATGGATTTGGCTGAAAGGTGATCCTGTTTCTTTTACTGAAGTAAAAACCGATGGTGCCACTAAATGGGTGTGACTGTAGTTTGATGCAATGAATCAAAAAACGAAAGAAACTGATGAATGCCTTCACATCTAATGGAAAGTCCCTGACTATCAATGCTGTTTGTTTTTGGAAAACTACCAGATCTCCTCCTTCAAACAGCACAACACCAACTCCCTCTGTCGACAAACATCAGCCTCAGTTTGACGAACACGTGTCGCCATTTTGTCACCGCTCCACAGAACGTCACCTTAGGTCACAGCCGGACATCAGTCAGTGTTTGTTTCTACTGAACGTTAATAAACTTTTATCATCTATAAAGTTTAGCCAGCGTTGAAGACTTTATGAATGTGGTCTTCACAGCTAAAGACAAGCTTCTGAACAACACAGGTATATTTAATATATACCTGTAGACGGGTTTTGCTGCATTATTTTTCCCCAAAACTTTGGAGCCACTTATTCTCATTCGCTGAAGTGTAATAGTACTTAAACTCTGACAGCTGCCAGGGTTTTGGGCAGCATGACTCATTATTATATTTGGCTGCTTCCCATCAGGAGTCGCGTACCGCCTGCGGGTTACGAAGACAGGCGGGCACAAAATTACAGACCGCCATCTTAGATTGACAATCAACACACATCCAGTCACAAAATGGCCGACAACCATGTAAAGAATGATAGATACCTAGACTGATGACCACAAAAGAAAAGAGTCGTGTTTATACTCAAACCTGTGTGTAAATATTTTAACGTACGTGTTTTTGTGTGTATGTCTTCGTATGTACGTTTGTTTGCGTCTCGAAGCTTTTGCCTAATCACTGTAGCGCCATATCACCACACTTCAGAGGCGGGAACTCCCCGCTCTTCATGCTTTCACTTTCCTTTTTGTGTAATGCTTTTCATTCAGCGCCAAAACTGACCAAACTAAAAACACGCCCAAAGTCTTGTAACTGAAAACATGACGTTTGTGATTCTCTGTCACAGTTTGTGTTTTGTTTTTGTTTTTTTGCAGTGTTTTACATCAAACAGCCACATAATTAATATCACTAAAGTGAATAATACTGATAATCTGATTTCAGAGCTTTGTTCTGCAGGTAAATATTTCCTGCTGGCGTTTATGCAGATGTTTCTTCGCCACGTTTCACCCACCGAAACGCTGCTGCAGACCGAGTGGAACAGGTTTTTACTCTGTGCTATGAAGGCCCGATGTCTAATGACAAACACTGACATCATAAATTTTACTGAAATTTCTCAGAAAATCATGATGAAATATGAAAACACTCATGTTAAAATTTATGCACCTCCCCAATGGCAGCGTCCTCCACTGAACCCAGCACACTTCAAAGAAACGGACCTGATGGCGTTCACCCGACTCTCAAACTCACAGATCCCAGTCTGATCTGATGGATCAAGGTCAGATCATCTGAAGCCCACTGTGTAAACTCCAGGACCCAAAGGATCAAATGCCAACGTCCAAACACAGCATGACACCCTCCACGGGTCCTGTTTCCATCCTCGATGGTTCACAGCTGGACCGTGTTTGGATCTGTTAGGATGTGAGGATCCTAACACGGAGGATTTAAACTTCAAGTCACCAAGTGTGTGCTACACCATTTTCAGTCTTTAAAGTATTTCCTACCATGATATCGTTCATTTATTCTCCAACAACTTTTCATAGTTTTCACAGGGTCGTGGAAAGTTCTTGCTTAATGCCCAAAGTGTCAATGCAGACAGAGCAGAGTAATTTCCTTTGGGCTAAAAATGACTGAAAGCCATGTTTGATGATATTTAAGCATTTTTAGAATATCAGTCACAGATAAAGACGAATCATTTTATTGTCATTGTGTCTTCATACAATAAGATTTTATTTTGCAGGTCTCAGCACAGAAAAGATGAGACACTAAGCTCGCCCTTTTACATGCACATAAACACGCACACCTGGACATACACACAAAAAAGAAAGACTCTATATAAAGCAGCGCTATCAAACTCCACCATGTGTGCGGGTCTGCAGAATAAACATGAGCAAGAAGTGGATTTCACAGCTCTGGGGAAGAAGCTGTCTCTCAGTCTGGTGGTGTATAAAGAGTCCATTTCCAGGGTGGGTGGGGTCTGCAGCGATACATGTGGCCTATTTTTGGATCCGTCCAGCGAGTCCAGCTGTTAAAGTTGACTTTGAACAATCCCCAGTGCTGTTCTCACCACCTGGGCCAAATTCTTTCTGTCTCGTGGTGCAGCTGCTGTACACTTTCATACTAAGACAGAGGATGCTTTCTGTTGTTGCTCTGTAGAAGTTCAAAAGCAGCTCAGAAAGTCTGGCCTGTTTTAGCTTCTTGAGGAAGAAGAGCCTCTGTTGGGTTTACTTAGCAGTTTGGTTTGATTCGGCAGCCTTTAACCAGGAAACAATGGAGTCAAAAATTAAATCAGCTGTGCAACAGAAAAACAACATTTTTGGATCTTTTGTATATTTTATATTTTTAATATCCAAAAAAACTCTGGTTGCTTATCTCTGAACCTTCACGGCCCGTGTAGGATAAAGAAAATACTGACTTCACAGACTGGTTTCAGCATGCATTACACTCACTTCTCTCGCAACTGAAACTAATAAAGCAGTCGATGCAGCACAAAATGACACCAGTGCAGCTTCATCATCACGTGTTGTTTGAAACATGAGATCATGAGTTTGAACAGAGTAGAAATAAATGGAAAAGGACTGGATAGAATAATCAGGAGGAGCATGGCGCCATATAAACTTCACTGATCTTAGAGAATAAGGTGATTCTTGACAGTTATGTTGATCTGTGTTTTTTCCTGCAGTAATAACAGCTGCATATCTTCACTGTGGGGTATTTTTATTGTTTTATTGTCAGGTAAACCCCCCCGGTCTTCTGTGAATCCCCTAATTTCCCCTGGGTATCGCGGCCATTGCAACATTTACTGCAGGAAGTTCGTAAGGTTACAGTTGAGAATTCGTTTCAAAGCTTAATGTTAATGAAACAATATCCAGTCAAACACGGTCAGCTGAGGGAAATCTGGGAAAAAATACTAAAGCGCTGATCACCAGAGAGGAAAAAATACCAAACAGAAACTGATCGTCCGTCAGCAAAATAAAACCCATGACCTGGATCTGTGACAAAGCCTTTAAGGCAGAGTAAGAGCGCCGCGCCTGGCTGTGTCCGGACCTTTACCAGCAGACATGTGATTTTCAGTAAAAGCTGTGAGCCTGGCAGTTTGGTAAAGTTCGGGACTTTCAGGAGGCTCGACGCTGAGAGAACTCACTGTGCACGACTGTCATCTAGTGAGAGAAAAACAGAGCTGAAAATGGAGAATAAACAGCGATGACTCATAAACCACAAGAGGTGGTTATAGGCAGTGCTGCCATGCTTCACATGCCTTTGAAGGGTTTGTGTTGGTATGTTATGTGAGGATCAACAGGAAACCAAAATCATGTGAGTGACAGGAGTGTTTGAAGCCACAGCGGCTCACAGAAACCCAACAAAGCAGCTCAGATAGGAGGCAGCAAGTTACAGAGAGCAGCTCCTCCAGTTAATGAAAACACTGCTGTAATTTATTTTCAGTGCATGAGTCACTTTATATGTTCAAACTCTATATTTCAGCAGGTCTACAGATAAAAACTCCATGATTTTGTTTGACTCTTGAAGCCTCGACACAGAAGCTTTATTCAGAGGTCACATGAGGACAGCCAGACTCTCAGTGTGTCTGGAGTTCAGCAGCCTGGTGGGAGGATGATGTCATTTACTTAAAATAGAGTCGGGATGAAGAGCATTCAAAGACCAACAGCACCCCGAGTGCCGATCTCCAGTATTTCACCAGAAAACCGACCACGTGATTTCCTGTAATTCTGGCACAGCCGCTGGGTTGGTGTTGGCAAAAGATCTGACTGATAGACTTCGACTGTCCCAAGTGGGAGGAAATAAACCTGAATTAAATGCTGTGAATGTTGTACTGACACTAATACTCTGGTCCTGGAACTGGTGTTGCTCAGACTGCAAAGCAGTTTGGTTTGATGTCAGGACACAGTAACAGTGTGTGAAATGTTATCTCATTAAAACTGTTGTCGTTACTGGTTACTGGAGGAGCAATAGCACCTCATTTGTTGATCCGAGACATTTTTCAAAACAAGACAACCACCTGATTTCCTGTAATTCAGCTGATCGGGAGAACCATCAGCTGCACTCTGACTGGGTTTGGTGTTGACAAAATGTTTGTACGTAGATCTCGAGTGCCCCCCTGTGGGATCAAATAATAGTGAATAAAATGACACTAACACTCAGGTGTTGTTCAAACCAACGGCTTTTAAATTAAAACCAAACTACTTGAACAACTTCAGGAGCTTAAAAATGAAGCTGACATAAAGTGTGCAAAACTATTGTTTCTATATAGTGCAGCAGATCATGTAACATTACAGGGAACTCATTCACAGGTGGATACGAGTACCAGAGTGAATCCACCATCTGACTGGGGCCTTTCTGTGTGGAATCAGCATGTTCTCGCCTGTTTGTGTGGGATCTCTGTGGGTACTTCGGCTTCTTCCCACAGTCCAAAGACATTCAGTTAGCTAGGCGCTAACTGATGATTCTAAATTGCCCATAGGTTTGAATGGTTCTGTGTCTCTCTGTGTTAGACCTGCAACAGACTGGTAACTTGTCCAGGGTGTACCTCACTTCTTGCCCTTTAGCTGATGTAAGATACCAACAAAGTCAGAATAAGTTTTTAAGTAATATATTTGACCTCCTTATAGTCAAAAGCATGGATATCCAGAATGAAACCTCTACATTTTTATCTAGTGGTTGAAAGTCTGTAGTAAAGCATCTGTTTCCTAAGATGGAAATTAATCTGAAAATGTAAAAATTAAAACAGCTGCTAGGATTTTTCAAATTACTGGAACAAACAAAATTGTGGACATGTATCTGCTTTTGAATGATTATTTCAATTATCTACTTAATTTAGTGCAACATGTTACTGGCCCCTCACGTAACATCACATGATGTATTCTAACTTTGTTCATCTCAGTTCCAGTAAAACTGAGGTTCTTGTGTTTGGCCCTGACAGTTTCTTCTACGGAGGTCAGTCAGTACATCGGTCCTCTCACCAGTAACATCAAATTACCTGCTAAGCACCTTGGTACCATCTGTGGTCTTGGATCTCACATCTCAAAGCTCATCCAGCCTTGTTTCCTTCACCTCAAAAATAAATCAAACCTTTACTGTCAGTTTTAAATTCTTGGGGGTAACTGTGACCGAGGACCTGTCCTGGGGCAACCATATCACCTCAGTTGTACGGAAGGCCCAACAGCGCCTCTACTACCTGAGGAGACTGCGGAGCGCACACATTCCCAGATCTCTGATGTTGAACTTCTACAACTGTGCCATCAGCAGCGTTCTGACGTATGGATTTCTAGTGTGGTTCCCCAGCTGCACCAAGGCCGATCAGCAAGCACTCCAGCGGGTGGTGAAAGAAGCTGGCAGAATTATTGGAACAAGTCTGCCAGAGATCAGTAATATCTTCCCCACTCGCTGTCTGAGGAGGGTGCACAGTATCCTGCGGGACCAACATCACCCTGCGCGCCACCTTTTCCATCTGCTGCCCTCAGGGAGAAGGTACAGGTCTATACAGGCCAGAACATCCAGACTGGCCAACAGCCTGTATCCACAGGCTGTGAGGCTCCTGAACTCTCTGCCCCCCTCTCACGGACAATAACCATATCCAACTTCTTAATAGCAATGAACTGGTCTGCATTGGTGCATCATATCTTTATTCTCTTCTCCCTCCTGCCCCCCCCCTCTTTCTTAAATAGATAACTATCATATCTGATATCATATCTCACAGTACAATAATATTGAATGGGTTGCATTGTTGTATTTTGTCATGTTTCTCAGGTCTTTGTCTGAATTTCTACGAACATTATTGCTAAGGATTGTCTTATTGCATTGGAGTCACACTGGGTTAAATATGTACACTTGGGTTTTAAGGGGTATTTATTATTTTTTTTATTTTTTATTTTTTTTGGGTTGTATGGAAGCCCCAAACGCAATTTCATTGTTCTTGACAATGACAATAAATAAATAAATACTTAAATACTTAAAGTTAATCACCTGAAACTTTTAATTCACCCTTTAATTTTCTCCTGCCTTGATTATTGTTACTCACTTTTCAATTCAATTCAATTCAAATTCTTTATTGTCCCAAAATAGAAATTAGTTTCACATCTCTCAGTCCTACATAGTTTATCGTCTCAAAGAATCACAGCATCGAGGCCCCTAAAAAAACTAGCCGACACACCTATTCTTGCATCACTTCATCTTCCAGTGAAATTCAGCGTCCACTTTAAAATCCTGCTAATTTGCAAAGCTCTACATGGACAAGCCCTCTTTATATTGCAGAGGACTTATCACTGCAGCTGGCCTCTCTGATTCCCCAACCAGGGTCTACTAACTGTCCTGCTGATTTTAAAAACAGAAGCAATTGTGGTTTTAAGGTTGTGGTGCCCAAACTACGGAACAACTTTCCTCAACCTACCTGGTCGGCTGAGTCTGTGGTTAGTGTTAAATGACTGCTGAAAATACATTTTTACAGGTAAGCCTTCCCATAATCTTTTCACCTTTATTTTGGGCCATAGATTACAACAATTTGCATGTATGGAAGTTAAGAGGATGAATAACAGCCTGTTTACAATCTTGAGGGACGGATGATAATCAGTGAACTGTTGTTACTGTAAACACACACGGCCCAACATTACAGAAAACTTTGAGTAAAAAACATGGATCAAACATCAGGAATATTTATGTTATCAACCGCAGTAAGGATGATATCAATATTAGCTGAGACATGGGACGGGATGAGAAACAGAAGGATTTATGTAGCTTTGATATTATTAATTTTTCCAATAAAAACAAAAAGTTTTCAGTCTTCATTATGCTGAACGGCTGTGGCATTTTTGGATTCTCTCTACTATTACAATCGCCTGAGAGGAATAAGCAGCCCTTGAATCTTTCAAATGTGATGTTAAAAGAAAATAGAAGTTCCTCTAAATGAATGAGGTGGAGCTGTGTTGTTTTCCATAAATGCTCCACTATCAGCTTTGCTGTGGTTCAAGCTGCGAATCTTTGTGTTTATCCACGAAGCGTAATTGTTAAAAGCAGCATTTCTCATTTTAAAAAGAGCTTTTCTGTGTAAAACAGACAAACCCTAATATTAACAGAATCTACAATAATGTAAAATATTTACATGAGAAAAAGGAGAAGCAAATTTATCAGCAGTAAGGTGATTAAAAATCACATGTGGAACACAGAAAATCCAAATTAAGAGACAATAAAAAAAGCATGATGAGAATAAAATGTCCACAGAATAAAGAGAAAAATAACCCAGAGTAATAAGAGGATCTGAAACATGTCCTTTGTTATGTATAGGGCCAGCACACGTTGGGTCAGCTTTAAAGATTACATCAGTGTGAGGACCTTTCCAACATATTTATCTAACGTTCATCTATGTGAATGTTAAAATCTCCAACAATAAGCAGTCTTGACGGGATCAATGTGGAAGACAAAGAGTCACAAAAATCCTTCAATAAGGAGGTACATGGACCAGGTGGATGGTAAATAACAACCGTAAAACAGATTATTTCTTCCATCTTTAAAGATCTTAGACTCAAATGAAAAGGTTTTGGAGCTCACAGCACATAAAGCTGCAGCCAGGCACCACATCCTGAAGAATATGAGCTGAAGAATAGAAGAGAGTTTCACAAGGGAAGTGTGTGTTAGCCAGAAACAGGAAATCCATCTCCTTGGACACACTATAATCATTCAGAATGAAATTGAGGAGGCCCCGAGGCAGACCCAGGACACGCTGGAGAGATTATATCTCTCGGCTGGCCTGGGAACGCCTTGGTATTCCCCCGGATAAGCTGGAGGAGGTGGTTGGGGAGAGGGAGGTCTGGGCCTCTTTGCTTAGGCTGCTGCCCCCGCGACCCGGCCTCGGATGAAGCGGATGAAGATGGATGGATGGATGGAAGATGAAATTCTTATTTGAGTTCCTGAGAGGAGATGAGCTGGGATCTTCACTGATGACAGCTGGGCAAAGAACACGAATCACCGTGCACATAAAACTCATCGGTGGGGAGACCACAAGACCTGCAGAAGTTTTCCTTCTGTGCTGATCAAAGTTTGACTGAGGTAAGTGCACTTGGGACAGAACGCCTTTCGTTGCAGGTCGATTTTATAACTGTATGATCAAATGTCTTGAACACTGAGGTGAAGAGAGGCGCAAAGCTAACAACTGATCACTGCCTGGTGGTGACTTGGATCAGGTGGTGGGGGAGGATGGAGAGGCCTGGTGTACCCAAACATATAGTGAGGGTGTTTGGGGAGAATCTGACAGCATTTCAAAGGAGGCTGAAGATATTGAGTCCAAGTGGACTGTGTTTCACACCCCACTGCCAAAGCAGCTACAGAGAGCTGAGGCGGGTGATGGGCGCCTGTCTGGTCAGTAATTCCAAAAACCAGATGGTGACCATCAGAGGTGAAGGGAGCTATTAAGGTGAATTATATTTATCTTATCAGGCTCGGTTGTGTTCTACTGTGAATAAAATATTTATTTATGAGGCATTTTATTTAAATTTTACACAGTGAACCAGCTTTTGAAACTTGTTGCTTCCACCCTCACACATGGTCACAAGTTCTGAATAGTGACTATAGGTCACTGAGAGGCCACCTGATATAAGTGGCAGAAATGAACCCCCTGAGAAGGATGGCTGGGCGACAGAGTGAGGAGCTTGGTCATTCATGGAGGCCTCAGAATATCTTATTCACAGTATAAACTACATACAGCACTTTGTAAAGCACACAAACGCTGATGATTCTCCCATTTACACAGAAATACTGTACATGAAAGCAGGACACGACCCAAACACAGCCTGAGGCACAGCTGCTCCTATTTGAATAGAAGTATGTTGAACAATACCCACGTATAGTACCAATACAACATATTAATTGCATTTCATTCTTCTCCTTCTTTTTTTTTGAATCCCGCCAGGGGGCACTCGTGTTCAAATCTTTTGGCAAGAACAGTCCCACCAGTGTACTGTTGACACATCACCAGGCCAAATAATTTACATGAAATCAAAGGGTAATCTGGCTTTATGGTGAAAATGAGTAGGCTGGTCATTTAATGCGTTTCCCACCCTTTCTTTTAAGTAAACGTATCTCCCAATTACAAACAAACACATACACACAATGAGGTTCCAGTGTCTTGACTTAAAAACAGGCGCCAAAACAAACTGTTCTCGTTTTTTTTTATCTGTGCTGTTTTTATTTGTTAAAAAAATGTAACTATATAGGATAAAATTAAACTTAAAATGTTTCACACATTTATTTTAAATTCAGAGTTACACAAAAATTATTTACACATGTAGCATATTTGTAGCGTTCATGCACCTATAACACCTTATAAAACCACCGTATCAGTTTTACTTCATGATATTAAACTAATTTATCCATAAAGGTTCAGATATGCATTATATCACATCATCACATCGCATAGTGATGGACTGACATGACGTATTGTAGAGCAGGACCTTAGCATTGCTGAGGTCCCACAAAAACTGGCAAATTTTTCCCAACAAACAAACTCTGTTTCTCAAATCAGTGAATACAACTGCTCAAATGTATATAGACATTTATATAGACAAAAAAGGAGAAAGTGTGACTGTAGAACAGTGAATAATAGAGCCTGAGGTCCAAGAAGGAAGCCAGAAGAGCCTCAGGTTTCCAAAATGTTTACAGGGAGTGCAGAATTATTAGGCAAATGAGTATTTTGTCCACATCATCCTCTTCATGCATGTTGTCTTACTCCAAGCTGTATAGGCTCGAAAGCCTACTACCAATTAAGCATATTAGGTGATGTGCATCTCTGTAATGAGAAGGGGTGTGGTCTAATGACATCAACACCCTATATCAGGTGTGCATAATTATTAGGCAACGTCCTTTCCTTTGGCAAAATGGGTCAAAAGAAGGACTTGACAGGCTCATAAAAGTCAAAAATAGTGAGATATCTTGCAGAGGGATGCAGCAGTCTCAAAATTGCAAAGCTTCTGAAGCGTGATCATCGAACAATCAAGCGTTTCATTCAAAATAGTCAACAGGGTCGCAAGAAGCGTGTGGAAAAACCAAGGCGCAAAATAACTGCCCATGAACTGAGAAAAGTCAAGCGTGCAGCTGCCAAGATGCCACTTGCCACCAGTTTGGCCATATTTCAGAGCTGCAACATCACTGGAGTGCCCAAAAGCACAAGGTGTGCAATACTCAGAGACATGGCCAAGGTAAGAAAGGCTGAAAGACGACCACCACTGAACAAGACACACAAGCTGAAACGTCAAGACTGGGCCAAGAAATATCTCAAGACTGGTTTTTCTAAGGTTTTATGGACTGATGAAATGAGAGTGAGTCTTGATGGGCCAGATGGATGGGCCCGTGGCTGGATTGGTAAAGGGCAGAGAGCTCCAGTCCGACTCAGACACCAGCAAGGTGGAGGTGGAGTACTGGTTTGGGCTGGTATCATCAAAGATGAGCTTGTGGGGCCTTTTCGGGTTGAGGATGGAGTCAAGCTCAACTCCCAGTCCTACTGCCAGTTTCTGGAAGACACCTTCTTCAAGCAGTGGTACAGGAAGAAGTCTGCATCCTTCAAGAAAAACATGATTTTCATGCAGGACAATGCTCCATCACACGCGTCCAAGTACTCCACAGCGTGGCTGGCAAGAAAGGGTATAAAAGAAGAAAAACTAATGACATGGCCTCCTTGTTCACCTGATCTGAACCCCATTGAGAACCTGTGGTCCATCATCAAATGTGAGATTTACAAGGAGGGAAAACAGTACACCTCTCTGAACAGTGTCTGGGAGGCTGTGGTTGCTGCTGCACGCAATGTTGATGGTGAACAGATCAAAACACTGACAGAATCCATGGATGGCAGGCTTTTGAGTGTCCTTGCAAAGAAAGGTGGCTGTATTGGTCGCTGATTTGTTTTTGTTTTGTTTTTGAATGTCAGAAATGTATATTTGTGAATGTGGAGATGTTATATTGGTTTCACTGGTAAAAATAAATAATTGAAATGGGTATATATTTGTTTTTTGTTAAGTTGCCTAATAATTATGCACAGTAATAGTCACCTGCACACACAGATATCCCCCTAAAATAGCTGAAACTAAAAACAAACTAAAAACTACTTCCAAAAACATTCAGCTTTGATATTAATGAGTTTTTTGGGTTCATTGAGAACATGGTTGTTGTTCAATAATAAAATTATTCCTCAAAAATACAACTTGCCTAATAATTCTGCACTCCCTGTAGATGGGAGTAAACAACACTCAGGCTAAAATAATGGGAGTGCTCAATACCATTTCTCCTGAGACACTCATTAAAGCTCTGGTGAAAAAAGTTTTAAAAAGACTAACGGACTACAAGAAAAAGAAAACTGGGTGATTACAAGGGCCATATGATGAGGAACTCACTGCAATGAAAAAATAAATTAAAATTCTCCAGCATCAATGGGACAGTGCCAGAAATTACACCATAAGTGACAACATAATTTTAATGAGAGACAAGAACATTTAGTATACGATAAGATGAGATGATAAGGTGTCATAGAACATGTCTAAATCAGCAGATGAATCTAGGCTGCTGCTGCAGTGATATGGATGGTGCACCGGTCCCTCAAGGTAAAAAGCCACAAGGGACCAGTATGTCCATGAGCTTTAGTAACCAAAAAACCAGGATCGCGATACAAGCGGCAGAAATAAGCTTCCTGGGAAGGGTGGCCTCTTTCTTAGAGAAGGGGTGAGGAGTTCAGTCATTTGAGAGGGGCAACACTAGTCCTCCACATCGAAAGGAGCCAGTTGAGGTCGAAAGTTTTAAACAGACTGCTCCCAACTGTCCTGTGTTACCACAGCATAAGTTACCACAGTGATTTAACCAGGTAAAGCTGGGCAGACACTGTGCCATTTTTTTCAGTCGCGTTATTCAGCTTCTGCTCAAACTGTACAATTGACTCACAGGGGTTAGAAGTTCGTAGGTCACGATGCAGAGGCTCACACTATACGGCCCGATGCTCTGATGCGACCTGAGCGCTCGCACTGTGCGTCCATAACATGAAGGTTATAACACAAAATCTGTCTTTTCCTCTCTGTCTTTCACTCACACAGACACACACACACACCACCATCACCTTTGCTAAATTGCTAATGAAAAACATTGACCAGGCAGCTGCAACTGAGCAGCATCCAACTCTTTTCACGGTTGTTGTGGTCGTGATAACTTTGTGAGGCCACATCGAAAAGGCTCGGATGAGCTTGCCAAAGTTCTACGACCTGGGCATCCATCGCTTGTGTCCAGATCACACGCTGCACTGTTGTGCTACTCCGTCTTTTTGACTTCAATTTCTGTGTTTGCACATGCAAGAGAGGTTGCGTTGACACCCTCATGAGGGGCGACAGGAATTCAAACAGGTTTGATTTTCTTGCGATCCCGATTGCTGATCGGGAGCTGGTTGTGAGGTGTTAATCGCTTCTTGTTACCCCATGTATACAACACGATGCACGACACACGATTAAGGTGAAACTCGGGTCGATCCCCAAAACGGTCGCACGACTGAAAAATCTTCTCACAATGGGCCAAAAATCGCACAGTGAATGCCCAGCTTTTGTGACACTGTAAACTCTGACTTTAAGCTAGTTTACGTCTCTGGCAAACTGACAACATGGCTCAGTTCTCACACTAAACAAAGTCGCACTTGCTAAATCAGGAAAATAAAAACATGTGGGTAGCAGCATGAAGCATTCCCTGAGCAACCTGGGATTTATAACAAGAACTTTCTGATTATTAGAATTTACTGAACGTTACAGCAGCTTACAGCATCAGAACACTTTTTAAGTTACATACTTGTTAAAATTATTAAGTGATTATGATATAGCTTACTTCCTCTTGGGCTAATAATGGGGCAAATAAGTGAAAATGAAACACTACATGTACAAAGGCTAATCTACACCATGGAGCCTAACTCTGAAAAAAATAGAATTTTTCAGAGTTCTTTTTTTGTTACTGCTGGCTGCACTGAAACATGAAAATCCATTCGTTATCCACTTTATGGATGAGGCCTGTTTGGAGGAGTGCCCGTTTGAGTCAGGTGCACTGGTGCTTCACTGGGCCAACGAGCTGGAGTCGGAAAGACTCATCAGGTCAGGTGTACACACCAATAAGTTACTAAACGCATATCACACCACAAACATAACTAAGCTTATTCTGGAATCGTAACATTCGCATGTCTGTAGGGGGAATAAAATGAAAAAAACCAACCAAACAACAACAACAAAAAACTGTAACCTTCTACATAATCTGACCTGCACCTCCTGAGAAATGTTACTACACATTGTGTCAGCACATAACACAATGACTTGAATTCCATGGAAAGCTGGCATGTAGTGATAAGAGGAGTTTCCAGTTACAACACGAGTTAGGACGTAGAGTTCCCGCAAAAGCCTAAATCAAGTCTATAAACTGCGAGCAACAAACTAACCAACCCAGTGATGCCACATTGTGTACTGGCACAAGATGGCGCTAAACATGCTTAAAATCTTTAAATTAAAGCACTTTGTAATTCCAGCTGTTTTTTTAGTGAAGTGTTGTTTGTGAATGAGGTGATTCTTCATAGCGAACAACAAGAGCCGAGTCCCTCCGAGCAAACCCGAATCTTCAGCCCTGCTGAGAATCCATGCAGGCAGGGCCGGGGCTACGGCTCCCCACACCCTCCAGCAGATGGAGAAACCTTTTGAAAACAAGCGCGCTGATCCAAACAGGTGTGCACACAGGTGTTCACAGACACAAACCACACCTCTCTTGGCTGCTACCTCAAAGCACATTGTGCGCTGTTGGTCCTGCGTGCTGCACAACAACATTCAATATTTAGTATTTACTGTTATTTACACTCAGATGGATTAATGTGATGGTGCTGTGTTTATTATGTTTCTCTCTCTTTTTGCTTGTTTTCTCTTTTTTCCTCTCAACAGGTGATCCGGGAGGTTTTTTCTTTTCAAGTGTCCTTTCTCACTGTCCCTCTTCCCCCGTTTTTCTTTTCCTTCATCTTTCTTTCTCCCTTTCCTACCCCCAGCCATATCTGTCAAATATTCAAGCTAACATTGATCACAGCATAGAGATCAGATTGTTTATGATAGATAACTAGCTAGCAGCTTTGTTGCTACCAACACAGATTCCTGGAACTCAATAAGTTATTTATTGTGAAGCAGGGGGCCAGAGTTTGCTTCAGTTCACGTCGCTGCTTCATTCAGACTGAATATGTCGGCTGGTTCAACATGACGGGCAGAGCTTTGAAACTTTGGCACAAGACTGTTTTTAAGATGACTGAAACACCTTTTCACGTATTGTACCATTTGCACTGTGCGTTAGTAAAAAAGTGTTGCTTTAGTGTATTTTGGACCCATCAAGGAAGCGTTCGCAAATGTGGGAATATTTTGAGTTGGTGACACCGAATAAGATGAAATACATTTACTCTCAGTGTTTAGTCAAATATACTCGTGCACACTAAAGACATCCTAAACAACTCTGATGACCCATTTTAACATTTTTATTGTAGAAAAAATAAAAAACAAACATCAGTACTTGTAGGCTCTGCTCTCTCCTTTGTAAAACTGAGATATAAAAAAATCATTCACTGCCTTCAGACTTTTCAGTTTTCATACAATAATACGCGAGCTGTGTCAGACATATCAATTTCCCTTTGGGATCTATACATTTATTCTTATTCACAGTGTTATATTATCAAGGGGTTCCTTTCTTACTGACTGTATATAAATAAAAGATGAAGATAATGTAGGGAAATAAGACAGAAATCTGGAGTGAAAGCAAAAATAATGACACGAGTACAGACTTTCCATATAAACACATCACAGCACATCAGTCACACCCACTGCTTCATTAACATCTTCCCTGTCCAATATGTAATGTATAATCAATGACAAATCCATTTCTCAATGCTTTTATAAAATTATTATTTTCTAGATGGAATTATTCAGGCAGGTGGTTTTTTTATATGGAATACAAATAACAAATATATAAAATTATAAAATTAAGTCAGATTGGGAGGACATTTGAGTGATTCTTGTAACATTAGTTACAATTCTATAAAATGTTTGAAAGGTGAATCACATATGTGAGGCTTTATGTGGCAGTGCAACAACCACTGTTGCCACTAGATGTCGCCCACCTTCATTTTCATGCACTTTCATTTTTACTGCTGCACCTAATGAGGAATGAGTTATTTACTCATTAATCACACAGCTAATGCACTAAATCAAAGCTCTGAAGACAACTGTCTGCAACTTTGTGATTGTGACAGGACAGCAGAGCATGTGGTCTCCTGCTTTCTGATATATATATATATATATATATATATATATATATATATATACATATTACATCTATGTATAATTAGGGGACCACGTCAACTGTTCAGTGTATAAAATAAATTTAGAGCAGGAAAACTGAACTTTTGAAGTATTGAGGATAGAAACTGGATAGATGTCATGGAATTAAACTGATACCATGGTTTTATAAGGTGTTATAGGTGCATGAAAGCTACAAGCGCTGTGTTGTTGTAGCTCATTGGTAGGTGGATGCCAGGTAACATGATGGAGCCATAATATGTGATATAGATCCTCTAGACTTCAGGAACAAGATATACCTGTGTGCCAAGTTTGGATGCTAAAGTTTAGGAGAAGTTTCTAGATTTTTTTGTAATATATTTCAGATCTGTCACTCTAATTCTTTTTCTAGATTTACCCTGTATCCAATGAGTGTGCTGTTAATGGTTCAGAAGGATGACTGAACTACAGGAAATCATATGATTACATAGTTTTATGGTAAAAATGCCTGAGCTTTGAAATTGGGGTACAGTTTGTCTTCTACTGCTCTTCATTGTAACTATATTTTACCCATTTACACATAAGTCTACAGCACAGAGAGTATAAAAGATGGACTAAAATATTTTAGCATTTTGCAATGTTGTGTTTTTGGAACCAGAAGTTAGCGCAAACAGATGAAAGGTTAAAGAGCAAATTTAATGATTCATTTAGTTACAACTCCAGCTTTGACACACATCATTACAAACTATCATGATAAATATAACTACATCATTATCATCATTATAAATTACAGGGGTGCAACGCACAGCCACACATATCAGCTAATCAGTGCCAAGTAATACACTAATAAAATAATGTAATTTCACTCATTAAAACTGATGCACAAACCTCTTCGGGTAACATTAGTCGGATAATCCATGAATCTAACTTTTGAGAGGTTACAAAACTGCTAAGCATAAATGATTTGTTAGATATAAGGCTATACTGTTAAGCAGGGCAATAACTGCAGGACAGACAGAGGCTTACACCGCACAGTAATTAGATTATTAAGCCTGGGTGTGAAATATGGTCAATGTGAGGTGATAATAAACTGGAACTGGTAAAGATGAGGTGGCTGACCTTGAGACTGGGAAGTCAGGCGGAATAACAGTGGTTTGTGCAGTTGGTGGAACAGCAGCCGTCCAGGGACCAGGTCCAGGCAGACTAATTACGCATAATAATTAAGACTGACTAATTGGAGGAACAAGTACCGATGTTGAGAAAACACGTAGGTCCTTAGCTTGTGTGGTGGCCACGGGCGAAAACTCCATGATAAACTCGTTGTTATTCCTGAAGTCCAGCTTCAGACGGGTATCATCCTGTAACACTGAGTAATGTCCACACACAGCATCGCTTGAGGTTAGCAAGCTGCTAGCAGACAGGCTAAAAACAAAGCAAACCAGGGTAGCCTACGTAGCAGACAACGTCAGGAAACCAGCCTAAAGGGGCGTGCTGGGCAGCAGCCGTGACAGAGCTGTAGAAGATGTTAGTCTCACCACGACCCAAGATTTAGTAAATCCATAAAAAAACGTTAAAAGCCGGACAAACTAGGTATCCCCGACAGAATTTGTTTCCCCTGCGTCGGGAGCACACGCTGGACTGTCCAAATCACGGACAAACAGTATCCCACATTGTTGGTTTTTAGTTTACAAACACTTCTTATAATGACTAACTACTCCTGACATTTTTGAGATGTTAGCTCTTTATACAACGAAGTTATAGTGGGATACAAATAATACCAGGCTGATCCTGCCACAATTTGTTCCCCCTGTGTAAATCACGGACAAACAGTATCCCACATTGCTGATTTTTAGTTCACAAACACTTCTTATTATGAAGCATTACTCCTGAAACTTTGGAGGATTTAGCTCTTTATATAGTAAAGTTACAGGAGAATAAAAATAGTTATCAGCCAAAAAGGTAATGGTTTATTAAAACAATCCCATCTGATACCCCATGAGCAATAAATATATAATTTTCTGTTGTAACCCTCAAACTGAATGGTAATGTAACGATACTAATTTTTCACTTTTTCACAAAATGAAAACATCAGTACTTCCTGCGTGCTCCCAGCACAGGGGAAACAAATTCTGTCGGGGATACTTTGGCACGAAACCGGTAAGATGGACAAAGCGGTCCGGAAGTTACGTCAAAAAAAAAAAGCTATCTTGGCTCAACAACAACAAGAATATTCCATTCAATTTTATTTATACAGCCCCAAATCATAACAACAGTAACTTCAATTCGCATTACACACCTCACTGCAGTTTGTATTGAGCAGAAGGGTGGAACAGTATGAGGTTTTTCAGGGAAAACCACACGCTGGTAAGTGTAGAAAAGCTTACTGAACCATCAGACCACATCATCCACATAACAGAGAAGTGACAAATTTAAGAAAGCCCTGCAGAGCCCTACACAGGAAGTGGTGGCACTTTTGATTTCTTTCTTTTTCCTGCCATGGGCATGCTTACTGTTTAAAATAAACAGTGAAAAGAAAAGAAAACAAATGAATCATAATAATAATTTCCACTGTTATGCATTTAATATGTACATTTTAGGAGTTGCAAGTTCATTGGTGCTTCACTGAGCACAGCAGTGGCGCACAAATTAGAGGGGAGACACTTGGTTGTTGAAGTTAAGGGAATCTATGAGCGATTTACAAGCTCAATAAAACTGGATCTACAGAACATTATTTTTTCCTTTTTTCAGCTTTAATTGTTTAGAAATGTCTGTGTGAACAAATATGTATGAAAACCCAGCCACTTTTACAGTCAGCCAGACATTAACTTAGGCTACACCAATCTTAAGATGTATATTTACAGCATTTTATATCTTAAGTCTGCAATTATTTAAGTTTGTTTAGAACAACAAAGTTCTCATAAGCAGAAATGTTTTCTTTTTCTTCTCCTAATGTTCATTCAAAATTCCATCACAGTCTGCCTTTCTGCAGACTTTCAGCCATTTGGGAAGGAAAATCATTTGTCCTCATTTAGTTTAAAAATGTTTTCTCTCAGTTTAACTGAAGCTGATTTGAAGCATCAGCAAAGTTTATGAAATCAGGTGGTTAACTTAAAAAAAACAAAACAATGGCTGAGATGCACTGGAGCGGTAAATAAAGAAAAAAAAAATGAGCATAATACTAAAGAATAAGATAATACCTTTTTAATTTATCTCATTTTATTCTGAGCTGTAATTTGACCAATAATAAAGATTTTAATTAGTTTTGAGAAAATATGCTGATTCTAGAACATAATATTATTTTGCTATTATTAGTCTGTCAAAGCCAATTTGTTTGGAATTAAAAAAAAAATAGAAAACTAGTATAAAAACTACTTTTATTTCATTTTCCATAATGCCTGAGCTTATTTAAAATAAATAAATACAGTTTGCACTTTTGGAGTGACAGTATGCAGGAAACCAGGAGCATAAAACATGTTTATTTTAAAGTTTCACATAGTCGCCATCAGATGGAGACATAATACAATTTAAATACCAAGTGTGACTTGTGGTCAGTAGATGGCGCCATATGTTTTTCTAAACAGGTTAGTCAGTCATGCCCACATCAAGTTTCAGGTTCAGGCTTTTTCAGTAATCAGAATATCGTAAATGTGAGAACACATGCACACAGATGAGCTCTAAATGGAGAGACTGTGAATGTAAACATCAAAACAAAGCTTCACATGGCTCATTCACAAGAGGGCGCCACATCATGCAGCTCCACATGATTCACTAAAAGCTTTGAAAAATAAAGCAGACAGACTCATGTTTTTATAAGGATAATAAAATGTTTAATTTAAGGGTCCATAAACAAATGTAGATAATGAGAGAGAAATTAGACAAGTATCTACATCTTAGCCTTTTGTTGGTAGCTCTTGCGACTTCTCCATTCAGAGCTTTTCTTGCTGCTGTGTATATATAGACTATGAAGATGCATCAGGCCTCTGCAGCCACAATGGAAGCCCCGAACGAAAAGTTAAGCCTCAATATATGTGGGGATGATCCGTCCGATTTTGTAGGCAGCTAAGCCCCTTCGAGTGTTTAGTAAAGAACTTATATGTCTAAAAATGAGAAGTAGGCCATAAATGAAACTAAGCTGCAATGAAGGAGAAACTCTGGTTTGTGTTTGTGGGGTAATAATTGCAAAATCATCATTAGGCTGTAACACAATGAGTGATGTAGTAGGGTTTCAATGGCAACACTATTGTCTTTGGAACAACAGGTCAAGGTTCAAATTTTGCATCCAGCAGGGGTCATGAGGCTTGCCCCCCCATGCTACCCAAGCATACCTCAGAATATGAGCAACATACATAACTGAATGCCAGATTAAAAGCAAGGTAAAAAGGGTTCAGTAAGTGTAGTTATTTGATATTCTACAGACTGCAGCTGTGAACTACAAGATCTGCTTGTAAGGCCTGCAAATAGACTCATATCCAGATGGAACTACAGCGGGGAGAAGACAGTTGTTAATAAATATAAATGTACTGACATAAAAACATTCATAACTTAGTTTTAAAACACAATTCAGAAAAGTTTAGGATTTAGATAACTGAGCTCTCAAAGATGTAGATCAGATCTGTTATACGAGCTCCTGTTTTACAGGTTGGACACAGACAGACTCGACCACACAGCAATTTATACACTGAATGCTTAAGTTCAAAAACAGATAAAAGGTCAAATTAATATCTGTGTAAAATTCTAAATAAAGATCTTGTTTGTTAAACTTGGAAACATGATTAGACTTGCAGATATTTCCCCTCCTCTTAATGACTTCAATGCACAAAATAAAAAAATATCCACCCCAGAGGAGAGCTTGTTGAAGGCTACCGTAGCGTTCCTTTTCCACTCTGTAAAGCAGTGGTTAATCAAACATGTCATAACTGTAAGTCTCTGTTTTAATAATTTTCTGTGTTTTAGACATTGTGTGTTGTGTGCCAGTTTTTCAGTGCTTTTTAATGTTTGACATGTAACGTTATAGTGCTAATGTTTTTGTTTCACCATTCCTGTGCTTAGTTTCTTAAACATGTTTAGATGAATCTGTATCTCATTTACAGACAATATCTTTCTTTATTGTCTGTAAATGCCATCAATCTGCAGATGAACATTAGCTTGGATGATTAAAGCTGATATATTTATGAACTTAAGGGCTTGTGCAGATTAATGTGCACTGTCGCTTTAAATAAAGTAAACAAAAACACAACTCAAGTGTCTCAAGTCTGAAAGCTCTCCCTAAAACTGAATCTCCATCATTTTGATTTACGACTGTGGTCAGAAGTTTACATTCACCCATTGTGGGCATAAAGTCAGTAATTTAGCCTTTTAATAACTTATTTGAACTGGGTTTTTTTCCACGGTGAAATGATTGTACAGCATACATTAGAATCAGAGGATCAGAGGATGTTGTCCTCATTTTGGACAACATCCGCCTCTCTGACACCACCTTAAGGGAGTCCAGCTTCATTCCCACAACATTACTAGCCTTGAGTCTGCTGATATCTGCGACCCTCAGCCTGCTACCCCAGCATGCAACAGCATAGATGATGACACTCAGCCTTACTCTGTTCTTTCCTGCAGGACTGAATAAACAAGCCAGTTAAACTTTCTACCAAACCGCCGTTGGAGAGTTTCAAAGGTTTAACAATTGCACTGTTTTGCATATTCCTGTGAGAGGTAAACAGACGAGGAGAGGAGGCACAAAGGGATGATAAGCCTGCCTTCACACCTGAGGACAACCGTTTTTCTGGCTGTTAAACAGACTGAAACAGTTCTGTCTCTATGTTGTCTTTCACTTTCTTCTTTCTCTGTACTTTGTATATTGTAACTTTCTGCTGCAGCCTTAAAGAGTGTCCAGCAGCAGTTCACAGCTCCACCCTTCAAACAAAACTAGCAGCCTCAGAGGCATATGCTCCAAAAGAGATTACTCGTGTAGGATTAAGCATGATAATCTCATCTCTTGTTCATGATTATCTTTGTTGATTTTGCTTTGGTGTAGCTGGTTTATGAGCTGAACAGTGAGCAGAGTGCAGTGAAAACTGTTCTAAACACATTGATCAGAGCACTTTCATTTCATAGACTCCCGTCTTTATCTCCACCCAGGAAACCTTCCTCAAGAGAGAGACCATCTCTATTCATTTGGAAATGTCTCACCTCTCTAGTCACGACTACCCTTTTGTTTTTTTGTGAAGTGTCCTACTCAGTTTCACACAACTCCCATTGCATGAATGCCTAATTAAGCTACTGTTGTCTTCCTAGTCATTACTTCTTGCAGGAGTCCAGCCTGTGAGTCTTTCAGTTTCAGGATCTCTGCTCTTTAAACTGCTGAAAGTATCAATGAGTAAATCTCAACGTGAATGTGACACAATAAGAAGCTTAGAGGATTTTCTGTATCTGTGACAGCAGAAGTGAAAGGGATGTTAGAGAAAGTGTAAAAGCTGCTCTAAATGAAAATGTAAATGACACTCAACAAGTGTGTGTGTGTGTGTGTGTGTGTGTGTGTGTGTGTGTGTGAGAGAGAAGAATCAATATTCATATTACACCTTTAGGGCTGTGATCATCATCCTAATATCCTCCTGTTGCTGCCTCGACAGGATTGCACTCGTTTGTATCCTCCTGATTCGTATCTTCTAACAATGAGACCGTTTTGAACCTCTGGTGGGGATTTTGTACCTAATGCAGCAGTGCAAAAATCTTCACAGCTGTATGCATGAGTAGGCCTACCCATTCATTTCATATATTTCCATTCAATTATACACTCACACTGAAAGTGAAGCATTTACAACACTTCTAGTCTTAGAAAACTATTTCCAGTTTATAAGACCAGTTAAGCTAAAATGTGTTATATGAAGCTTATCTGGAGCACCTGGAAAAAAAACAACAGGAACAAGAAGAACAAAGGCAAACAGCCTGCATCCATCCAGTCTTTGCTAACCCAACACTGACATACAAGACTGACAGAATGTATTTAAAGTTTGTCCTGTAACTTAAAAACATAGAAAACTGTGAAAACCTAAAAACTGCAAAATATAATATGCTCTATATTGATGTATCTTATGTATCTTTTACCTCAATATCTCCACACCTTAAAATGGTGCTAATATGGAAACTTACATACACCTTTGTGGTCCTTGAAAAGGCGCATTGTTGTCTTGAGGTGCATTAAGCCCACATTTGTGTAGACGGTACCTGTAGGGACAGAAACAGACTTCTGCTGAACCCCAGGTTCTGTGTTTCTGTCACGGCTGTCGAGGCGAGCCGTGTGGTGTTGGAGGGAAAAGGACCCAAAATGCAGGCAGTTGACTGATAATGCAAGTGACGTTTATTTACATGTAATAGGGTGACAGAGCTGACAGTGAGAAATGACTAAAGAAACCTAAACTGGAAAAACTAATTAACAAACCTGAGAACATAAGAAACGGGGTGTGGCGCAGAGAGAGGAACGAAACGCCATGGAACACAGACAAGCACAGACCGACACCCACTCACACACAAGCAAATCAGGTAATCACACACAGGAGGGAAGAACAGCTGATCCCAGTACACAAAGACGATCTGGAGGATACAAGCTGAACACAATGACAACAGACACAGACCTTCAAAATAAAACAGGAAATCCAGAACACGAACAGGGCACAAGGGGAGGACACAGAACACCAAAATCAGAATAACTAGAACAGAAGAAAATAACCATAAAACACAAAACGCTGGGTCAACGACCCAGCACCATGACAGTTTCTGTGAGTGCATGTTAGCAAAGTGAAAAATGAAATAATAGAGGCATGTGCATCAATAACACAATCAGCCCAATGGAAACAGTGCAAATGTGTTCAGCTTTGCAAAGCAAACAGTGGCACATTGGGATGCAAATGAAAAAAGCAGCGAATGGAAAATCAGCAAGTCATGTGATTCTGCACATGTGAGCCCGGCTGTTGACATAGTAAGCATGAGTTAGCATGTGGGTGACATGAGCGTTTGCAGGGAGAAGGATGTTTAAGCGATATCAGCACAGAAACGCTGCTGAACGGGAACCTGAACTGCACAGTGAGCTTCTGTATCCGAACACTGCTCCTCACATCAGCAGTAAAAGGAACTGTTGTTGCTAGGGAAGGCTTGTCAGCCATAATGAGTGAATGGACTGAAGCAGAGAGCTGCACATACAAGGTTACGCAAACACGAGGACAAAACCCAGGCACTCAGAAAGCGTTTATTGTAGTGCAATCAATTTAACAACATCTAAGATCCCCGAGTCTGTCTTTTTGTAAGGAATGAAAAAGCTTCCCTGGCAACTGTTTCTGGACTGATTGCTCTCATGTGACAAGATTACGCAGTCAAACATGGAAACAGAGGGGGGAGTGTGTGTTTGTCAGGGAGAGAGCAGGGCTGATGAGTCAGAGGAGGCTGATTCTGACGCAATCCTCCCTCCTCTTCCTCTGCCTACATTGCTGCTTCTTGAAGGCTGATCCTTCTTCCCCTGCAAGAAACAAACATAAAGGCATTAATGTAACTGACCTACTCTTTACCATCGCTGATTCCATATGTTATGTAATTCTGGATATACTTCACAGTATTTCTTCAGGTTATCATTATATGAGCCTGAGCATTAGTCTTATGCATTACATTTGGGAGATTATTTCAAGATATCTCCAACTTTAGACGTACACTCTACTTAAATCTAATGCTATGATATCTAGAGGTACACCTAGTTTAAGTGTACAGGCCTGTGGATTGTTGATTATTTGGTAATTCAGTTCTTTTTAGTTAAAAAAAACATTTCAGATATCCACAGGGATGTTATTTCCACATCCACAGTGGTTATACTTACACATCCATGTTATTTGTCCATGAACAAAAATGACTCACGAGTCGTTCATGAGGCTTTCACTTTCACTAAATACAGTTTCACTTTTTCATTCTTGAAAAAAATCCTACGGTTCAAATGGTTTTCTTTTATAATTTTTCAGATAATTTCAGATACAAATTAGATTTTAACAGGTAAAAGTTTCACTTCAGATGTTTAAAATTAAAAGTAAAACTTTTTAAGATAAAGTTGCAAATATGTATAAATGTTTAGCAGTGGACAGAGGATTAAAAAGCTCCACTGACTATTAAACTTATGACATCAACAACAACATGTGTCTCAGTCAAAATTATATTCTTTATAGTGAGAACCAAGAAAGACAAAGTCAGTAACTGTACTATAAATAGAGTATCTGTATTTTCTATGAGATACTTATCAACAAATACTGCAGTACATATACACCACCTATCAAATTTCAGCTTGCACTGGTGAATGCAAGTGTTTACTTTTAAAATGTGATTTACAAAAGTTGCAAGACTGATAAAGAAAAATTATGTAAACAAATTTATGAAATGTGCATCTTTGTTGTCGTTATCAATATTGCCTCTATAAGCTCACCAGTAAAAATATTTGTTTAACAATAAACAGTCAGTCGATACAAAGATATGATCACATACAGGATGTGCAGTTCAGTTTCCATCCACTGTGCAACATTTTCAGGCCGGTTGCACAATAATCACACCCTTATTGTGCAGATTGAGTTTTTATCTAACATCCAACAGATCACCGGCTGTTCCCTGAGTGTGCCTGGGGGAACATGGTTTTGAATAACTGCTGTCTAAATGAATTACCTGCTAACTGAAATCTGGGATCAAAAGATGTTGCTTTTATTATTTTGATAACACAGTTACGTGTCTGATAATCTCATTGGAATCCAGCAGTGAAATGATAACTCCACTTTAACGTGATGCAAAAGTCTCGACTCATCAGGGACTACTTCAGTGAAGCTTATTGTCCATTTTCAAATCTTATTTGAAATACAAATACTAAGGTGCACATAACACTCCACAGGCACATAATACCTGAAAAATAACAAGACTAGAGAAATACCAAAAACATTTTTCAAAATTACATTAAAAAATAGAGACAAAAGCGGAGATGATGGATATGCGTCTAAAGAGACATACATACTAGATAGGACAGGGTAGGGGAAGGAATAGATTGTAGTTTAATGTCAGAACAAGTTAAATTGTTGTTAAAAAACTATTTATATAAAATCCCCAGTTTATCCCCTTTTCCTGCTTTAATCTGTAAAATAACACTCATCACTTCCAGCTGAATCCCACCTCCTTCCAGGGAACACTAAGTGCAGAACACAAGAACGTATTTTATGGGTAAAACTGCTCCTGGATCAGCGTCGCTCTCGCACACTGGGGGCATTGTTGGCAAGGCGTCTACGTGGGATAAGCGCATGCGCCATGTTTCATGGTGCAACGCAGACGCAGATCGACAGCAATCACGATCAGAAGAAAAAAACAGATGTCAGTATTTTTCTTTGACAAACTCCGACAAATGAGATGTGGATTATTACGGCGATCATAAACGGATTACAGGTGCAAGAGTTCGGCAAACAGCGCAATCAATAAAACTGCAATCGTTTTTTAGTCACGTGGTCACGCCTGGCCAATCAGAATGAGCCAAATCCTACGGAAAGTATGTCCTTTGTTCGGATATTTCGACAACTTTATTCGCCTAATTGTGGCGAATAATCTGCGCGTCTCTCTGGATATGGACACGGTGTTTTTATGAGCTCGGGCTCGCGTTGAACACATTTTATCGCGGTGTTTGCAGAATGCCACGTGTCCAGATTTGATGAACGGGCACGAGCCGTCACATGACTCCCCTCCCCCACCCTGCGCAGGGAATGGGGGAAGAAGGCGGACATGTTTGAGGGAAATGTGTTGGTTAAAAAGTATCGAGGTGGAAGACAAGAAGATAATTTGAAGAAAGGTTTCGCATTATTTTGGGATTTATCATTGGAATTTCTTACTTACTTTACATTCCAGACTTTATTGACTTATACTCAACATTCATTTTATATTTTTTATATATATTTTTAAAAATGTTTAGTTTAATGTTTGTTTTTACAGCACAATGTTATGAAAACGTTAGAAATATTTGAATCTGTATTAATATGTGCCAGTGCTGTATCGTGTATTTCAGTGACATTGCAGAGAATTTGTAACCTTGGTGTGGGGGATGGGCGCAGTGGTTAGGTAACCTTTTGTGTGTCGTCGTTTCAATGAGTTTAAGTCGTTTGTTTTTTTGTTTTTTTTTTAAAAGAAGCCGCTTATATAGGTTTATTAAGTACGATTTTTGTACTATTATCTTGATGTTATTTGGTCTTTTATTGTTTGGTTGAACCACAAAGGTGTGGTTTGATGGTTTAATCTTTAAAACAATAGTCCAATCTTTAATTTAATTATTCCCTTGGACTGTATTGGTTAACGTAGTTGTAAATATTTCGGTTGGAGCTTGATTTAATCAGGCTTTGGATGAGGTTGTTAATGAAAACTGCTGTGTCATTCAGGCGTTGGTTTCTGTGACCTTCTTATAGGTGTTCGTGTTAGGTTTTTATTGCTGATGAAAGATGTAAATGATGGCTTCAGCACAAACATCGTTTAGTTAAATTATGTGTAAGGCCTGATCTGCGCCCTTTCACAGCGTGTAACTGCGGGTCGTGGAGGCCTCGTTTTACAGACTTGGCTGGTCTGACTGTTAAAATTGTGGCGCTTTCTTCACCAAGTGTTGGGATCTTACACCGTTTGTGCGTGTAAATCGAATATACGGCGTTTTACAGGTTTTTCTTGACATTGTGTGTTTTGAGTTGAGGGTTATTTGATCATATTACTGTCTCTCAACGTGCTTAAAGATGGCGGCTGTGCTTCGTTTCCCTTAGATAAAAAAATGCGGATGTACTGTTTAGTACAACGCTCGTGGGAAGAAGCCCTTGGCTCTTCGAGGGTACGCGTGACTGGATGCAACAACCAATAGGCTTCATGGTATTTACCCTGAAAGCCCGCGTTACAGCAGCTTTGACCAATACCCGTCGTCGCTCTCAACACGTTGACGTAATGTAATATGATATGGAGCAGGCTGGCTTCCTTGCCCTCGCTTTCTGGAGGGATAATAATGGCGGAGCCAGTTGCATACAGTATATCTTAAAGGCTGTAGAAGGGTGGACCAATAGTGTTGTGCAACTTATTTGACGGACAGGAAAATCTTGCGAATAGGCTGACATGAATTGCAGGTTGGAGAGTTTCAGTATCCAGGGGTGTGGTCATTTTAACTGACGTCGTGAACAGCCAGTAGAAATCCAAGGGGCGGGGACGTTTTGGGGTGGTGTGTCCAATGGGTTTTGCGACGGGTCTATAAAAAGCCGGGTGTAGTCGCATAGTCGCCATTTCAGCGAAGCAGATTTGAAAGAGAGCTCCGTGGCGGGGAACGGAGAGATCTGACGACTGGAGACGGATCCTGGTTTGAGTGTAGCTAAAAACAGAATCCGGATCCATCCCGATGGAAATGGCTGTTAACCCGCCCATTGACAGGTATCTACCGGTATAACTGACTCTCAGCTTTCCATCAGTCGGAATATTGTGAACATTTATGGTTATTTATTTTAAATATAACGGAACGGGCACCCTGTTTGCTGTAATGCCAGTTGAAGAGAGGTGGACGCTGAGTATGCTACAGGAAGGACTTTATCGTGTCGTTACAGGCATTAGAAGTGACTTTCATGTGGAAGAAGTAAGGTTGTTTTGGGCTTTTTAACATAACAAACTGCGACTGTTGAGCGCTGTGCCGGCGCCATTTTCGGCTGCCGTTGGCCGCTCTCTCACACTGTCTAGCAGTTAGCATTACTAGCTCTAGCCTGAGCCCAAAGGGTTGCTCATGAGACGCGTAAGTATCACGTTTGGTGCTGTATGTCTGCGTTTATTGACAGTGACAATTGACAATGCTGACCTGGCATCTTTTAAGAAGGCTTTATCTAATGTATAAATGTGGCATTTGTGTAGCACAAAACCATAGTTAAACTTGATCGTTGTGCAAGTACATACGTAGGGGGGTCGTGCGCACCGCCACGGCAGAGTCACTGCGTGTTTCGCTGGTTTGTTGTTGTAGCCATGTGGCGGTCATGGGGTTGTTGTGATCGCCGGTGTAACGACTCCATTGTAGCATAACGGCTAACGCTCCGTTATCAGTAGCACCACTACCAGTTATTTATGTATTATTAAAGTAGTATTGTCACACATACAGAGAGCCTGTCAATGTCTCTGGTAAATGTTATTTTTAATGTAGGGTTATTAGTATATATGTTGGGTGTTTCCCTTGGTTGCCTGGTTACAGCGCACACTAGCCCCAGTAGTTAGCAGCTGCTATCATTTTGAACTAATCCGATAATGCCAAAAAACTGTCTCTAAATATGATAAATTTTTAATACTTTAATGGAGAATCTATTTTTTGTCTCTTAATTTGTTAAATATTTTTTGGGCCAACATGTTTTTTGTGTAGTGCTGTTATATTTTGTACATGATTATTTCCCTTTTTAATAATAAAGTACACTAACTGTCAAATGTGTTTCCAACAGTTGTATCATTTAAAATGACTGGTTTACAATAGCTTTGCACTCCTTTTGTTGTATCATGTTGCTAATTCTTCTTACATTTTGTGTGTAGGGTGGATCAGTGCAAACATACCTTTAGGCTATGCATAGGAGACTTAAGCTACTAACCCCATGGTTATATTACTTGCACTGTTTGCTTAAATGTGGAACTTAAAAAAAAAAACAATTTTCTGTTTTGACTTAATGGTAATGGTGCAGCATCCAATAATACAACACCAGCTGTTTCAGGCTTTTGGTAGAAACCAGTTTTCAGGCGGGTGACCTTAAATACCCCCTCTGGCCTTGGTTAGTCTTGTAAGTCTTGTGGTTCAGATGGTGGGCCAGTGAAGGTGGATCATGGTGAGTCAATACTTTGCAGCACTGAAAGAGGACAACTGAATAAACAGAATTGCTGGTTTTTACATTTTTCTTTTTAAATTAAAAATACTAGCATTAGTGTCACTGTAGATTTGATGCTAATGCCACCAACAGTCCCCATCCAAGTAACCAGACTCTGAAAATACTGCACAGTTAATGACATAAACTACAACTACTGTTACCTTATATCCAGTACCCGTAACTATGCTGTTTGGCTCTAGAGTGTATAAGGATATGCTTTCTTTACACCTTAGTGTTATTAAAGGTACACATGGAGGCACAATGGTAAGTCAGGTCAACACCAGAGTTCAACAGAGATGGTCTTCCTTCGCTGGTGCAAAGTGTCGTGTTACGTATTGGTAATGTGACTTTTGTATAGAACTGTTTTCTCCTGTCATCTAAACATAACTCTGAAGTCACCAGGCGCTCATAGGTACAGTCATGGTTGCAGAGAACGAGTTTAGATAGTCGGTGTCTCGCACCTGTCAAACACAGAACAAGAAGGAGGAGTGGCTTAGTGTTAATACTGTGACAAGTTAATGTGTACCCTAAGCTCTGTTTATATATAATCACAATCCTGTGTTAATGACTAATGGGTGGCTTGTGGTAGACAAGGTTAGGAATTAGAATTTGTGTGTAAATTTTCTACACTATTCCAGTCATTACAGTAACATGGCAGCTTAAACTCCTCCCACAATCTAAGTTGTTTTTTTTTTTTTTTAAAAGCATGGAAATGGGTGTTGGGTTTAAGTCTGAGTGAGACGTGTAGAAGAGGAAGTGCTTGTACCAGTTCACCCAGTGTGAGCGCTCAGGGTCAGGCAGATGGGTGCTTGCTAACAAACGTGTAGTATCCTTTTTGACTTTGTATCAAATTTGACATGATAACAGGAAGCATACGTCAACAAGGGAACACTTATTTATTATGAAAGTTGATTAGCTTACATGGTAATCCCAGGATGTACAGCACAGAATATTCATTGTAACCTTTCTATAATGAGAAGAAAAACTTAATAGAATTTCATCATCACAGCTCAAACCAAAATACTCAGTTCCTTTGTAACTGTGCTCTCTGCAGCTCCCATGTTGGGCCCGATGCCAGTATGTTGGGAATAATGATGGATCAGAACTGTGGCACAGCTGGAAAACGCATCCGAAAACCTTCACTGCTCTACGAGGGCTTTGAGAGTCCTGGAATGCCCCCCCACAGCCAGATGACCCCTTCCGGGCCCCCGCAGCCCCCGGTGAAGGACCCCAACCGCCAGGGGAGGATGACCAACCAACTGCAGTTCCTGCAGAAAGTCCTGCTCAAATCTTTGTGGAGGCACCACTTTGCCTGGCCCTTTCACGAACCCGTGGATGCTGTCAAGCTCAGCCTGCCGGTGAGTGTATAGTTTCAGGTTTCGGTTCCTGTTTAAAGAGTGAAGTTTGAATGTTTCCTACCCTGAAAATGCCTCTCTTCCTCCAGGACTATCACAAGATCATAAAAAATCCAATGGACATGGGCACAATTAAGAAGAGATTAGAAAATAACTACTACCGCAGTGCCAGTGAGTGCATGCAGGACTTCAACACCATGTTTACCAACTGCTACATTTATAACAAGGTAAATCTGCCCTGGTCAATATAACCAAAAATTGTAAAAATATATAGTATAAAATATTTAGAGCAATACTACCCTTGTATATTATGTATCTGTATATAATTATGTCTTTAGATGTTGCCTATAGTTATTAACTATAGTTAATGAATGTATTATGTATAAAGTGTGTTAATATCATTGTTTTAAAACCATTTTGTGTGAATTTCCTTCACTGCAGCCGACAGATGACATCGTGCTGATGGCTCAGTCTCTGGAAAAGGCGTTCCTGCAGAAGGTGGCTCAGATGCCTCAGGAAGAGTTGGAGCTGCCTCCCCCACCTCCACGCAGCAAGTCTGCAAAAAATGGCAAAAAAGGGAAAAACAATGCAGGTGAGCAGATGTGTCAGGCCAGCAGCTGTAGTACACTCAGGACAAGATCAGTCACTTCACAGCCTGATTCTCCTCTTTCACTCTTTCAGTCTCTGGAGGCGTGACAACAGCTCATCAAGTCCCAGCTGTCTCTCAGTCAGCATACTCGCCTCCCACTCCAGAAACGCCCGACTCAATCCTCTCCACCCCACCACAAACCATTTTGTCCAAGAGCATGCCCCACGCCTTTCAGACTGAGCAGACCATGCCCACAATCACAGGTCTCCTGCCCACCCAGCCCACGGCTAAGGTAACTGTAACGCTTGACTTCTTGTATTTATATTTTTGGAATGTGTTCTAAAATTCATGGAGACTAGACATGAAACGGGATTCCTCTGACTTCCTCTGTTCTTCTTTTCTCATCTACAGAAAAAAGGTGTGAAGCGGAAAGCGGACACAACCACTCCGACCACCGTACCCATGCCTATAATGAGCACGATGGGCGTTAGTGGCATGGGGCTGGGGCACAACTCACCGCTAACCCTGACCTCTCTGAGGGTGGACCACAACAGCGGCATGGGCATGGGGATGGGAATGAATATCAACATGAATATGGGCCGACCAGCAGTGGTTGTAGGCACCAAAGGAGCAGGAGGGAACAGGAGGGGAGTGAGCGGACGACCCATCAAACCTCCTAAGAAGGACTTACCAGATTCTATCCTGCCGCCGCCGGTGCGCCGCAGCAAGCTGAGCCCTCAGATGCGTTACTGCAGCGGCGTCCTGAAGGAGCTGCTGTCGAAGAAGCACGCCGCGTACGCCTGGCCGTTTTACAAGCCTGTCGATGCCTCGTCGCTCGGTCTTCACGACTACCACGACATCATTAAACAGCCCATGGACCTCAGCACCATCAAGGTACGCATTCGTTCCACAGACTGAATTTATCACTTCTGAAACTGAAGTTCAGAGACTGTTTATCTAAAATCTTTTCTTTTGTTGTTTTAGCGAAAGATGGACGGCAGAGAGTACCGTGAGGCGCACCAGTTCTCCGCTGATGTTAGACTGATGTTCTCCAACTGCTACAAGTACAACCCTCCTGACCACGATGTGGTGGCCATGGCCAGAAAACTCCAGGTGATTTTCTTTATTTCAATGATTAAAAAAATTAATTGGAACTTTTAAATTCTCGCAATTTGAAACTTCTACTTCTCATTTTCAGTTGCATTTTTTTTTAAACCAAACCATTTTCTCTCTCCAGGATGTTTTTGAGTTCTGTATTGCTAAAATGCCAGATGAGCCTCCAGCACCACCGAGCTCTTCCTCGTCTTCCTCATCCTCTTCATCCTCCTCTGAGAGTGAGCTCAGCAGCGAGAGTGAGGAAAGCGACAGCAGCCCAAGCTCCGACTCTGAGGAGGAGAGGGCGAACCGTCTGGCAGAGCTGCAGGAGCAGGTGTGTACAGCAGCATGTTTGTAAACACATGTTCACACACCGGTTGTTCGCAGCACTGATGCCATTTTATCTTTTTATTTTTTTGATCTTTCAGCTAAAAGCTGTTCATGAGCAGCTCACCGCACTCTCCCAGGGCCCCATCGCCAAACCCAAGAAGAAGAAAGACAAGAAGGACAAAAAGAAGAAGAAAAAGGTTGAGAAAGAGAAGCACCGGAGGATAGAGGAGGATGTGACACCTGTCAGGCCGCCCAAGACCCCGAAAATGACCAAAACTCCAAAATCTAAGAGCAAGAGTGTGCCCTGCCCCGTGATGCCGATGAAGAAGGCACCGAGCAAGAAAAACAACAAGAGCAAGTGAGTGCTGCCACCTACTGGACAGTTTATGAGTTGACTGCATTGTGCACATTTTTATTTTGTTAAACACTCCCTGCTTTCCTCCAACAGATCCAAAAAGGCCAACGTCATCCCGCAGGTGGCCCACGATCCCCTCGTGAGCCATTTTGACTCAGACGAAGAGGAGGAGACGGCGCCTATGTCGTACGACGAGAAGCGCCAGCTCAGCCTGGACATCAACAAGCTGCCCGGCGAAAAGCTCGGCCGTGTTGTTTACATCATCCAGTCCCGTGAGCCGTCGCTCCGAGACACCAACCCCGAGGAGATTGAGATAGACTTCGAGACGCTGAAGCCGTCGACGCTGCGGGAGCTGGAGCGATACGTCATGACGTGTCTGAGGAAGAAACCCCGAAAGCCTTACAGTTAGTGAACCTCATAAAACATTGGGAAGAAAATGAATAAGCACTGGGTTAGTTGATCTTTGGTTAAAGTTCTCCAGCTCATTGATGTTCTCGTCTTCTGTCTGCAGCGAGTAAGAACAGTGCTGGAAAGTCGCGGGAAGAGCTCGCTCTGGAGAAGCAGATGGAGCTGGAGAGAAGGCTGATGGACGTCAGCGGTCAGCTCAACTCTGGAAAGAAGCCGATGAAGACCAAACGTAAGTCGTCCATGGTTGAAGAGTGAAACTTTATCAACAACGACTAAACTGGTCCCGGTGTTGAAAAATGACCAAAAACTACAGCCATGGAGCATAATGTAGTTTTCCTTGTTTTCCTCTGAACACATCTTGATGTTGTTTTGTTTTCTTCCTCCAGCCGAGAAGCCTGCAGCCGACACCCACACCCAGCCGTCGCGTCTCAGCGCCAGTAGCTCCTCCTCTGACTCTTCTTCATCATCCTCTTCGTCCTCGTCCTCAGACACAAGTGAGTCAGACTCCGGCTGAGAGACAGACTCTTCATATGAAAAGATGTCCCGTTGGACTCTTTTCCCCCCGAGTGGACTGAACTTATTTAAAGCTGCTGACAGAGCTGCAGGAAGGGCTGGCGAGCCCGGCAGAGATGGAGCGTTCCCGGCGCTCAGCTCCGACATGAAGGAGGTTCCTGCTCTCCTCCCTGAAGAACCGGCCTCGGCGGGTGGAGTGAGGGACGCTCCATCTCCTGCACATAAAGAAGATTGAGGCGTGCGTTGGAGGGATAAGGGTGCTAGAGCCAGAATGTGTCTAATTTCTGGAGATAATTTTCCCTTCTCACCGTGCTCCCTGTCTTTATGCTGTATAGACGAGGTGTACAGTACTCAATACATTTCTTTTATAAAGAAGCATTTTATGGAGCTAATTTATTCCCTCATTGTGGGAACAATGAAACTGGCATGAGCGAAGTCGTTTTTGTTTGTGTTTCTTTCTTTTTTTTCCGAGTGGATAAAGAGGGGAAATATTTGTGTGTGTGTTTCTGTGCGAATGACGTCGTGACGTTCTTCATAGTTTTGACGCAGGCGTTGAAAAAGTGGGTCTGCACACAGAAGCACCTTCAGAACGCATGAGATACAGAGGAGCTGACGAACATCTGCACACATCTGTTGGAGGGGCATGAATGTTTCTGTGTCGGCTGTTTTCTCATCCTTTTCTCTGTAAACGTGTTGCTTTTTCTAATGTGACCAATCTGCTAATAAATTGTGGGGGCGTTTCGTCCTGTGCTCAATAACATCTGTTCCTCTGATTTCTTTAATTCAGTCACAAAAACATCGGATCAGAGAGGTTTTAAATCCAGAAGTTTGTCTTTAAACAATCGGCCTTCGAGATCGACGGCAGCTGAAAGTTTCAGTTTTATTTGACTTTACTTTGTGTGATTAAACTTTAGTACAGCAGGTTAGAGACGGCGAGTTTGTTTTGATCGAGTAGACGCCGACGATGGATTCGTGTTGTTGTGATGATGCACTGTTTCGTTTTGTTTGTACTACTAAACCAGTTTGTGATTTTTAGGGTAAGGTGTGTTTTCTGTTCTTCTGCAGCGGATTATTTATTTAGGAGGAATTTTAAAAAGGAGAAACTTTTCATACCGAAAGCAAACGTTTGTGGACAGGTTACGTGTCGGGATTGTGGAGGTGTAGATAACCTACAGCCTCTGAGCATGTTTTTGTTTCCCTTTGATTCCTTTTTTAAAGTATTTTCAGTCTGAAGTTTGTCAGAACCCTGAAGCCTGTGTACTCCATCGCTTCACCTGAACATCTGTACATAAATAAACTGAGACGTCTTTTCACCGACTTTGGCAACGTTTTATTGACATCCTGAGTTCAAACAACACGACATAAAAAATACATCAAAGTTTTCAGTTTGGCGATCAAAGAGAGGCGCAGATTAAAGTATTAACTGCAGTTTGTTTATTCTTTTGCTGAAAGAACTTTTTAACCCTAATCTGGACTTTTTAAAACAAACGCTCTCATCACAGAGGGGAACAACACACAACTGGAACTGAACATTAAAATCGAGTTCCTCTGAATGACGTTCTCACAGTGCCTGACTTCATGTATCCTCACATGTGCAGCCTGCATCCTGCTGCAAGCAGTTTTCCTGCATATTAAAAATCCTGAGATTCTCTGACATGTTTATATTGATTATTAATAATTATTACTAATAATAAATAAAAGGGAACAAGAAGACAAAATCCATTTAATACTCCAAAACAGTCCTGCTGCACTGTGTAACCCCACAGACCAGCTGAAACTTCCAAACATGAGTTTTTTGACAACAGATAAAAGTCCAGAATAACACAGAAGATCATTTAAGTATTTGGTGTCACATTTAAAATCTATTCTTAACTTGGGAGTCTTAATAATATTAAACTGAACCTTTTATTAACATTTTATTAATGATATATTTATATCAGCCTTTAAATGTATTCAGTAATGATGCTGACAGCTGGGACAAAAACATGTAAAGATATTTTTGTGATATTTTAATTGGATTTTATGTAAATTAAGGTGTTTTATCTGTTGCAGCCGAATTAGTTTTTGCTCTTAGTCTAGTTTGGCTCATTTTTCATGAAAGCTCCTTGAAAGATGAAAGTGAAAACCAGATGAAGCAGTCAGAAGTTACCAGGCAACAGGATCTCTTCTTGGAAAATAAATAGAGCAAAGAGGACACAGTGAACTGGACTTCAGCACATCGCTGACGCTGCTGATAAATTTCTTTTTCATTTCTCAGGAAAAAGCTGGACTAGAGTTTTTACAGACACTTAAAAGTGCAAGAGTAAAAACAGACAACAGAATTATGACGGAGACGATTGTAAATCAAAGCCATGTGTGGCTAAATATATAAATGTTCCTCTAAAGGTTTCTGCAGCACATCAGTGTCAGATTTACTGATCATAAGATATTTAATGAGAATATTGAAATAAATCTACCCAGTAAATGAGGAAAATTAACTATATTCTAAACTATAAACGTTTCTGAGTTCTCACTGCGGTGTAGACTGATGCGTTGAGTGTTTCTTCTTCAGTCATCTTTCTCACTCACTATGTGTTAATAGACCTCTCTGCATTGAATCATACCTGTTATTAACCTCTGTCTCTCTTCCACAGCATGTCTTTATCCTGTCTTCCTTCTCTCACTCCAACCAGTCGTAGCAGATGGCTCTGCCCCTCCCTGAGCCTGGTTCTGTCAGAGGTTTCTTCCTGTTAAAAGGGAGTTTTTCCTTCCCACTGTCGCCAAAGTGCTTGCTCATAGGGGGTCATATGATTGTAGGGTCTACGTTACAATATAAAGCGCCTTAAGGTGACTGTTGTTGTGATTTGGTGCTGTATAAATAAAATTGAATTGAACAGACTGATAACAGAGATTGACTGCCCTCCAGTGGCCACAATACGTATTTACACCACTGGTATCCTGCCACATGTAAATACTTCCGGTATTGTGGCAACCACAAGAGCACCTGGCTTTAGCCACTGTAAGGTGAGGAGCGCCACAGTAGGCGGAAACGTGTGACTTCGACTTTAATAGCGAAAATTAAATTGCGTTTTGACCACATTGACAGAGCAGAGAAAATATACTAGACAACAGATTAAGTTGAAATTATGAGATAAAAACATTTTGCATGTAAAAAAAAACCAAAACAGTTTAGGTTTCAGCAGAAACAACACGTTACACTTTGCATGTAATAGATTTGGGGAGAAAAGTCTTTACAAAAAGATACTTTACAAGATACTTTTGTAAATTGTATGTATTGACATACAATTTAATAAAGGCTAACTAAACTAACTAACTGGGCAATAAAAGACATGAATAAAGTGCAATGTGCAGTAAATGGAACAATTTACATTGATGTTACAGACAGTGAAAAGTAGTGAAGTGAATTTGTTCAATAAGAAGCAAAAAACAAATACATTTGAAAGTGACCGCTACATAGGTGTCAAAAGAACACATTTTTCTTTACTCAAGTAAAAGTATAGATACCTCTGTTTAAAAAGACTCTAGTAAAAGTATTGACTCATGTTTTTACTCAAGTGGAAGTAAAAAGTACAGGCTCCAAAACATACGTAAAGTACAAAAGTATAAAGTAAGGTAAAGTAAAAGTAGAAACAAAAAAGTAGCAAAGTAAAGGACAGATACCCCAAAAGTCTACTACTAAAGTACAGTAACAAAGTATTTCTACTTCGTTTCTTTCCATCTCTGATGCCAACAATAAATCATATTTTAATGCAAAATGTGGTTTAAAGACTCCAGCTCTCTTACTTAAATATTCCCATGTTGTAACGCATGATCAGTGTAAGCGGACTTGTTGATTCCTACTAACGGTGAATGACTCTGTTCCAACCTTTACGATCCACTTGCGCGGTTTGCAAGTCACGTGTTTCTGCCTACTGTGGTGGTGACGTGTTTCCGCTTACTGTGGCGCTCCACAGTGGCTGCGCTGGTATTTAAACAGCTGTAAATGACATGTTAGACTATAATCTGTGAAACATGTTATGAAGGAAATTTCTTTGTTAAGAGTGAAATAACAACAAATATAACATAAAAGTGGCCAAAAGTTTGGATTGATTATAATGTAGAAACAATAATCATACAGTCATAAAGTTGCCTAAAAACAGGGCATTTATTTGTTTTGTGTAAATCCTGTTCACTACAGTCTATTTGACATTTTAGGTAAAGACGTTACACATAAAAACATACACAACATTTTTGGTAGACGGTCACTTTTTGGCCCAACACCGGTATCGATTTCAAAATAAAATGCCTGTATAGCCTTTATTCTTTTACTGATGATGTTGGGTTTTCATTACATTAAACACTGTTTACCTTTTTTCACCGTTTTTTATCGCCGCCTGATGGACAAACCTGAAACTACAACAACAGCAAACTGTCATGGCGGCTGCCACAAGGCTCATCTCAAGGTTGACGCTGGTCACCGGTTAGTTTATGTTTTATTACGGATCCTTCACAGAGAAATAAACCCGACCGTTTCTTTTTGTCTCAGGTGTTTTTGCTCCGTTAAACCGGGAGAGGTTTTCTCCGTTATCTCCGCAGCTGAAGGAAACTCGCGCTTCATTAAACTTCTCTGCGAGTTCAGAGGAGCTGTGGAGTTTCAGACTGACGTTCAGACTAAGGAGATTTATTTTGTATCATGTGAAGCTGTTCAAAGTATTCAGCAGCAGCTGATTCATATATAATTAGACGCATCTGTGCAGCTCGGTTATTGTTGCCGTGGAATAAACTGACGACAGGAAAGGATCGTTCATATAGCCCACTCCTTCTTCCGGTCAGTTTCTCTAGCAAATATTCCCAAAGATAACAATACATTATTTTTAATGCACACTAATTAATTATTCAGAGTTTAGGCTGCTTTCAGGTTATAAAGAGATTAAAATTTAGGCTCCAGCTCAACATCTGATGCATAATAAATTTCACCTGTGGAGAAAATGTGAGTTCATATTGTGTTTTAGTGGAGATAATGTTTCTTATTGTAGCTCAGGTTAGTTTCCTGTCATTTGCTCCTCGTCTTTAAGTCATTTGTAGTAAATCGCAACCTTTCATTTTAAAACAGGAAACACAAACATCAGAAACGTTCATTTCCAGGCAGGCAGCTCCTAAACTATTAAATGTGGATGTTTAATCAGAGCAGGAAGCTTTGAGCGGACCTGAGAGCCCTGCAGTTGTGTTTTCACGACTAACTCTAGTCCAGATGTTTTTGTGGGGACTTTTGTTTTCATTTCAGAAACATCCTGAGCTCCTGACGCCTCAGACGCTGCTGTTTCCTCCTCTCTGTTCCTGCTCTGACTTCATGCTCCTCTCTTCCCACCCAGGTGGAGGCAGTGGGATCGGGCGGGCGGTGTGCCAGCGTTTGGCCTCTGAGGGCGCCTCCGTGGTGGTCGCTGACATCAGCGAGGAGTCGGCCAATGAGACGCTGGGGAGTCTGCAGAGCGACCTCAGGGGGCAGGTCCACACGGCGGCTGTAGTGGACGTGTCGTCTAAAGAGAGCATCAAGAAGCTGGTAACGAGCGTGCAGGTGAGAACAACGCTCCTGCTGCGCGTTCGTCTTTTCCTCCTCCTCCTTCTTTAACGTACGCTCGTTCCTCCTGCAGACTCGGTACTTCCAGCCTCCCTCGGTGTGCGTGAACGCAGCCGGCATCACTCAGGACGACTTCCTGCTCAACATGGAGGAGGAGCAGTTTGATAAAGTCATCCAGATCAACCTGAAGGTAGGCGGCGCTGACACCTGGCAGCTTCTCCTCCATCTCACACTGCAGGCCGAGAGACGACTGAACACAGTTTAAAATGATGTGAACAGCAGAACAGTGACGGGCTGTTTATTTGTTTCCTGTTAGTGATTAAATCCACTCGAGCTCACAGGTAAAAATATATTTGAATCCTGTGTTAGATCAGAGTGAAAGGATTCATTTTTCATTGTTCTCTCCCAGGGTTCATTCTTGATCACTCAGGCGGTCGCTCAGGCTCTGGTGGCCTGTGGAGCGCCCAAAGGATCCATCATTACTGTGGGCAGCATCGTGGGAAAGGTGAGATATGAGCAGGCGCGGTTTGGGTCACAGTTTTGTACAGAAACATAAAAAAATGAGTCAAAGTTGGAGATTTTTGTTCTTTAGTTTAATTTAAAGGGAGAAAATAAAATAACAAAAAGAATTAAAGACAGAAAAAAAATCTCATTGGTCATTATTCTGTTTACACACACAGAAGTAAAAAAACACCCGAACATAAACCTGTAGGCAGGCTTTGAGTTTACAGTCTGTATAAACTGCCCTGTTTATGTCTCTGGTTCCAAACCTGCACATTATTAATAAAACTCTGATTTTTTACTCTGAGAATGAAGCTGAGCTGACAGCAGACTGAAGTCTCAGCAGTGACTCGTCCTGCAGCTCCACTCTAGTCGAGATGCAGTCAGTGTCCTGTGAGACGATCGAGTCACGACAGTTTCAGCGTCAGTTTATTTTCCTGCTTGACTTTTCTTTGAGTTTCTTCGCATCTGTTTAAAATTAATTGTATTTACATTTTATTTTTACATCTTAATTGATATATTTGTGTAAATAAAAGCTCCAACTCAGAATTGGATCTTGTGTTTGTGCTGGCTTCAGGTAAAAGTGCAGTGCATGATCCTGCAGATGATGTCTACTGAAGTTTTTGTTGCCTTGAAGTTTTCAAAGTAAAAGATGCATGAAAGATATTGTATTCCTGAAGCAGCTTTAAAAACCACTGCAGGTGTTCCTCTCTCTGCGGGTCCTTTATGGTTTATGTGGCCTTTATCTCATGTCTGTTGTGGTTGTTGTTTGCAGGTAGGAAACATCGGTCAGGCTAACTACGCTGCCTCTAAAGCTGGAGTCGAGGGTTTAACAAGGACCGCTGCCAAAGAGCTCAGCAGGTAAAACAAAGTGATGCAGCGACGCGCATGAGCTGACCGGAAACTCACCTGTGTCTCCGCCTCTCTCTCTCCAGGTTTGGGATTCGCTGTAACTGCGTGCTGCCAGGGTTCATTACGACTCCAATGACAGATAAAGTGCCAGAGAAGGTTATTAGCAAGGTACAACACGCACGCACGCACACACAGGTGCACACACGCACACAGACATCCACACAGACACACACAAACAGGTACCTGCTGAATGTGACGTGAATTTAGTTTTTTCCTTTTTTAAAACAATTTCCTGGAGTCTGATCACTGCAGCGAGCTGTTAAACATCATAAAAACTCGTAAAAATATTGTGACTGAAACAAAGCTGCCAACATATTTATTTACTTCCTGCTCCTCAGTGAAGCTGCAGCCATGTTTGTGTTTCAGATCGAGTCCTTGGTGCCTCTGGGAAGGATGGGCGAGCCGGCGGGTCAGTTTCATATCACTGATGCTTTTCACTGTCACTCTTCATCCAGGACATCAGATTCATACATGTGTCGTTCTGCTCCGGCCACACCGACACCAGCTGCGTTTAAATGAACACAAAGCTGTTGGATGAGTGGGATTTGTCCAAACATATATGTGGAACATGAGAACATCAGTGTTTCTGCATTTTAGAGTCATCAGCCACTTTAACGAGTGTTAAAATAGGACTGTGCTAGAAAACAGGAGTCACACTCAAACTGTCACACGCGGTGAAACAACCGTTCAAAATACAGACAAAATGCACTTTTTTGCGTTTTTCTCAGAGAATCACGAGAAACAGATCAAACATCTGTTTCTGTTACACTGCTTCATTAGGATGATGCAGTTTCAGAGTTGACACTGTGACACTCACAGCCGGGAAACAATGATTGACGAGTTGAACTTTTTCAAACAAATGTGTTTTTCAATTCTGAAACAAAAGTTTAGAGGGCTCAAAAATGCTGAAACAAATAATGCATATTAAAAAATGCATAATTTCAGCCCAGCTCTCTGACAGCTGTAACTCAGAAAATGTTGGTGGCATGAAGGTGAACGTTTGCATGGCCTCATAAAACAAACTAAAGTTAATTTATTAAAAAGATCAGCTGATGGGCTCTTTGTGTCCTCCAGAGGTCGCTGATGTCTGCGCCTTCCTCGCCTCGGACGACTCTCGGTACATCACCGGAGCCAGCATCGAAGTGACAGGTGCAGTTTCTCTATAAACTTTTCATTTCACATGACAAATGTTTTCAGTTTAACGAGAATACCAACACATCAGGACTCGTCTTTCTTTGTCAGGCGGACTTTTCATGGGTTAAATCAGCCGTCCGGCGAGCACGCGACTGAAGACTGTGAGACTAGTTTCTACGTAATTATTATTTTTTGACTTGATTTTGATTGCGTGAATGTTTTTGTAATTTTGATGTGAACCTGTCACACGTTGTCTTAATAAACACTAGAATGTAATGTTGAATCTGAATGAAGCTTTAAAAAAGTTTTAACATGTTTGTGTGTTTTTGGGGCACAGCTGGTTTGAACCAGCTGCTTTTGAGTTTTTAGTGTCTCCACACCATCATCACCACCAGAGCCTCCTCAGGCTTCCTGTCTTCTCTGAGAAGGTTTACATAATAACTCTGGCTTTAAAAACATTGTTGGAGGTCAAAGGTCAGCACACACAGTTTGAACCTGAAGGCTGAGCTTCCTCAGATGTTGCAGGTGTTTAACTCTGAGCTGCGAGCCGAGGTGCTGGCAGGCCTTTCAGGGCTGTTTGTTTCATAATCGGAAGCATCTTTGCTCCATCTGTGCTGCAGTTTTTCTGTCTTTTATTGTTGAAACCACAGCAGTTTCCACTTTGAGTCGTCTTCAGCAGATGCTGTTTCTCAGCTAAACATGTGAGTTTGGAAACAGGACCCATAATCTCAAAGACGACGTAGCAGCACATTACATCCCCCTCTGAGTGACACAGCTGGGCTTGACTTGGTTTTAGAAGTTTAAATACAGCTGCTGAGAGGAGGAGAAAACAATAACGATGCCAAAATCTGTCTGCAAAACAATCGAGCAAAGAAAAACTGAGGTTTCCGTTTTTGTCTTTATAAAAAGTGAAGCTAGCAGCTCTCCAACAGCCTGTCTTTTACTCACAAACGCATAAAATGTCTGAAAGCATTTTGAAATAATTATTTGCAGAGAACAAAGTTACGCTAACGAGGTTAACGAGTTAATCCCAGTTCTTTAAAAGTCTGTGACTAGTGATGAAACCGAACTGATGCTGATCTAGAGGAAAACAGGGGCATAATTTCAGAATGGCCACAAGATGTCGCTGTTTCACCTTCTAGTAACAAATAGAAACAGCAATCACTAAAGTAGACCATAATAAATATTTAATGGAGAGCACATAAATAATTTGAAGTTAAGGATATTTTGTTATATTACCAAGAAATAAATTAATATTGTCACCAATGCAGATTATGCTACTAAGGATTTGGGGAAAATACATTAAAGTAAGTCAAAAAACAAAACATGAAGCTGATCCAGAAGATAAATTAATTAAAAAACGCACAGAAATAAAAACATAATTACCAAGAAAACCTGTAGAGCTCTTTAAACTGCTAAATAATAAAGCATTTAAAATACATTATTAATAGACATCGTTTCCTATGTTGTTGCCTATGAACAAGTACTTTGACAAATAGCGACACCTTGTGGCCCTGTGTAGTAAAATCATGACAGCAGTTTGGAAGAAAAACAAGAGTCAAGCAGCTCTTTTTAAAAAGATTATATATTACAGAAACAAGAATTTAAAAAAATTACTTACAGACATTATAAAATACTTTTTTCTTTTTTCAGCACCATATTTTTATGTTGAAACGGCTTCAACACAATAAAAACAAACAAATAGTTGAGGTCATTCTCTCTGGAGGAGGGCAGATTTTTTTGGTTTTGGCTTTTTCGGTCATCCATCCTCCGGTTTCCTGCTATATATATTTAAAAAAGCACAAACAAATAAAACCAGAACCCCAGAATTAAATCGCCCCATCATTTTTCACTTTCCATCCCACAGTGGCGGACGACCTTCGCCCCCCTGCCTCTCTCACAGCCTCTCTCTCCCCCGTGGTGGTTCAGTATCTTTACCATCACAGCTCAGATCGATGCAGACTTTAAGTAAAAAGTTGTTCCGCGATTGCAAACCTGCAAAAGCCAACAAGTGAAACAGCAGCAAGGACAGGGACGTGACAGAGGTGGAGAGTCACCGTTTAATCATTACAGTGGAAGCAGGATGTAACAGCACAGTACAGTCGATGCAAACACTAAGACGGGATCTTACAGTAACGTGTGGCCACAGATTCTTATTTTTATTCCGTACAAAAGGAGTTTGAACAGGGCGGAGCACCGCGGTGAGTTTGACCTTCAAGTGTCAGCTGCAGGAAATAAATACAAACCACATGTGACTGAAATATTGGTTGGTTCTTGTTTTTTTAATCTCAAAGCACCCTGTTAGTTTTAAATAAATACAATAGAATATCACTATTTCTGTACAAATGGTATGTAATGCACATCTTCCCCAGGTACAAGCTTCATGAATTAGAAGAGACTACAGGAAGGAGTCGGAGTGGACACTACACCTTTGACACGTTTGTGTAATTAGCACCTTACCACACAGGTCAGTAAAAGCGTGCATTTTTATTTGCTGCTGCAGGAAAAACAGGAGGAATCTCTGAAGCTCTGACATGTTTAAACACTGATGGAAAACAACAAAGAGTCCAGACTCAGCAAACACCGGAGCGGCGTGGTGTTAGCGGCCTCGGTGAGGAGTGATTTAAAGAATCGGGTCTTTAAAAAAAAGGCACCAGCAGCATGCAAATACAACAGCACTGCATTTAGCACAGTTTACAAAATGAATGGCTTTGATTTCACTGATCACACGTCTCTCCTGCCTCGTGCATGCATCACATCGGCTCAGCGCGGTCTCGCTCCTCTCGGGTGGAGGAGGGATTGTCCTGCACCTCGCCACACGTTAACCTCGGTGCTCAGTTCCCTGTGTTTCTGCCGGTGTCGTTAATTCTTTGGTTCCTTAAAGTGTAAAAAGATCTGAATGTTACTCTGTAAACAGCATGGCTGAAGAGTCGCCCCTGATGACCTCACAAAGAGCCTCATCTACAGCTCAGGGGAACGTTTCTGACCTCTGGCTGTTCTTTTATGCTCACGTTTGTCTCCTGTTTTGCTTTCATGTGATTTTAACTGCATCACAGATAAAGGCGGCTGCACGGGAGCCTCTCACAGCCTGAACGACCGTCAGTCATGCTGCCTGCAGAGTGAATGTAGATTAGAGAAGTGGGAATGAGTGTGACCCGTTTCTGGGAGGAGATGTTGGATGGGGAGGTAGAGGGGCATCAGACCTCAGGTTGCCGGCTCGCTCTCAGGTCGGTGACGTTAAAGAAAACACTGTTTTATGTTGAAGAACGCTCCCTCCTGGCTTTATCTTCGTCTCGCGCGGCGGGTCGAAGGTCTCCTCTCCGCGAGTTTTTCAGATTTCTCTCCTCTTTTTTTTGTTTTTGTGACGTCCATTAACTGTTGGGAGGATGTTGGTTTCCCCGGGCACGCACTTTACTGTGAGCGCGTGTTTGTCTCACAACAACTGCATGTATATGTAAGTGTGTGTGTGTGTGTGTGTTTTATATCATTTACAAATTAATTTACAAATTACTGGGCATGAATGTTTTTTTCATATATAAGTGTGTCTCTAAGTGTGTGTGTGTTTGCATGTATTGTGTGTGTTTGTGTTCTTAGGCTTGGAAACAAACAGGTCCCACTTCAAAACCAAACTGCTGGTTTTTCTCCCCAAAGTCTGACACCTTGATATCCCGCAGAGGAAGATGCTCCAGCTGTGGCGTGCTGATCTCCAGGACCGTCCTGTCGAAGCCCTTACGATACTGAGGAGAGACACAGAGACACGCACGTCAGGAAACCACAAAATGAAAAAGGTTTATAAAGTCTGTGTAAGTTGGCACATTAGGCTGAAGTTAGAGCAGACGTGGTTCTTCTCCTTATATAAAACAAACTCTCCCGTTGCACCCGCTCAAAAACAAACAGCTAAACACTTCATAAAATCCTCTAAATGTTCCTCTTGTGTTTTGCAGCTACATGTGAAACCGTTTGTCATCATAGTGTAATTAGTGATCGTTCTCAAATTTAAATCAACCCCAAAGATCCCATAAAATGAAAACTGTCTGTTATTGATGAGGAACGTGACACAGTGTGGGGTTAAACTCTCGTGCTTTCTCCAACAGCTCAGTCACACGACATAAAACTCCAACCTCTTTGTGACAATAAGTAAAAAAGCGGCTGCTCTCAACTTATGATTGAATGTTTTTGATCTCAAAGCGACCGCCTGGTGTAAGGCGAACTGTCTCCAACCAATCACAGTCCAACTTAGACTGACTGCAGTCACTCTCAGACAGATTGGTGAAGGTTTGCCAATAATTTTTGTTCATCTACAAACACAATTTGCCCAGATGCTGCAATTAACCTGAGTCAGTCTGCATCGATGAGCACAGCTCGTCTGTTTTGTGTTTCTTTGCAAACAGCAGACTCGACTTATCTGGTTGCATTTCTGGTTTAAACTATGCAAAAGTCTCGAGTCTGCTCTTATTTCTTCATGTTTGTCTCGCTTGGAGTCAGACTATCTTTACATTTTTTAAGTGGTCAAAGTTTTTCTTTGCACATCGTCTACTTTTTCATTTACTTTCAGTTCATCCTTGTACCTGAGCATTTTCAGAGGGAACAGGTCAGAGTTCATAGATCGGTGTTAAACCAGTTAAACATTCAATCGAGAATAAAAAAGGCACCTGACTCAGCATGAATCAGTGTTCTGTCTACAGAAAACAGACAACTCTAGACAGTTTGTTCCATTTCTTTGGCTGAATCTATGAAAAATTTAAAAAAATGACACTTTAACAGACAGAAAATCGTATTTTGTGATTCCCAAAGAGCGACTAGTTGAAAACATATCTCAGCATGCTGTGCAGTGTGTCCTTAAAAAATCTGAGGAAACTGGACAAGATCAAAGTAGTGGTGATAGTCCTAAAAAAACTATAGCAGCACCAAAGTTGCACAGAAGTTTTCAACTGACTGTGAGTTGTCGTAGACCTGCTCTCTGTCTGCAAAGCAACCATTTCCAAGGTAATGAGAGCGCAATCATTTAAAAACACTGTTTTTTCTAATGTGACTGCAACATCACAGAAAAAGAGGCAGCTTAATTTACTAGGACTGGATGAGGGTCAGACTAACTCTGGTCCATCATACATGGTTACGATGGTCCAGAGGAAAGATGTGACAGCTCCTCATCACCTTCAGTGACACGGAGCCTTTAACAGGTCTGGATGTAGTTTTATGTGTGTGAACTCACAGAGCAGCCATCGATCAAGGCTTTGATGTACGGGTTGGTCTCATAGCTCAGCTCCTCGTCGTTGGCACCCAGGAAGTGCAGCGCCCTTTGGTAGTTGTTCTCGGCGCTTTGGTCGGCCCAGGCCACGGAGCGGTGGCAGTGGTAGGTGAGGTTCTGACGGGCCTGGACGCTCAAGAGGCGCAGGAAGCCCAGCTGGACCACGCCCACGGGGTCACCGTTGGAGTCGACGTAGGAGAACTGGGAGGAGGATGAGAAAGGAGAGGAGAAGATTTAATGATAAGACAACAAGCAGCAAAGAGGAAAAGTGTAAGATGAGTGTAAGGATGCAAACAAACGAGGGAAAGAAGGTTAAACAGGTCAAGAACTAAACTATTAAACTTAATTACTAACCTTACTACCAGTGGAAAACTGACTGTACCACGATCCTGGAGTCTCTTTGTCCCAGGAGCTCATCTCCACCTGTGACCACAATGATCCACGTCACACATTGTAGTTAAAGTTTCATTTAAACTCTGTTTTCACACAGACAGATAAAAACACCTTTTTTTAAACCTGGGTGGCAAATTTCCTCAACATTACTGCTCTGACATCTTAGTTTTGTTATAAATGTTAAATAATTTTTTTTTCTTACATAAAATGAGAAAATAGAAACCACCACAAACGCTTCGGGAACCCAAACATGTTGATTTAACCAAATTATTATGAGTTTAGTTAATAATAATGTTTTTTGACACAGTTGTTGTTTTTGCAGATTGCTGGACTGACCGTGTTGACGTCCTTGCTCGGGTACAAACACGTCTCTCCAGCACTAAAGTTACAGAAGACCTTGAAGGAGTCTCTGGAGCAGCCCTGATTGGGGTCGATCCAGTACTCTCCTGCAGGTGGCGACAGAGAAAAGAGGTGGGAAAATGTAAAAGTCTGACTTTGACTCTTAAAGATGTTCATTCATCATCGTCCTGGTACTGATATAAGTGCCAGGATCAGCTGCCAGGTTTGTTTTGGGTTTTGTGGTTTGTTTCCGTTACCGTCTTTGAGGTCGGGCTGGCTGAGGTTCAGGTCCTGGCAGGTGCGCGCGGGGCTGTCCTGAGTGCCCAGAGGGAAACGCATCGTCTCGATCTCTTGACGGAGGGAGTTGAGAGAGCCAAAGATCTCCTCCATGCCTTCGCTGCCCATCAGGAACTCTGTGCCGGCGGTGTCAGATGCCGGCATGTCAGGGTCAAACTCCGGCGCCAGCTGGCTGGCATCGATGGAGCGTTTGGACTTGGGACTCCTCTGGATGGGCAGCGGCTGAATGACCTCACCAGGTGGGCCCTGGGAAGCAAGTTTACATCATTAACTGCAGTTCAGAGAGCACATGGAGAAGATTTAAATGAAGAAAGGTGGAGTACTAACAGGAGGTCCAGGAGGTCCTTGTACTCCTTTTTCTCCCTTTGGTCCAGCTCCTCCCTAAATCCAGCAGGAAAAGGAAAGAAGCATTACATCATCACATCGATTCATCTTTGAATTTTACTGACACTGCACTCATGTTAGCGTGGTTACTCACAGATGAACCCTTAGCTCCTTTGATACCTTGAGGACCCTGGAAAAGATGTCAGACTTTAATAAAACGGCTTCAATGACAGGTTTGAGGAGCAGGAGGAGGAAGAATGACGTCATGTTCCTGAAATAAAACAGCACAAATACTTACAGGAAGACCAGGAGGACCAGCAGGGCCGAGGGGTCCGGTGCCTCCAGGAAGTCCCTGTGTTACAAGACATGAGAATCATTTCCATAAAAAAGAGTCAAATAAAATAAAGGTTTCACTGCCTGCTCTTCATCATGTGACAGAGGTCAAACTTACGGTCTCTCCTTTGGGTCCAGAGGATCCCTGAGGCCCAGGAAGGCCTCGGTCTCCCTTCTCTCCCTGCTCTCCCGGAGGTCCGATGAGACCGATAAGACCTTGGTGACCCTTCTCTCCCTTGGCTCCGGGGTCTCCACGCAGGCCGGGCAAACCAGGCGGTCCCTGCAGGAGGAGAAGCAGAGAAAAGAAAAGAAGAGGACGAAAGCAGGAGGACAGACGAGAAGAGGAAAGATGGAGGATTAAAGAAGGCAGCAGGAGCAAAGTGCAGCGTGACGGAGCATCAAGTGCAAACTTTGTGTTTGCTCTTACCAAAGGTCCAGGCGGTCCTTTCTCTCCAGCAGCTCCTGGTAATCCTTGTCCACCCTGAAACACAATTATTAACACACTTAGTGAGTGAACAGCAACACATCAAACAACAAGTGTCACACACACTGAATTTGTTTAGTTGCTGTTTGAATAAACCCAAAAATGACTGATACACTGAACTGACCACTGATCCTGGGAGTCCTCGAAGACCTTCGGTTCCTGGTTTTCCTGGTTGACCCTGAGGGCCGACAGGACCCGTCTTTCCTGGGGGACCGACTGCACCTGGATCTCCCTGTGAAGGGTGACGCCAAAGAAACGCGATTCAAAGATTCCTTCTTTGCATCAGTAAAAGTTATGCATCACAAAAATAAGATTGATAAGAATCTGAGAAAAACAGAGTTAATCATTTATTGTAGAATCATTATTAGAAATAAAGGGTCAGTAATCAGATGTAAACATAGTTTTGTCTTATCATCTGAGAGCTTATACTTACTGTGATCTGTGCAGATCATTTAGTAACTGAAGGACTCACCTTGGTTCCCTTCTCTCCCTGACGTCCCTCTGCTCCTCTTGCACCAGCAGGACCCTGACATGTAAATGAGGTAACAGTGCATCAGTGAACATAAGTGACAAAACACTGTATTCCTTCAAAGTTAATAAGCTTTCACTAAATCATAGGAATGAATTGTATTTTAAATAGAGGCCATTTAAATACAACTGCAGGAAAGAAACAGAATAAATGTTTGATGGTGTCCAGGATGCTGCGCTCAGGTTGGGTGTTTGGGTGATGATACTCTAAACATGACTGGTCAGTAAACACAACCTTATATGCTCAGGTAAATAAAAGGTCAAACTGCAAAACTCTGTGATTGTTTTCACCCTTTTTCAAAAGCTGGAAGCATTAAAAAAAATATTGGCTGCATGAAAAACTTGTTACTTAAGTGATCTTTCACAGCAGCAGGTTGCCATCAGACTGAGTGATCTTACCCTCTTTCCTGGGGGTCCAGGAGGTCCGTTCTCACCAGGAGGTCCGGGCGTGCCCTGCGATAGGAGGCAGAATGAAAAGATTGATCCCTTGAAAAATTATATAAATGAAACTTGTCTGTTTTGGATATTTACTAAAACAATATATGAAAGTAATGAGAAAGTGGCCACTTTCATGAGTATTTTATAAGTTTTTACTATTTCTTTTCCACATGGGTGAGGAGCTGGATCATTTCTAATCCTTCATTTCTGCATCTCTGCTTTTTTACTCACAGGTTCTCCTGCTTCTCCGTCCTCTCCTCTCTCTCCCTTGGCACCATCCTGGCCCTAAAAACAAAGACGATGATGTCAGAGGTTTTCTTTGGGTTGTTCGGTTCAGCACGAAGCTCAAACGTGCAGTGAAGAGGCTGAACTGAACTGTCGGCAGCTGTGGAGCCACATTTAACATCTCTGCAAATAAATAAACGTGAATCATTCAAAAACGACACTTACTCTGGGTCCAACCTCACCAGGGGGGCCGGGATCACCAGGGAAACCAACAGGACCCTGAAATTAATACAAAAAGATCAATGATTAAACACAGTAAAGAGATCGGTGCTCACTGATCTGTGCGGCAGTCTGTGTATGTTCTGGTGTGTCCGGTTCTCATACTGGGTTTCCTTTGGGCCCGTCGTCTCCTGGTCCTCCTCGTCCTCCGGCAGGTCCAGCAGTTCCAGGTTGGCCCGCCTCTCCCTTCTCTCCGCGCTCTCCACGAGGACCCTGTCCACAGAAGTACAGACCTCTTTGTTTGCTCATGGATGATATTTAGATATCAGCGACAGCATGACCTCCTGATGCATCGGCTCAAAAAAGCATTAAGATCACATCGTTCACCTTCTTTCCAGCCTCTCCTACGATTCCAGGTGGTCCGGCCTCACCGGGCTCTCCCTGTGGAACAAATATCACATATTTTAAACCAGTTTTTCTGCTTTTGGACACAAAGCTGTAAAAATATTCCTTCAGTACTGCACCTTCTCTCCAACAGCCCCAGGATTACCAATACCACCAGGAGGACCTTGAGGACCCTGAAAACAGACAAAAACTGATCAAATAATTTCCATCAACAGTTACTCGGAGGAAAAAGTATCAGATAATCTACTTTAATTAACCCTGAACATGAGTTTCATGAGAATTTAATCTGCTAAAATTAACTTGATGGAAAAGGAGCGAGTTTCACAGAGGTTCAGTAAAAGCTCCAAACACTCACGTCAGCTCCGCTGGGTCCAGCAGGGCCACGGGGTCCTGGAGGGCCTGGAGGACCCTGGAAACATAAAGAGGATTTGGTTATTATCATCATGTTATTTATTTTGTTGCATACGTCATTACCAGTTATTACAATATTCATGTGTTTGTGAAACTCACCATAGGTCCAACATCTCCCGTCTCTCCTTTCTCCCCAGATGGTCCTGGCAGTCCCTGCAGAGCAAAGGTCAAAGTTCTGGATTAGGAGCTTTGCACAAGAGCGATGCTCGAACTGCACGAGTATTTACATCAAATCCAACGTAAAGAAAGGAAGTGTTGCTGTTTTTTGACATTTTAAGGTTTTTACCTGGAGTCCGATGGGACCTGGGGCTCCTGGGAAGCCTCGGGTTCCCTCATCACCTTTAGCTCCGAAAGGACCCTGCTGCCCCCTCGGTCCAAGATCTCCATCAGCACCCTGCACCACAGAAGAAGAAGAACAAGGACAAAAGCAGGACATAAGGACAGTTAATGTGCTGTTCTCCTGACTGGATGGATCTAAACTAAAATCTGGAATAATCTTGTATATTCATCACATAACTACATTTTCATTTTAACAAGACCTTTATCAAATCTGTAAAGTAAAAACTGCAGCTATCATCAAATGCATGCACTTGAAATAAAAAGGAGTTTCTACTCACAGCTGGACCAGGCTGACCTACAGGACCGAGCGGCCCGGGTGGACCAGGAGGACCCTGCAAATAACCAGAAACAAGCACATGAACACAGAGAAACAACAATCATTAGGGGAGAAACAGCATTATTAGATCCTGATCGTTACCATCAGAGGTAAATATTAACCCCTGATTTAAGTCACTCACATGCTCTCCTTTGGCTCCTTTGGCACCCTTCTGCCCAGGCTCTCCAACCTCACCCTGAAACAATAAATAAAATTCATTTTATTTTACGCTCTGAGCTATTTTGACTCTTGACACCTTCTGAGGTGAAACATTCACCCTGCAGCTTTCCAAGAATCTTAAGCTAAGGTGTGATCTCTGTTACTTAGAGTTACTGGCCTTGTCTCCGTCCTCGCCAGGAACTCCAGCTGTTCCAGCAGGGCCGGGCAGACCCACAGGACCCTGCACTCCGTCCCGACCTGCTGGGCCAATGGGCCCTTTCTCACCCTGAGCAGGAGAAAGAGAGAAATCAATAATTGATTTTCATCATTAGCTGGACAGACTAAATTTGATTAACACATCCGGAAGACTCACAGGGACTCCCTTCTCTCCAGCTGGTCCAGGTGGGCCCTGAGGGCCTGGTCTGCCAGGAGGTCCGATGGGTCCAGCAGTACCAGCTGGTCCCCGCTCACCAGGAGACCCCTAAGAAATACATGAGGTCAGCACCAACCACAGCAGGTTTTCATTAAGTGAATAATTCATTCTTAAGTTGGAAGAATAAGTAACAGATTTTAAAAGTTTTTAAAAGATTTCTATCTCCTAGTGAGAGACTTGAAAAATTAAACAAATACAATGATGGTTAACATCCAAACTCAGAGTACGCGCTGTTCTCCTCACTTAACTGAAAGATCCAGACTTGTATCCATTATTTCTGAACTATGAACATTTCTTTAAATGAGTTGTTTTTTAATATGAACAGAAACCTACAGCAGGTCCAGGAGGTCCAGCAGGTCCTTCGCCTCCCTTCAGTCCTCCACCACCCTGGAAGAAATGACCATGCAGGAATAATCAGGACTCTTATTCTAATGACTGAGATAAGAATGTTTCTTAAACACCTGGATCCTGGCTTGATGACATATGCTGGATCATTTATACTCACAGGGGTTCCAGGAAGTCCTCTCTCTCCTGGGAAGCCTCTCAGTCCTGGAGGACCATCTTTTCCAGGCCGTCCTGTGGGTCCAGGGTCCCCCTTGGTGCCCTCTTTCCCTGAGGGACCAGGAAGCCCCTGCTCACCAGGTGGACCTAGAGGTCCGGGATGGCCACGCTCGCCCATGGGGCCGGTCTCTCCTGATGGGCCCTGGAAGATGGACATGGAGAGGGTTGAGAGAAGAAGAAAGCAATGATGGAAGGAAGAATGCAAAGCAGCAGGGTGTGAATATGGAGAAGTGAAGTGTGTAAGTTGGCTCGTGATGTGATTTACTGTAGCAGTAACAGTATGTGCACCACGATGAATGAACTCACCTGAGGTCCAACAACTCCAGGTGGCCCAGGTGGACCCATTTTACCTTGGAAACCCTGCAAGACACAAACTCAGTTAACAGTTTATCTAGAAAACACAGACGCTCAGATCTGAAAGGCAAAGACGTGTCCACTCACAACCATCATCACAGTCTGCGACTGAGATGAAGAAAAATCTGCTGTGATGACTTTTTTGTTTATTTGACACAAAACACAAATAATTCTTCTCCATAAATACAGATTCAAGCATCTCTGTGCATTAAATTTCACAGATCACTACTTAAATACTTCAGACAGACAGAAGACAGCAAAGCTGGGAGGAAGACATGCAGTCAGTGGTCTGGATTAAAACCCACATCTATGGATTAAGGCCTATGGGCCACCTGCTCCACTCAGTGAGCTCAGGTGGAGGCACCTTTAAGAAAGAAAAATAAATAAATAAATTAATAAAAAATACAAATTTAACTTACAACTTCTCCTCTCTGTCCGGGATGTCCTGGCAGGCCATCCTTTCCTGGTGGTCCCTGTAATAAAACAATAAAGCAATTTTATCAAACTGTACAAAGTACCTCAGTTTTTTTATTAATAGCTCAGTGATATCACCCTGAATTTGTATCATTACTAAAATCAGTCTGTGAGGAACCGTAAATGAAAACGTTTACTTACAGGAGGTCCCTTTGGTCCGGGGAAACCATTGGCTCCCTGAGGTCCTGGCAAACCCTGAGAAATCATATGTGGTAAAGTAAGAACATTAAATATTTGACTCAAATTTAAAAGTAAGTTTTTCCAAGCAGGACACACTTCTGTGAACTTCAACACTCACCCTCTCTCCAGGAGGACCATGAGGTCCATCACTTCCTGAGGTTCCCTGACAGGAGCAATAAAAGAAGAATGAATTAAATACAAACTCTTCTTTTCTTTATTTAAATTATTTACAGGCAAAAATCAAAAGCAATAAATGTAAATGGCATCGAGGGTTTTTAGGCAAGTCTTGTTTAAAAAAAAATCCAGCTCTGACTTTTTTGTTCAAATATTTATATAAAGATGAGATACGAGTAATTTCTTTCACACATTCATGTAAAATATGAAGTGAAAACAGGATTCATCAGTAAATCACAGTGTGGACAGTTTGTTTCAGGTGTGCAGACGAACCTTTGCTCCTGGTTTCCCCGTGGCCCCCCTCGGCCCTCTCTGCCCTCGGGGGCCCTGATGGTCAAAAACAGCACGTATAGTTAAGTTACTACGATACACTCAAATCATATGAAGCAACAATTAAACAACTCTGAAAACTGTGTTTCTGCTGATCACCAGAGGTTACACTGATGATGGGTGATGTACTGATAGGTTATTCTTTAAGGCTGTGAGCAGAGCAGCTTCTAAACCCTGAGCATAATAAACAGAAAAAGTACCGTCGGGCCTCTCTGTCCTCTCGGACCTGGTTTGCCGGAAGTACCCTGAAGAGAATCAGACAGACAGTTAACATTAAACATTAGTTAACATTAGAACTTTTGTTATAACCTGAGAAACTTTATCCTTGTTAGGTTTAAATGTCTGAGTCTTCCACAGAGACGTCGTCTTACCCTTGTTCCCTTCTCGCCGTTTGAACCAGGGAATCCTGGGAATCCAAGAGATCCCTAAAAATAAACCAACATGTCAGGATCAGCTGTTCCATCAGGATCAACCACTGATTCAGTGCTAATGAAAGGCTTGTGCTTCTCTTACCTTTGGTCCTTGTCTTCCAGGATATCCAGGAACTCCAGGTACACCGAGTTTACCCTGGAAACAAACGATGACGTCATCAATCACAGCAGGTGTGACTGCGTTTTCTAACCTGCTCCACTACAAACCAGCTGGTTATGACTGATTAATGCTGGCATGTAGGTGAGAAACCTGAGAAGCACTCAACATGATGCACAGGTGTAACAGTCACATTATCTTGTAATAAAGTTCATGTTATAAAGTTAAATGTCAGGTTTAATGGAGAAATTCACATCAATAAAACATAAAAAACTCCTCAAATATTTAGAAAAATTCAAATAAATACTTGTTTCAGATCCCAGGTACAGGTGAAATATAATTCTTACACAAGTTATAAAAGTATTAAATGATGGTCTGAATGATAAAAATAATTACTTTTATGCAGTCTTGCTGTAATGAAACAGTTCATACCTTCTCACCAATCAGTCCAATAGCTCCAACCTCACCGGGGGGTCCAACACGACCCTTGGGCCCCTCCGGGCCGTCCTCTCCTCTGGGCCCTGATACTCCAATCTCTCCCTGTAAGAGATCAGAGTGGAAACACAGCTGTGAGATTAAATCTGTGCTGTACACAAAGCAATAACTCAGAGCAAATATTAACATGGGTTAGATTAAAAATCTGGACCATCCAGTCCTTCATTCAGCCATCTAGTGTTACATTAAAGAACCAGCCAACTGACCAATCAGCTGCTTCATTATTCACACTTTACCCTCTCTCCCTTGACACCGAAATCTCCTTTAATTCCCGGGAAGCCGTCTTCTCCCTGGCAACAAAAACAAATAAAAACACAATGAATAGATGTACATGACACCAACCTTGTTTTTAATTATAAAATGCAGTCACATGATATCTCCGTTTTCCTTTTTTAATCACCAAATGTTCACATTAACACGATTTTATTGTGTAAACGTGATATTTATTCATTTACCTTCTCTCCTTTGTGGCCTTTCAGGCCGCGGATGCCTTGTTCTCCCTGTGATCACAACAATTTCATAATCAATACATTTGCATTCTAATAAATCACATTTAAAAAATGTCTTTGCTAATTTGTTTTACGACACATTAAAAATGAAGCGCAGTGACCTTGACGCCCCGAGGACCAGGATAGCCGATAGCTCCCTGAGGACCGTTAGGACCCTGCAGACCAAAGAAAGCAGGTTTACAGCACAACACACACACTGTGGTAACTACGACCACAAGGACAAACCTAACAGAGGTTACAGGTCTCCTGTTAGGATGGATAATAATAGTAATATGAATGAAGTAATATAAAGTGATGGAGTTATGGCACCCACATGATTTCCCTTGGTGCCAGGAGGCCCCTCCTTTCCTGGGTGACCCTGTGACATGAAAACAGAGAGTTTAAGGCTTAGAAACGACATCACCCAGCTTTAGGTGGTTCAACTTAATAAACAATATAAAGAAAGACAAACATACAGGAGGCCCATCAGCTCCAGGCATTCCTGGGAGACCTGGTTTTCCTGTGGGACCCTGGAGAAGGAGACAAAGTGTATATAAGGTCAATAAATGCTCCTTATTTGAAACGCCTCATATCTGCATGAAGCACACTTTTCTGCTTCGTCGCTGACGAGTACGACAGACTCACATGGTTGAAGTGTGAGTGACAGAAAAGTGCACTGATACAGAGAACGAGTGTTATTCTATGAGACTCAGAGTGCTGATACCACTGCTCGGTGGGGAAAGTGTCGATGTGAATGAGGTAAGGCTGCACAATTTCACTTTAGTTTCAGAGATATTCATGCTGTCACTGTCACAGCTGCAGTGTCTGTGGGTCACAGCTGTATGTGGTTGTCGGGTTATATGAGAGTGACTGCAGTCTTCATGCAGGCAGCTGTGTGCTGTACTGTGTGTGCGTGAGGTAAACCCTGCACTTCATATCAAACTTAATTTAGAAGATTCATTTTTAAGTGGAATAGCATAAGATCATCATCTCTGACAACAACCATCATATTTTCACCTTTGTGAGATGTGTGAGTTTGATTGGTTACTATAATTCTTAAACATCCCACAGACTCCTGCTGTAACAGGTGTTTAAAGATCTCTTCCTGACAACAGCACATCCTACTCTCTTTGTTTACTTTCTCGGTGTCTTCACTGCAGTATTTAAATGTCAGAGTTGGAGAATAGAGTTGAATAATGCAATGAATTAATAATATTCCAACTATTATATGACTGTTTATTGTTGAATACTTGTTTAGAGCCAACTTTCATTATGTAAATGTACTTTAAATAGAGTATGATGAATATCTAAGGTCTTACTTTCTCTCCTGGGGGTCCGATGGCCCCCTGAGGTCCCGGCATTCCCTGCAAAAAACCCCAAAACACCGCGTGACCTTTAATCAGTTTATGTAATTATTACAATTTGAGCATTAATCTTTCCTTTTATCTTTGTGTGCATGTTCCTGCATAGCTATTCCCATACATTATCACGTATCAGGTACGTGATAATGACCAGGTGTTCTCTCTCTCACCTGAGTTCCTGGGGTTCCCTGCTGGCCTGGAGGTCCTGGCTCACCTTGGGGACCCTGAGAGACAGAAACAGAAGAGGAGAGAATAACGATCAGCGCAGGGCAAAGTGAAGGAAAGAGGAGGAAGAGAGAATCTGTCAGAAACTAGCTAAAAGAAAAGTTTTGTGTTAACATTCTGAGTTCTGATCTTAAATGTTCAAATACACACGATAACAGGATAACATGGAAACTGTTACTGACCAAGCTTCCTTTGGAACCGTGGGGTCCATCGTTTCCTCGAACACCCTGAGAGAAGATCGAGAGGAAGAAATTAAAAACGATTCCCCATAAATGTCTAAATGTCAGCTTCTAGTCAAAGCATCCAGGGAACAGGAACTGAAAACATCATCTCTGGTGCTTTGCTCAGCATCACTCATAGAAAACGAAACATGTTGATGTTGATGCAGGTTTGTCTTTGTGGGCATCTTCCTATTTAAAGTGCAGTCGGCTAATTTTACACAAGTCTTTGGAAAAAAGTGCACAAAGTATTTGTCTGAAAGCGCTGGTTTGTACTTAAACATGTTATAAAATTTCAAAACAAATGTGAGAGTGTAAGGTAATAAAAAGTGTTTACTGTGTTTAACATTACATATTTAAAATCTGTAAGAAAAATACATGGAACAAGAACACTGATGTTCCTGCTTCTGTCATATTAAACTGATGGAGTAAACTTCCCTTAAAGCTAAAACTTTACTTTAGCAGAACAAGCAGAAAGTTTAAATATATCATGCATTCATTTTTTACATGTTGGTATGTTTTGAGGAGGCTGTGGGAACATCACACGTTCATTTTTAGATTTGGGATGAAACCAGGTTACTGGCTGTTGGTTCAGGTGGTGCTGTGGGTGCTCAGTGGTCAGAGTGGGGTAAAACAATGCAGCCAAAATAACAGCAGAAGGCTGGGCGTGAAATCGCTTCTACTCACAGGAGGTCCGGGGATTCCTGGAGGACCTTTGGGTCCAAGCAAACCACGAGGTCCCTGCAAACACACAAGGACACACAGGCGTCATGCAAACCAGGATCATTCACTCACACATACTATTGTTTTTAATGGAAATGAAAGGAAAAACATAAAGAAAGAGAACTTATAAATATATAAAGTATAAATACAGAATGAGCTATTTAAAGAGGTAATCTGCATTCTCCTTCTTTATCAAATCTAAAAGACTGACCCACAACTAGCTGCATAAAAAACACAACTCCCTATTTCAGTGATTCTAAAAGCACGTTGGCTCCTCCTCCATCTTTGTGTTACTGCACTACATTATTAATTACAGTAAAGATCCCTAAAATATCATAAAGGTGTGATGATTATGAAACAACAGGTGCAAAGGTGACCTTGTTATGTGAGATATAAAAACAGAGGCATGTATTTTGGGAGACCATTTAAAACACAGACAATAAAAGCACGAGTAGAATATAAATAGAAAATAGTGGGAGGTGTAGAATCAGCTGGGCTGTGACTGAAACACTCACTGGTTCACCTGGGAGACCCCTGGGTCCAACGTCTCCATCATCTCCCTGCAAACACAGAAGAAGCACGTTATGGATGAAAAGATGCTGATCAGCAGTGACACAATATCTGGATGTAATAATATTCGCAGATCTACGTACCCGCTCTCCGTCCTCTCCTGGGCCCCCTGGTGGTCCCAGTGGTCCAGAGTCACCCTAATAAAATATAAGGATGAAGCAGTTGTAAATAAATGATTCTCCAGTGGTAATAAAGATTATAACTGAAAAACAATCATTGTTTTTGAGATTGTTAGACGTACCCTGTGTCCTTTATCACCAGGCAGACCAGGAAGACCATCGAAACCACGGTCGCCCTGTGATAGACACAGACATAAACATTACTATTATCTCACTGTAGAAAGTAGAAATGCATCAGAAACGATCTCAATACAATAACAATGAGCACACAGCTGAGGCCTCAGGATCCATGAGAAAGACTTTGATACAGCTGAATAATCAGGGAGAACAAACTGACTGTGTCGAGCTTTTGGCACCAAAATGACACCAGTATTTAAATTTTAATATCAATTCTTATTGGACCAATAAAAAAGCTACAGAGACAGGGTGGAGGCTTCAGGCTGGTGGTGTTTAAATAAAGGCAGTGAGGGTACCTTAGTTCCAGGCTCTCCTGGCATTCCTCTGGCACCATCAGCTCCAGCACGGCCCTGCGAGGAGCAGAGGAAGAACATGTTTAAGTGAACCTACGTTTAAAGACAGCTTAAAGAGGATCACAGGTGAGCGTCTGGATGGACAAAAACTGGCTTTTAGAGGTTTTAAAACTTTCTGGTGACAGCCTGAACTGCAGGCCTGAAACGACACCTACTCTCATAAAACTTAAAAAATAAAATTTACAACGACAAGTGATACACACATCTTGATAAAAATGTCAGCTGTTCATACTCACTCTTCTTCCTGCTTTGCCTGGAGGGCCCATCATACCGTGGGGTCCCCTTGGACCCTGAAAATAAACCAGCGGCCCGTCAGAAGTGTCAGTTATAACTGTGATCTCACAGACATGAGCTGAAAAGGTTCACTTAGAACACAATACAGGAGTAATAATAATAAAGTCATTAATAATTTTACACACAGCTGTTGTTATTTACCTGAGGACCGGGGTCTCCAAGCTCTCCCTTCAAACCAGTACTTCCTGGATTTCCCTGAAAGAGACTCAATCGTCTCAGTCTCATTTTACTAATGACGATGTCATATACACTTAAGAGAACAGACCGATTATTATGATCCAAATGAAAGGTAGCATACCAGGGGTCCAGGGCGTCCGGTGAATCCCATTGGTCCAGGAGGCCCCTTCAGAGCCATCTACAGAAAACACGACAGCTGCTTATAGCAGTGATTCAGGAAGAAACTCTGTTTGCATATTGATTTATGTTCCCTGGATAAGATCATCGTCTTAACGTTCACAGAATACATCATCTCTGTTCTGTGTTCTCTTACTGACCACATTAAAGTCTTATTTTGATTCTGAGTTTTCATAACATAAATAGAAAAAAGAAATAATTAACAAAGTGCAGTTTTTAATGAAATATTAGAAAAAAATGTCTTTCACAAAAGGTGACAATACCAGGGCGAAACAAAGCATCATAGATAGAAAAGCTGAAATAAAAACTCATATCTGACCCTGGCTTGGGATAAGATGGCTGCAGCCTGAGCCTCCTGTGCAGAAACGACCGGCCCCTTGTCTCCTCCACTCTGCCCGAAGCGGAACTGCAAACACAAACAAACATTCAGACTCAGACTTGATCTGTGACAGTGACGCAGGAATTACTCTAACATATATATAAAAAACAAGGAATAAACGTTTGAATAAACAAACAACTCAACATCTGAGAGCATTCCTATAGACTGTAGCTGTGTTCAATGAGGAAAACCCGAAATAATCCAACTCTCGATGCTTATAAAAAACCAACACCGACAATAAAGAGTTAAAACACATTCAGATCTGGTTTAAACAAAACATTTGCCCAAATATGACTCATATTTATAGCTATTCTGATAGTTTCCATAATCAGTAAAGGCTGAAAGGTTAAAGGTGACTTACAGGCAGCATGAGTGAAGTTCCAGGAGGTCCAGGAACCCCATCAGCTCCAGGAAGACCAGGCCTACCAGGAGTGCCCTGCAGGATATCAGAGGGGCAACGGTGAGTCGGCCAGTATAAGAATTTAAAAACATAAACAATTCAGCTCCTTTTGTATAGCACATGTGTAACACACAGATTCAGATGCATGCCTACAAACCTTCAGATAAAGGAAAAATACTCACCCTCTCTCCGGGGTCACCGACAGAACCAGGAGGTCCAGAAGATCCAGGAGGTCCAGTGGGACCCTGCCAGATAAAAATTAAGAGTTTAAATATTTGTCGACAGAAAGTGAGGATTTATTTTTTAAGATGGAGAAAAATAATATTAACTTACAGCAGGTCCCTCAGGTCCTGGAGGTCCTTCAATCAGCATCCCCTGCAAAATCCAAAATAAAGTAAAAAGACAGACAGACAAAGCCTCAGACGTCCTCTTAATGTCTACTCCATTAATCCTCTAATGAGCAACACTTCAGAACGTTTCTTAACTGGCCTCACAAGCTACAGCGCCACAAATATCTTTGTAAAGGTAAATGTGTATAACTACAAGGTTAACTGGCCACTTTGTTAGGTACACAGGTCCAGCTGCTTGTTAACACAAACATCAAATCAGTGGTCTGAAAAAGAGAAAATATCCAGCGAGCGCAGTTCTCTGGGAGAAGATGCCTCAATGATGTCAGAAGTCAGAGGATAAGGACTGCTTCAAACTGACAGCAGGCACAGAAAACTCAATTAATCACCAGTTACAACCAAAGCATCACTGAATGCAAACTGTGTTGAACCCTGAACAGATGAGCAGACCAGGCTGTGCTCCTGTGAGCTCAGAACAGGAAACTACAATCAAAACTGGACAACTGGAAAAATGTTGCCTGGTCTGATGACAATGCAGGAAGATGAAGCACAGAGCTCAGATTTCCTCAAACTGTTTTTTTTTTTTTGGATAAGACAGTGAGTTTACTGTATTCACATGATCTCCACAGCCACCAGACCTCAGTCCAACAGAGCACAGAGGATGTGCATTACAGATGTGCAAATCTGCAGCAGCTGTGTGATGCTATCATCACCAGAGTCTCTGAGGAATGTTTCCAGCACCTTGCTGAATCTAAAGAATTAAGGAAGTCCAAACTGACTGTAACAAGCAGCTCCTAACAAAATAATTGGTGAGTGTATTTCTTGGATTACTGTGAAGAGCAGGATAGTAAGGGGAAGGTTGCCAGTGCAATTCCCTGTAGCTTCTGGTAAAACAACCCCCCCCCCCCCCCTCCCAAAACACCCGGTCAGGTAAAACTGTTGAATTGACTCACAGGCTCCAAGACAGCAGGCTCGCCCTTTTCTCCTTTCTGGCCTCTAACAGCAGCCTGAGGAAAACACACATGCAGTCAATAACAAGTACGTACACACACACGAGGCAGAAAAAGTGTGCACAAAGTCACTGAAAGCAGATTTCAGTGTTTTGACTGCATGCACTGACACATGTGTCAAACATTATCGTACTAGAGTTGATAAAAGAGTAAAATAAAATGAAAACCTGCTCTGCTTGAATTAAAGTGTAAGTTTGTATCCAAATACCATTGATTCAGCAGCTCTCCAAACTGTTGGTCCATGACTTACAGACGTATTTATGCACAGATACAGAATCCTCTGAGCTGGGCACCAAAATACAAAGACATATACTCAAAACGACATTCAGGGCAAAAGATCACCTCTGAATGCCTCTTTATGGAGCATATGTGACAGTATAAGTTACTGTAAGGCTCAATACACACACTGTAAATTAAAACCCATTTCAACCACTGCTGTGATAACTTTGCCTTGAAATGCATTCGCTGTCCGTTTCTCTGTGACTGACTGAGTTTGCAGGCTATAAAATGGAGACTGTGAACAAATTTTACATGAATGTCGTCCACTCTGAATTCAGTTTGGTGAATGATGGTTGATGCATCCAGTCTGGATAGCTGAGGCTTCTTAACTCCATGTTTGAGGATCATCTCTGTGCCAGTTCTCAAAGCAATGTTCAGTGTTTGAATTCAAATTAGCAAATTAGCTACCAAAACATCAGTAGCTGAATTAATGTAAGGCTTAATGTAAGATAATCTCTCTCTGCAGTGCAAACTCAAACAAGTCACGTGACGGGACACTGAATGCAATTTCACGATACTTTGTAGAGCTGGTTGAAATGTTTTTTGTGTTTTTGCCTCTGAAGCAAAGCGACTTACGCCTCCCTCGTCTGTCACAGCGGACAGGGCGGGGCCAATGTTGCCATCAACCTCTGCAGTCTCTGGTGATGGTTCATTGTAGTCTCTGTAGTTATAGTCGTACTCCTTAAGGCCCACGTCCCCAGTCTCATACTCCTCAGTGAAGAGCTCTTCTCCAGTACCGCCCGCCTTGGCGGCGTCTACCTCTTCTCCCACCAGTGCTGGCTCCACCTGAGGCTGCGACGAGTTTATCGTAGCCACAGCGGGATGGATGGAGGGGCACGAGAGAATGATTCAAGCAAAGGAAAAGAAAAGGTGCAGAAAGGACGAGGAGAATAGTCAAAGAAAGGGGGAGAGGTGTGCAGGACGGGGAAATGTTCAGGGTGGAATTGAAATAAAGAATGAGAGGAAAACAGCGGTGGAAGAGGAGCATACAGAAAAAAGTGAGTCTTACCTTTTATAAATAAACAGTCACAGAGGGAGAGAACACAAACAGACATCTGGCAGACCGTACAGGCTACAGGCGATCGGGTTTATCCTGGAAACCCTAACTCTTCCATTAATCATCTGAAGTTTAGTTTATTCTGGAATAATTTCACCAAAGCTTTTTAACATCAGCCCTCGTGATGACCGGTGATCAAATACGTTCTCACAAATGTAAAAGTTTGAGAAGTAAAAACACATTTAATGGTGATGTTTGCATCGTACGTGCACACACAGAACTGATGTTAAACACTTTGTGAAGACGAGCTGCTACGCAAAGCAAAAACTATGTTATTTCTTTTTTTTTTTTACTTACCATGTAAGTTTAATAACAAACAAGAATCCAGTGAATTTACTGCACAGTTTTCTAATATAAAAAAATCCACATTGCATTAATATATCTGACACACCCTCCCTGATAATTATGAATAATGTCGGTATTTGGTTTCTAAATCATATGCTGATAAAAAACGCAGCAAAAATCAAAACTGGAAAACAAAACAAAATCAAAAATGTGATGAATTTGCAAATCATCTAGATCTTTAGTACAGTTAGATTGTCTCTCAAACAAGAATGCATTTAATTCATCTTTTTTTGCTGAGGTTCAAAGCACACATCAAATATTCTCATGTGGATCCTGTTTTCACAAGATTCTTGTTCTTATGTCGAGATAACGACAATGATGGATCTCGAGATGAGAACAAAACGGGACTCTTGCTGTTAGGAAAAACGGGAACCGCGTAAAAATATCTGACGGTACACTCGGATGATTGCGGTGCATTCTGTCTTGAAAGAGGTTTTTCTTATGTCTTGTCACGTGACATCGATGCCAACAAAACAGTGATGAGTGGTTAGAAAAGTAAACGGAGAAACAAAGAGCTTAAACTACTTTGTTACACTACAAAGACTGGGCTCACCACCACACAGGAATCACATCCTCCTCTCCCTCAGAGGTTTTATTAAAACACTCATATGTGAAGTTTAAGCTGTTCTGTGGACTCTAGCTTGACCTGATGTGTGTTTCTGATAAGTGTGTCATCTTCTTTTTACCTGTACAGCGTTTTCTTCTTGTCCAACCACCTCACCCTCTGGCTGTGTGAAGGTCTCCTCATAGTAATAATCAGTCTCTGTAGGGGTGTGGCCAGCCTCAGAATATTCAGTGTCTACATCCTAATTGGTCAAGTGGACAGGAAGTGGGGGAGCAGGGAGGAGGTAAGCAAATTCGATTGAGAGAGTGTGGTTAGTTCAAAGTCTTCTGGTTCATGATGAGTTAAAAGAAGAAATGAGACATGAAACTGTGGTTGGCAAAGGCAAAGAGCTTTTTAGCTGCAACTCACATCTTTAAAGTTTAAAGAACCATTTTTGAAAAGAAATTTCAGGTCGTTTCAGAATCTCAGTGACTATAAATGTTGCCTTACGCAAGATTTAGAGAGTCATTGAGATAACTGTAGTGAGATTTCTTTTCGTTTCTTCGCTGAACCATTTTTGCTTTTTAAAGCTCACAAGCCAAGACTTAAGAAAGGGTGAAATATGATCGTATTGGTGGTAGAACTGAGAGCTTCTAGCCATCCCATCAGGTGAAAACATCATAACATGATGCTCTGGGATGAACTAGTTTCACCTCAGGATGAGACAACAGTGAAACAACCCCATTTAACAGCCTCACAGAACACGATTCAGTGAAGTCAATCACTGCTTTCCACAGCATGGAACATTTACTGAAATTCTGATTTTAAGCAAAGCATAATGGAAAGTTCTGTGAAGCTGCTTAACTCACATGAGATACAAAATATGACAGCAGACAGGGAGACGGAGATCAGGGAGAAAACACAGGTACGCAAAAAACAACCAAAACATAGAGAGGACAGAGTGACAGGGAGGTCTGATGTGTTGCAAGTGTGTAAAATATGATAGTATGTGTTGCATTTATGTGCCATAGCAATCCATGCTCATTCATTAGACCCGTATGTTAAAGGTTTCCCCGGAAAGAAAGAAACAGAGGGCTGGAGTGCGTTTATGTTCTGACATCCAGTTTCAGCAGCTTGAAGGTAGGAGTGAAGTAAAGAACAGTGAAACCGTTCGATTAGCCATGCTTCCCTTTGCACCGCTGTACCATATCATATGTGGAAGCTGGTGTGATCATGGAGATCATATGATATATGAACAGACAGCTTGGTATGAACCAGCTTCCATTCTGAAGGCCAGATTTTGCATCATCGAGGATTTGCATCAAAATTACTGAAAGTTCAAAGAATTCACAAAAGAAAGCAGGAAAAAAAAGAGGTTTCATAAAACTTTTGCTGCAGATCCTGGATGATGGAAAGATCTGGAAAAGAGATTGGAAAGATGGGACATACGACCCGGGCTGTTCCAACCCAAACATCGGCCTCCTGCTGTACCTGCTGATAACGGTTGGTAACTTTCTTCGGTGGGACTCCAGTTCCGCTCAGCGCTGTGTTGCCAAACGGTGGGAAAGGTTTGTGCGATTTTATATCCGGCACTTTGTTGACTCTTGTGGGTCTGGCTGGAGTCGGTCGGACTGGGGCAGATGTTGCCACTGACTTCGTCGGGGGGGAATCCCTGACGAAGTTATTCCCCCGTTTGCTCACCGGGGGGACTTTGGTCACAGCTTTAACGTCTTTGACGTCTGCCTTGCTTTGGGTTTTTACTTTTGGAGCTTTGGTGGCTGCAGATTTTGTAGGTCCTGGTTTTGATGCTTTGGTGGGTTTAGGTGCCTTGGTGGCTTTGACCACAGTTGTTTGAATTTTTGTTGTAGTTTTGTGGTTGCCATTAGCCTTAGCCCCACCATTGCTGTTACCTTTTGCTTTAACATCGGTGGCCGTTTTGCCGTTTCCATTGGCTTTCTTCTCTGTTGTGACTTTTACATTGCTGCTAGCCTTCGAGGTAACAGGAGCTTTCTTCTCAGCTACAACCTTACCATTGCCATTTCCATTTACTTTGACCTGAGGTGTTGGTTTGGCTCCAGTTGTAGCTTTTGCATTACCATTTGCTTTCTTCACAGCGCCAGTTTTGCCATTGCCATTCTTCGCTGGGGCAGCTGTGGGCTTAGATTTGGTTGGTTTGATTTTAGACAGGAGGACGTCTGCTGCAGTGGGCTTTGCTTTGGAGGACTTGGAAGCTTTGGTGGGCATAGGTGGCTTGATGACGAGTTTATATGATCCAGACTTGACGGGCTTAGCTGGAGTGGGCTTGGATTTTACAAGTGTGGGTTTAGCAGGTGCTGTTTTTTCAGTGACTGCCTTCTTCTAATAGCCGTGATTATTGTTTGGTTGAGATGTTATTTTGTATGTAAACGTGAATATGGACAAAGACAATGAAAGAGAGTAGAAGATGACAAAGATACACGGAGATGGGGAGGGGGATGAAAAGCACAAACAAGGGATGACAGAAGGAGAGAGAAAGACAAGAACGCATGTTTTGAGAAACAATGACATAAAGATGGCTAAGGCTCGGATGATTTACTGAGACTGTACAGGCATTACTGGATACAGCACAGAAGTACACTGACACCACTTAAGCATTAAAAATGGAATTTACACCAAGATGGCCAAACAATATGAAATATTTCATGTCTATGAACCAATTTATTTGAGTTTGTTTTTGCTGATCTCTCCAATAATGCCATTCCCAATACTAAATAACAAAGCAGCATCTTCGTGCTAATAAGAACTGAGGCTGTGGTTTGGCAGAGGCACTGAGAGCGTGATGGGGCAGGTAAAGCTGGCTGCAAAACACTCACACATACACACACAGGTACACGCAAACATACATAACGCTGATACCAAACCTGCTGTGTTGTGATTAATGCACCAAGCAAACTGTAAGAGAAGGCTGCTGCAGTTTAGTCATGCAAAAGAAGTTGCAGGGACGGCGGTCTGGCATGCAAATGCGTGTTAGTCACATAAAACCACAATGTGTAAAGTTGTGTAGATCAATGACTCTAACCACCATGCTGCTACAATAAAATACATGCAAATCAAAACTGTATTCACAAACAATCGCCTACAAAAATACGTTATGAAGAGAAAACAGAGGAATATACCCTCCTCACAAAGGTCAGGGGAACAACCATGAATGCATTTACTAACACAATCACGTGCACTGACATTCTCGTATTTACACAGACGTTGATGTAGAAACTTTTGGTGCAGAAGCACAGTAGGTGCATGCGGTAACATCCTCCCAGACAATGAAGTAATCATGCAAAACAGTAACAGGACATCAAAGACTGTGTGTGTCATTAAACTCCATGTAGTGAGCGATCACAGGAAAGCTTCTGTAAGTGAAATAAGCTGATTACCCAATGTATGACAAACCACACCTAGTATCTGGTAACATGACAAACATGAAATCCACTGCATCTGTAATCTAACATGTAATCACTGTAATCCAAGAATTTTAAATATCTTAACGCTCTCTTAAAGTCCAGTTTATATGATTATGAAATCATATAAATATCAACTTTATCTCACAGCAATTCATTCAAAAATCTCCCTTTGAAGGTGTTTGACATCATTTGTAACCTAAATAAAACAACACAGCTGCACCCTCACTGCCCCAGTGCCCCCACCTGGCCACATGTGAACACACAACATATATGACAACATGTAAATGACAAAAATAATCCTGTGTGATGGGGATGGAGGTAATCACATGTCTGCATTAACGAGAGAAGCTGATGTAATAAAACAAAAAGGGGGTGTGGAGTAATGAGCGCAGAGCGAGAGAGAGGCAAAAATAAAACAAATAATTTATCGTGTAAGAAAATTTCGATTACATCCCAGCACTTGTAAACCTAATAATACAGGATGGATTATGAGCCAGTTATGGTTTAAATGCCTCTCTCTCCCTCTCATTCTCCCTCCCTTCCACAAACCCTGCTCGTGTTTTCCTTCACTCTCGCTCCCTCTTTACCTGTTGGTTGGGGGCCCCAGGTTGGGGAGAGGGGGTCGCGGAGGAGGAGGCAATGCCTGTTGTTTCCTCATAATAATAAGGGTATTCATGGTCATCCTGCTCCTCATCAAAGTACTGAGACAGATGGAAGGAACGCGAAAGCGAGAGGAAGAACGCATGAAGAGGAGTTTAGATTTCCACAGGGAGGTTGAGAGAGGTTTTAGAGGCCATGTAGGGATAAATGAAGGTTAAGATGAAGAGTATGTGATGCAGCATTGGGGACGGGGGGAATAAACAACAGTAGGAGACAGGAAACAGGATGATGAGAAAACACAAATCTTTGACTTTTTTCCCACTCATCAGAATCTGTGTCAAAAAGTGTTTACATATGTCGGTACACAAGAATCTGGATGAATGAGAAAATAGCAAAAACAAAGCAATAGTGGAAGCCAATGAATAAAATCACAGAGATTTCTATTCATCCAAAAAAGAAAAAGTCATCTCAACAGCATCAACATGACAGGGTTTGGGAGTGTCGGAGCTCTGAAGTGACCGATAATTTATCCTGATTTAACATCAGACAAACTTCTAAAACAAAGTCTGTGTACTTTGGATGGATGCAGACGATGCAGTCACTGCCAGCTCACAAATATCAGTTTGTTTTACAGTGAAATTAATGAATGTAAGCTTGCAAAGCCTATAGTACTTAATGTAACGTGCACAACCAGTCTCAGTAAGTAAAGAGGCTCCACCTTAAGCCATCGTGATGCCAAATTCTTATACTTGAAAACCAATCAGAATTTAACACAATTCTATGTTCTAACAGGTCCTTTTCTTTCAACTCATTATATATAAAAAATGTCAAAAGACACTGATGTTTGCTTGTATCATCCTCATTCCCCTACCTTTCTGTGTTCCACTGCTCTAAAAAGTCAACAGCATAAAATCATAAAAGTGTAAAAAATGTAAAATCACAGCTCTGGGATGGGACGATGACAACGCCTCTGCTTTACGTCACCGAATGGGAGACACAGACTGTGGCGGTGAGGAGGAAAGCGGATGGATACAAACTGTTGCTGATGACGAGGATGCGAGAGAAAGACAGAAAGGGGGAGCAGCACTTTGATGACATCATCAGATGACCCAAACTGAACCCGAGGACTTCATTTTCAGACGAACTTTAGTAGATTTAGTTTGACAGCTAGACTTTTTAGAATCTTAAAAACTTTTTCCAGAAGGTTTAAAATATATTGTTTACTTTTTTCTGATCTCAAGATGTTTTCAATATGTTGTGTTGTAACATAAATAAAAACAATAAAGAGTTAATAATCCTAATGATAGAACTTTAACATAGGCAGTGGAACTGATGGATATAACAGAGATATTTTGACTACTTTGCACTTAAGGCGGATGTTGCACAAGGATCAGCGATATTCACTGACTGCTTAAAGTTTATTGTAAGCATTCAGCAGGCCGGTCAGTTTTCGCTCCTGTTCCTGCTTTTTATCTTTCAATAGCTACAAAATACATTTTTATTTAAATTATTGGGATTCGGTGAAAAGTTTTCTTTCTACAGGAAGTGTCACAGAAATCCAAAACAAAGTCCGAGATTCTGTTTGGGCATCTTTTACCGGAGCTACAGACGAGCCCTCAGTTTTGTGAATGAGCTGTAACCTCCTCAGGACTTTATATTTACTTTGTGTTAACAAAGCACCACGAATGCGACTCTAACAAAGGTTACTGTGGGAAGATTTTTTGATATTAAATGACTAATGAATTGATGTCTGTTTCTGGACTTGTTCTGTTGTGGTGTTACTCACGTATGTGTTGGGGTCCTGAGCTTGGGTTTTGGGCAGAGGGGAGTCACAGTCAGGGCTGTAGTGTTCACAGAAGTCATAGGCAGCTTGAGGGTTGGAGGCAATCATCAGCTGCTGGATGTCTCCCTGTGGAGGAAAAAACAAACACACAATTAGAACTTGTTCCTGTGACCAAAACACGAACAAACGTGTGATTTTCCTGCTGAAACTTTGTTGCCACCCAGTCAGTAACATCACAGTTTATCTTGATCGAGCTCCTCACCTGGAACACCTCCTCGTCCAGCAGGCGGGCTCCAAACACTGTGATGCCATTGGTGTCAACCACTGCCTTGTTGCCCCTGGGCAGAGGGCGGGTCATCTTCTTCTTGCAGTCCAGCAGCAGTGTCACATTCTTCTTGGAAACAGAGAAAGCAATGCGATGCCACCTACAGACGACGAGGAGGAACCACAGGCAATTCAATGAGCAACGTGAGAACAGCCCTAAATAAACAGCCATCAGCAACCCCACAAAAAATAATATTGAGTTTCCACACAGCAAACACTGGTCCCATTCACACTTACACCACCACAATCATGTCATTTCAACTGGTCACAAACTGGTTGTTGTTGCTGGTTACTGACTTGCCATCAGCCAGGTTGACGCCTTTGAAGAGTGGGTAGTCCTCGGGAGCTGGCTTGCCGCTCTGGTCCTCGTACAGGAAAACAGGTGAACGTCCCAGTTCGATACCCAGCTGCTGGACGCCCTGCTCGCTGTAGATGGAGAGGAGGAAGGCCTGGAGGCCAGCCTGGGCTTTAACCAGAGCCATGACGGAGAAATTCTCCGGGAAACGACCTGAGGATGAGAGCGAGGGAAGTATTAACCATATTTGTAGATGAGGAAAGATGACAAGAACGAAGCAGGTGTGCAGACTGGAAAGAAACATAGAGGCAGAAAGTGGTAGAAATGTGAAAATAACACTAATGAAGAGCTTTAATTTATTAAATACACATGTCAGCATGAAGTGGTTACATAATGTCACGCTCTGATCCCATGTGGAGCTGGCATAGATGGTGTATCACATAATGACAGCTGGAGAAAGAAGGCTGAACATCAGCTTTGACTTTTGAGGATTTATTCACAGCCACATAAGTGCTACCGTCTCCTTTCTGCCCTCACTCCGGGGTGTCAGGCAGCTTCTAAAGTTAATTTGTTGTGGGTTTTCCACATACTTTAACTCTGCTCCTGCACTGAAAACACATAATTATACTTAATATCCACGAGCATCACGCAGAGGGCTCAGCTGCTCCACGCAGCTCAGTGCAAACAGATACCAACCAGTAAGGATAATTACAGGTTTCCTGTCTGGAATTCATGGTAAATATTAAATGCAAAGCTGTTTTTACACTGTGAGGTGGGACAGGTTTAAATAATACTACCTTAAATGTTAAATTCCTTTCCCCCAAACAATCTGAAATATTAAAATAAGATAAGATCTGCTATATGGCGGTAATACTGTGCAATATTGATACAGCTAGCAAAGATAATTATTACAACAGAAGCTGTTCTGAGCTAACATTGGGTATAAGATGCAAAACTTCACGACATGGATGAATTACTTTCTACACGATCAGATTTATGGCACATTTATGAACGAAAGAAAAATACTTTTTTCTGTCTGCATGCAGACTGGGTTTGTTTCTTTGGATGGCACCTATGAGGAATTACAAAAAACAAACAGTCTCTTCACAACATTTAACTCTCGGCCTAAAATGTTTTTACACATATAATTATAATGTTCATACTTTAAAAGATTCCTTAAATGCTTTACAATAAAAGCTGTTGTTCTGCAGGACTGTGCAAAAATCTCCCTTCACTTCTTTAGATGTTGCCAAAGAGACATATTTGTTCAGTTTCTAGTCTCGAGTAAAAGTTCTGCACGATTTCAGGAAGTCATGCTTTTTATCTCCTTGTATCCGAACATTTTCACAGGAATGTTTTTGTTTGTTAAACCACTTTAAATTGACCTGTGAATCATTCAAGCGTATAAAAGGCACCAAACTCGTGGGATAAACTAGAATTGTGTTTAAAAATAACTCAGGCACTTTGTTACCACCAGACTGTCATCAAAACTCAATTTGTTCCCATTTGAAATAGTTGAAAAACATAACAGAGTTTGACTTAAAATTTTTGTACCAACAAGAGCTGCTTTCTAAAAATATATCACTGCATGATGTGAACCTTGATGTGAAAAAATAGGAAAGTAACCGGTCAAAAGAAAACTATCTGGAGCAGTGAAGCATTCCTGGACAGAATAAACCCAGAACTCAACATTATCGAAGCAGCGTGGATGCACTTTAACGGAGAACAGCATCCGAAGGAGAGCTCTGAATGTCCTAAAGACTTCTTAAATTAAGAGTTCAGACTGTGTTGAAGAATAATGATAGTCATATCAAATATTCAAGCTGTTTTTGTGTCATATATTCATACATACTGTGCATGTAGGTTTGCACATTTAATAAATTGTTGCACCCATTTTGCATTTTTTAAGAAAAATACCGTGTAAACCGAATCGATGACATATCAGGTGTATTCACCCGTGAACGGCTGAACTCTGCAGCTTTACTTTAATCATCTTGAGAAAAGTGTGAGAGAATACCTCTGATAATGTCATTACGTTTTATTCTTACATCATATTATAGAAGTCAGTCACCTCAGTAAGTAAAGTAAAACAACAACAAAAAACAATTGGGTTGTGTATAAGGTTAAAAACAATTCTTGAGGCTCTTTACAAACCAGTCAGCCCAAAGACTCTAACACTTTGACGCCCAGCCGGGTGGAGGCCTACCTGAGAAGAGCTGCTTGGTGGGTGCGGAGATCTGGGCCTTCTTGGTGATGCGGAAAGCATGATCGGGGCTGCTGGAGCGACGGGATGTGCAGAAGCCAGGGACCTTCTTCACACCCTCAGGGAGAGAGGGAACCTGCAGAGCCCGTAACACATCGACCGGGTCTAATGACAAAGAAACAAGCAAAGAAAACAGTCATTACGGTTATTTTTAAGACGTGACGTTCACTAAGTAAACAAGTAAAATCTTAAGGCTGATGGTTTAGTTGCTAGAAATACTGCAACATGACTCTAAATCAGCACCTTACACACAGTCATCATTAACACAAACTGGTCTGTGGAGCTTTCAGAACAATGGAAACTAAAGAGATAAAATCTGAATTACAGCTTTTTCTGCACAGAGTACTTAACTCTTTTTCTTGAGTGAGAAAAAAACAGCCTCACACCTTGAACGATTACTCCACAGCAGACCTAAATATTGTAAGTTCAGCTGTTTCCTCTAATAGCTTTCTGGAAGGCTGTCCACCCTGTAAGCTGTATAGAAATAACTGAAAAGACCTTTTTAATATTACCAAATATTTTACAAAAAAGGGCAGTTTTATTTTTCATTGCAGTCATTCTTTGCAATTTTCCCCAGAGAATCAAAAAGGTCGATCTCAAATGTTCTCGAATCACTAATGTGATATAGGATCAGGTCCAGCAGATGCCCACAATGGCCGCCACTGTACATTTAGGTTTAATGTAAGAAAGGAGGCCCTGTGTCAGAGCGAGCGGGCGGCGGTCCAAGCCACATATATGAAGCAGTGCAGGGCAGGTACAGGAAAGCTCAGTTTAATGCAGAGCGTAGACAGTGGCGTCTATTCTGCTCGCGCTTATCGAGCAGCTGAAACAAGCGGCTGTTGACGTGATCGCGCTGAGTCAAACGAAGATTTGTCTGACACCACACAATCATTTCACAGTCCCCCCCTGACACGTACACGCAGGAATGCACGCGCTCGCTCGACAAATATTCAACACATACCTGAACATCGTACAATCACACACACACAGCCTCACATCCCGTCTCCACATCGGAGGTCAGTCAGTCTGTTTCTGCGGCTGACTTTCTCACATTGCTCAAAGGCACTGTGTCATTGAGGAACCTCTGGGGTTCAGGGTGTGAGTCCCTTTATGATCAATTTTAACAAACAGAACTGTAACAGCAGAAGCAGAAGTGCTGCTCCCTGTACATCAGGAATATTTCTGCTTAAAACCAGAATCTTTGAAGTATTGATTTGTATTATTGGCATGTTTTAAGGCTGGATAGTTTGATATTTATAATACTTGGTGTTGAATCCTAAAAAGGCTGCTTGTTGGCAGCATCAGGGAGACGTTATACTGTCACTGTAGCAGGTCCAGAAGTTTTTTATTATATACAAATGTACATGATTCTCATTTAAAGACTTAAAAAAATAACAGTGAAGTTTGTTTCTTATGAAATGCTCAGAGCTGCTGGGTACTCTGCTGTCCACTTAGATAGAATAATAAATACACATGGCACAAGTGCTGCCAAGGCGTGAAAACAACTGGCCTGCATAAAAACCCAGTGAAGTCTAATTATAAAGCATATCTCACTGAGGTTTTAAAGTGAGGCAGTTCCATCCTCCCTCAGTGTTGGCGAGCCTCTCTGTGTTTGAGCTTACTTTACTGTTAACAACCAATTAAACTCATTTACAGCCAGCCCTGCTGTGGCACCTCTCATAATAAACTTACAGCATCACTGACACGTTTCTCTGGTACAAAAAAATGACAGAAAAAAAAACTTTTTTGAGATGTATCATCTTCTACATGACAAGTTTCTTTTACTTTTTTTCACCCTGCAGCCACATTAATAAACCGTCATTTCCACGTACTTCAAATAGCGTCCTATTTATAGACAACCTGTAATTATTCCACCCTCAGCATGTTTAAAAAGCACAGTGGACCATATAACAGCAGGGCACTCACTCAGGGCCACTGTTGCCACTGTGGACATCACAGCCAAACATGTGAACAGCAGAGAAGTGAAAAATCACCGCACAGTGTGAGACATGTGTTTCCTAAACTAACGATCAGGCACAAAGTTCATCAGACTTCCGAAGACAGAATCAGGAGTAAAGTTTCACATTCAAAGTGTGAATGAGAGAGTCAGAAAAAAGAAACAGTTTGACTACATCAGCATCATAAATGACTTTAAGTTGGCACAGATCCTCAGTGTCACCTGTCTGCTGCTGTCAAACATAAAGATCCACAGTCGGCTCGTACTGTGACACTGTGAGGCTGTTTATTGTGTTTATCAGCCATTTATGAGGTTTACACTGTGGTTTCCTCAAATCACACTCGTCCCATCAGAGGTGCATATGTTTAGGTGACACCCAGTTTATCAGGGGCACAGTTTATGAGATCGTGCCCACAAACTGTAATATTTATTCAGACAGAGCAAACGGTGCATTAATATTGGCTCCTCAACCACAGCCCATTAACGTCACTCTGCTTGAAGTTAGTGAAAGTGGAAACATGAGACAGGTTAAAACAGAAAACACATATGAAGAAGAGTCCTTCAATAATATAAAAAAATTCTAGCCTTTTCTAATTTTTCATTTCCAGACATAGGTGTCTCGACGGCACTAGCTGTACATGATATAATAAAGTAAAAAGAGGTAAAGAACGAACTGGAGAAAACTAGGCTCCATACTTTCCCTGACTTTCAATGGAGTTTCCTTAATTAAAAAACTTTCCAGGACCTGGAGGATGCTGATCTGTTTATCTGCATAACTTTGAAGTCTTTTGCAGATCTTTGCAGCAAAAAGACAGAGAAGAGGTTCAGGCAAAAGTGGTGTGTGTGTGTGTGTGTGTGTGACAGCAGACAGCTTGGTTCTGTGATGGCAGGATACTGGATCGGATTGCACCCCGAGCTCCCCCAGTACGCCCAGTACAATGTGCCGCTCTGTTCCCGACTCCCTGTCCAGCTCACATTTGCAGACGGGGCCCTTCCTGCCTAAAGGACCACAATCAGGACAAAAACGCACCCACAAAAATAACACGCTGGGCCACAGAGCTACACACAGAGAAAATTGCACCTATACGTGAGACGAGGAGTGGCAAAAATGAAATTAGACAAGGTAAGAAAACAGACGGCCGAGGGGCACAAGCTCTCCTTCTTCACTTCTCTCTCCTTCCTCTTCCCAGTTCCTTGCTCGTTCGTACCATAAGCGCTAACAGATGGCTGCAGCCTTTTGATGTAAATGTGGGCTAATTACTCTGCTGTCATTAAGACAGGAAACGGGGCTCCCAGCCACCTGAGAGCACATTACAGTAGCCTGTACAGGTATACCTACTGACAGCCTGAAATTTTAGAGAACATCTATCTATCTATCTATCTATCTATCTATCTATCTCTATCTATCATCTTGAACACAGCAAGTGTAAACACTGAAAACGTCTATTAAGTGAAACTGAAAACTGCCACAATATATTTTAAAAAGATTATCAGACTCGGTCTGTGTGTTTTATCCTTAAACCATCGAGTCTGGAATAATGGTTTGCTGTTCAGTGTATAATGAGCCTGGAGCATGGAGTAGATGTATTTTTGAACAGGTGCCCCACGACTGAAACAATCCTGTCCCTGTTACACTGGGAGCCACCCAGTTACACACAAACCACAACTGACCAAACACGCAGACCACAAGCTTCTTCCACTGTGATAGGAAACACATGTGATACTCAGGGTGGCGATCACACTGTAAAATGACTCGTGCAGCTAAAACTGCAATAAGCTCCTCCATGGTTTCAACTGCTGCAATTCCCCAGAGTCACCACTAGATGGAGCCGAAAGAGACTTAACTAACTGTGACATGAGCACAGTCAGGCCTGTTGAAGTCCCACATGCCACACCAGCACACATATGTGTTTACATGTACACACTCAGTGCAAACAGACACACTCACAGGAGTGTGAGATAAACTGCTAACAGGAGTCGGTACACTCTGCTAACGAGCAGCTTCATTGACTTAACAGAAAACACAAAGCAGCTGGACACGCAGATTAAACTCTGTCTGCACATAACGTCAGAAAGAGGATTACTGGGGAGGAAAGCATGCGCAGAGAAGGAATTAAGCTCATTGTATTCCTCATAAAGAGCACAAGACCTTAAAAAACTCCAAAAATATTAAACATTAGTAACAAGCGACTCATAGTGACACGTGTCCGATCCATCCACTCATTCTGTACAAGTGCTTCTTGGATTAGAGTTTATCGTGACGTACAATGACTCAAAGGACACTCTGGATACGTTTAAAAAGTTTAAAACATCAAAATAAAGAATAAAAGAAATAAAGACAAAATTATGGGTTAAATATTAAATATCAATATTAAATTAAATATCACAGTAGCTTTGTTTGTTGAAACTGGTTTACCAGGTGACTGAGTTCACTTGCTTCCCTCTCCACTGCTTTGTGCCTAAGATTATTTGTGTGTGTGCCTGTGTGTGTGCCTGTGTGTGTGCCTGTGTGTGTGCATGCCCTTTGTATTTCTGGTACAGCTGTGCCAAATACCAGACACACACTCCAGCTGACACTATGACCTCTCACCTTTCACCTTTACACAACTACAACGTTGTCGGACACAAAGAGCAAGAAAAGTGCTATATTGACAATGGACACACACACACACACACACACACACACACACACACACACACACACACACACACACACACATGTACACAGATAAGCACTTTAGAGTCACTCATATAAGAAAATTCTTTAAAAAATTAAAAATTAAAACTACTTTCAAAAACTGTCTCATAAAATTTGTTCTGTGATCACCAGCTGTGTCTCCATCCAGCCTGCTGACCACGGAGGCTTGCAGCTCAGGCTCCAGGTTATAATTTCCAACATGCTGCTCTATAGTTATGATTTATTTATAATGCCTGTGTATACAGACAGAAAATCCATTATGAGAAGCCGTGCCGTAGAAAGGGAGTTATTTGAATTGACATGATTTATTTGGTGTAAGTCAGTGTGTGGCTGTTTGCAACATAAATGTTACACCATGTGACACAATCTGTAACTGAAAGAGAGAAAACCAAAGCAGGACTCGCCTTTGTACCACACGGATGTCAGTAAATCCTCCCTGAAAACCTGAAGGAGGCCAAAAAGAGAAGAAACTGAACAGACAGTAGCAGATAACTGCTGCTGTCTGTTCTGCTGTCAGCAACTAACACTGGAGGTAACACACATGGATTAAGAATATCATAATTCAATAAGAACAATTAATCCCCTTAAAACATACAAGTTATTGCCATTCATCCTACTCTGATCCAGAAAGCAAGTCGAGTTTGTGAAGTTATTTGAAGTAGAAGATGATAATGTTATTTTTAATATGAGTATCTGCCACTGTACCAGTACATATATGAAAGAAAATAAGAAAAACCTTTGTTGTTACGCTCCTCTGCAGCCCCTGATCTCCTCAATGTGTTCAGCTGGTAATAATTGGCCACGCCTACTCAGGTGTGAATAAAAGCATACCTGAGGCAAGCTTCCCAGGAGCTCACTAGTCTTTGTCTTGGTGGCACCAGCCAGTTCAGCCAGCCTGCTGTGCCATTTTAAGCTAAAACCTCTTCTCACTAACACTCTGGTATTCGTCTCCTTTTTTTATTTTGCAGCTTTTGAGCCGGGTCGTAACATTTCTACTAAACTTGGTCTTATTTTAAAGGGCGTCTCTTTTGCTTTCTTTGCTTATCCTGTCATCTATGATGGTCCTTTAAAGTCAGCGCTCAGTGAGTGTTAACTGTACTGTAAGTCCAATCATTCCTTTGAGAAAACAAACAAAGCATCTCTTTGTCTTTATACTTAATCTCATATACTTTGTTTTCAGCTTTTAATACCTGCCTCTAAGTTTAGAGTATCTGCACTAATGAATCACAGTCTCCGTGTGGTTTATAAGTAACTGCAGGGCAGTGCCAACATTTACTGTACGGCAGCTCCCCGTGTGCCATTATGTGGTCTGTGCCAGTCTGCGTGTGCGTCCCCGATGATGCCAACGTGTATCATGCAGAGTCTTGTGTGGTTTCAAAGCTGCAGGCCGCAGTCTCAGTTTGGATCTGAGGGTGACTACTGACACCACAAGGCCTACCCGGGACCAGAAGGCCCCGGAGCAGGAGGCAGTCACGAGTGAGTCCCTGTAACTTACTATCACACAGAGCAGACAGAGAGAAAAGGCACAAATTAGACAGCAGTCTTAAGACCGTTGGTGCCCCTGTGCTGAATGAGAGGCCTTCACAGCTGAGCTCTGGATGTTCTTCACAAGTCTGAACAGCGCACATCACAATCTACACTTTTAACTGAAAAGCACTCGTTACACTGAACACTTTTATAACAGAGAAAGAAAAATGAGCATCAGTGCCAGTCCATGTGGGTTCACACAATTCTCTCGTTATAAAAGCTGTTTGTAGACTCCACACACATAAACTGGATCATTTCACAGAGAGACCTTCTGAAAACTGCTACTGCACATTACCCACAATCTATATTTTACCATTTAAATGCTGTAAACTAACACAGATCTGAAATTATCCACAGTAGAGATAATATATTTACCATAAATCAAACACTTTAAGTAAGAATGAACCAGACAAAGAGGCGATAAGAAAGAGAGGAATGGGAGCAGTAAGCAGTTGGAAATCCCCTAACAAACACACACACACACACACACACACACACACACACACACACACACACACACACACACACACACACACACACCCTCATCGTGTGTTCTGTGGCAACAATTTAGCTGCAGGAACACATGTGAGGCGTCGGCGGGTAAACACCACTTCAGGGGGAATGCGTGAGAACTTTGACTCGTTGTAAAGTTGTGTTGAGATTCTTACTTATGCGGGAAGATTATGCCTTCAGGACTGCAACATTTAAAGCATTCAACCCTCAGAACTCCAAGAAAGAAGGGGATAAAGTCTGAAGACACCTCTGTAAATCTGAAAACATCGACTCTGAATACTAGAAATTCTGTCGTTATTATAGAATTAAGATCTAACTCTGACTTTCCCTGTCTTCCACACAATACACGCTGGGATAAACTCCATAAATGCCACTCCACCTGTGAGCTCAATAAAGACAAACAGATTTAGAGGCAGGATTAAGTGGGACAGCTGGTGGTTACTGCATTAAGAAAATGTAAAGCCCCAAAAACCTTCAAAGTGCTTTTCTGTCATCGTTCATGCTTCAGGGTAGCATTTTCCAGTGAAGTCTAAAAACATAACTGGTTAAAGCCACAATTTAAAACTATTTTCAAATGCATAGACAGCATTGATGTCTGGAAAAAAGATGTACATTAACATTACATGTAAAATCACACAGCTGCTCTCCATACCCTCCCACATCAACTTCCTTGAAGCAGCAAAATAACAGTGACTAGGAATAGCATCCTATACAGACAGCCTGTCATTATAAAGTTGGCACGCTCTCACGTCGTTCTTGCACATCTTCTGCTCAAACAGAATGTCTCCCAAGAACGACTATCCCCACGCACAAACCGCTAAATCATCACCTATAAAACTGTGGAAACGAGACCAACTATCTTCAGCTCGCTCCAGTCTGCAGTGCTAATGTGGTTTTGTCTGAGAAAGGATTTCAAATATTCACCGTCTGAGGGGATGTCGTGAGTTAGAAATGAGGCCTGAGAGTGTTTCAGCATATCTCAGCTTTGACGTATGCATGCTTTAATCTTGTCTAGACTGAGAGAGTAGGTCAGCGTGTCACACATTTTGTTACAATACTGGATTCAATAACGCATCAATCCAAGAGTGAGGACAACCTGTGGAGGCTCGAATCCAGGAAACACAGGAAGTGTTAAAGATGAAAAGGAAACCGTGCATGTGTAGGCTGCGCTGTGATATCTGTGTCACTGTTCAGCTTCCACTTTGTTAATAGTTTTTGAACTGCTGGCTATTAGATGGCATTCTGACAGGCATTAAGAACATGGGCTGTGTTTGCCCTGAACTGTGCATTTCAGGCAACCTGCTCTCACACGTCGTGTTCTACCACCAAAGACACTTTACATTACATATGGTTAGGTTTAGATTTAAGCACTGGTGGAGATTTATTCATCCCAAAAGTAGACATGGAATGAGAGGGTGCATGAGAACTGCCTGCAAGGCTCAACTTAGGGCACAAGTCAGCTGAAAGTTTACTGTTTTACAAAGTCTCTGAGAAAAAACGAAACCAGATATTGTAACTGCAAGTTTTTCCCCACTGTGGTTAGACAGAGCTCGTTATCTCATTTTTAAAGTGATGGCTGTTGGATGTAAAATGTAGATATTTGATGGGGGAAGGGTCCTGATGTCCAAGTGTAAAAACTCTGAGAAAAGTGTGCAAAAAAAGTACAACAGAGGAAAGAGGATAGATGTGTCACATCAGGGGCCCAGGGGAACATGATGACAGGGCAGGAGAAAACCAAGGGCACGGGGTTAATGCTGCTAAACTGAGTCACGTGCGGCTGAAATACCACACACTTCCATTCAATCACAAGAATGAGCTGTCAGGCTCCTGCTCCACCGCCACATAGAGTGGCTCTATTCACTGGCAGTGAGGGAAGGAGAGAGAGCAGAGTATGTTATGTTTAGCCTGAGTGAGACAGACTGCCCTTTGAGGAGCGGTCGCCTTTGAAATGGGGTTGAGGAACATCCATGTCAAGAAAATATTGGCCTCTGAATTTCTGCTTCTTTGAACAAAACTCTGCTTTCATGTGTTTCTGGGCGTGTTGCTCTCTGGGTGATGGCGACGTCTTCATTCTCTCAGGACACATCTGAGAGCAAACATCTGGGATTCAGACCATCTTCACCCCTCTGAATCTGCATTTCACCGCCGCAGTGTGGCGCTGTTACAGTTTACTCTGACATCTGCTGCTGAGCCACACCACGCACACAGAAACGCGCAACAGTCCGTGCACCGGGCCAGTGCGAGCAGGAACCCCCACACGCGCACGCAGCACAGACCTGAGAGGTCGCGTGAGTGTTTTACTTGCGTCACGCTGACATTATCACAGAGCAGGTGATTATAAAACTTTTTTCCTACCAGCAAACGAAACCCTGTGATTTGGTGTATAAGCGCTCACAGCCTACCCGGGCTGCTGCACACAGAGGCACATTCATGCAGATGAGGCATACGTTTCCACACCCTGAGCTGGACACAAACAGCCATAGCTTGCAGACGCACATACGTAAACACAAGTGCACAAAGCGCGCACACACGCGCAGATACTGCTCGCTTTCAATTCCGAACCCCGACGACCGAGCTGTTCCGCCGCATAACAACCTATTCATGAAAAGCAAAAATGTCTCAGGCTCCCGCCTCCAAAATACACACGGGACACGGCTGGAAGGTGCAATCGCCTCTCGCAATCTGAAATTGGAAACGCGGCCAAAGAATACAGTGGAGGAGGCGAGTTATACCACAGAAGCCCCCGCGGTCCGTAAACTGCTGCAACTGTGCCAACAGCCAACCTGTTAACGTCCAAAGCAACAACTGCTTCAAATTATAAAAGTTCATGAAAACGCAAATAGAAAGTGAAAAACTATTTTTTTATTATTATGAAAATAGTTGCAGTTTGCGCTAAAACAGCTTTTTTGTGCCACGCTTTTAAAAAAAAGAGTTTCTTTTCAGGTAAAACTAAAAAGCATCAAATGCACGATTTTTGGCTGAACTAATCCAGACTATAAACGCGGATAAATGGATTCTGTTAAAAATAACTTGAGACGACTAGCGGTCTATCAAGGAACAGCAGCGCATACGGATCATTCCTTCATGAAGTCCACAGTTTAAAATCCCAAACTAAAATAATCCTGGAAAACCAGCCGGGTGTTGGCTGGGAATAAAGTTCACTTTGTCTTATTGAGATCCCTCAGAAATCCCTCCTCTTTGAACAACCAGAGGCAGTGATGGATGGACTGGTGCACAGGCTGAACTGGTAAACACATTCATATGGTTCCAGCTGGTAGCCCAGTGCACACTGAATCCAATATTTAGTCAGAATAAAAGAAAAAAACCCTAAAAATACTAGAATCCAACAAACCAAATGTTTTATTCGACAAAGCTCATCAGAAACTACCAAACAGGACTTTGTACCGTTTTATCTCATGCCCCACTCCGGGTAGGGGCACAGAAATGAGCACCATCCTGTCAGAACTATTCGGAACTCTAGATAACAAGGTCAGGTTAATACAGAGCACATAGAGTTCAGATCGGAGGAAAATCACAAAGAAACTGATCAGATTAAAACAAACAAATAAAAAAATATCTGTATGTTTCGTAACAGGAACAGATGATGACACCTGTCAGAAGTCTGAATGCAGAGAGGAAGACAGATTCCACGAATGGGAAATTAACAGCTTCTTTGAAGGCATTATTTTTAAAATGGATAAAGGCCGTTAATGGTCATAGAGAAAGACAGAATGCCCGAGAATATACGTTCTTTTTTTCAGATTCAGAATCGGACACCTCTTTATCACCTGATCAATATTTTCCGACCAATATCAGTTCGATATCAGCAGTTAGTCGTTAGTATGGTTCAGATTCAGGCCCCAAAGAGAAACACAAGTCACAAAAGAGCGTTTTAGGAATAAGTCCTTTAAGTCCTCAAAATATAAACGTCTAAAGACGTAATTCTTGCATGCAGCAAATACCAAACAGATTTAGATATTTGGATACCGTGGGGCCCACTGATGGGGCACTACTGCCCTCATTCTTCTGGGAATAAGTAAAGAAGCACGTCAGGTGCGCAAACGTCCCATAACGGAGAGATACAGACTCATTACGGCCACAGTTTATTCAAACAGATGGCGTTTCAGACAGAAAAAAACAGGAAACCATATTTTAAATGTTATTTAAAGAATAAAAATAACATCACCAATAAAAAGTGGAAAATCTGTCTTACCTGCTTGAACCACAGTTGTTTGGCACAGGGCGAGCGCCACGGTTACCAAGGCGAAGGAGGAGAAGTCCATGCGCCATGGTCTCCGTTTCTTCCGGAAGGGACAAGCTCCAATATCCATAGTGTTGCAGTAGTTCTCCGGCCTGGGTCAGCTGTAAATGTGGGATATGGGGGAAGTTATCCTCTCACAGAAAGCCAGCCGACGAGAGGAGCCCGACTGACCCTTCTGTGAGGAAACAGACAAAAAAGCACGCCTCTGGAGACGTCTTTACCTTTCTCCGGAAACCTTCCTTAATGAGTTACCTATATTAATGCACCAAACCTAAAGACTAAAATGGGTTTGGGGTGAATAAATATATTTGATATTGAAGTTTAATCCCTAGCACTGAAGCCCCATTGACTCAGATTGGGTACGAGTACCCAAAGTGGAGAGAGCAGAGAGAGACCTGGAATCACGCTCTCTCTCCCTTCTCTCTCTTTCCCTCTCTCCTTCTTTACTTTCTCCCACGAAGAGTGAGAGCGGTTGTGTATGTGTGTGTGTGTGTGTGGAGAGAGAGACAGAGGGGGAGAGAGAGAGAGAGAATGGCAAAGGTGGAGAGGGAGGGAGAGGGCGTGCGTAATAGCGCGCCGGGCGCACGTAGAAGTACGTGTACGAGGAGAGTCTGGGAGTGGAAACTGGGTCTTTTCTTATGATCGAGCTGCAAAGATGTTTCAGCTTTTCTGTTAACTCTGAGTTATTAACTCAGTGTCAGTGAAACCTTTTTGTCTTCGTCTCGATTCCCTCTGAAAAGCCCAAATTACTGAGATGAGTATTTATCTTTGCCACTTCCTGCTTTCTGCGTCTGTACCTGCGACAGGTAAATGCAGGCTTTGTAGAGCAAGCAGGGCTGTTCAGGTAAACTGAGGATGAGACGGCTGCTGTGCAGAGTAACTGAATGAACGTTGAGTCAGCCAATCAAACGTCTGTCCGCGCTACTAGCCACGCCCCCTCGGCTAAATCCTCGAAGTTCTACCCTTATTCTGATTGGTCAGCCCCACGTGGCCTTGTTTTGCAGGTGTTGGATGGCGATGGGAAACTGAAGAGTATGATGAAGCCTGATGCTTAAAAGGAAAAAATGTTTGCATGCAAGAAAACATGCAGAGACTCCAAAGTCTCAAGGCATAAACCCAAAAAATGAATTTAGTACTGGAAGAATTCTGAGTTATGCTTCAGAGACACTTGAAGAACGTAAACCTGATGGTTTTACATTGTACTCATCCATTTATTTAACAGCACAAATGTCCAATGAGGATCACTCATTACTATCCATTAATTCCCATCCAGATTTCAGCCAGTCAGGACTCCACCTCTATCTGTCTGCCCTGCATGTGCATCTTGCAGTAGATGGCACCATGTGATGGCAGCCTTTCTTCCTCAGATTTGATTCAAGCTCAAGAATGATTCACTCTCCCTCCTTTCCTGCGCGGTCCAGACGAGGATGGAAAGAACTAATGTACATTTCCAGCCTTTTAATATTTGTAAATACTGTACATCTGATTATCGCAGATTTTGACCTTAACTGTGCAAAAAGCTGATGTGGTTTAGGATGATTTAAGAGTCACCACAGGACATTTAAATACCAAAGTTAACACAGTTTGAGTGAATCTTTAGTAGCTACCCTCCTTACTCTTGTACCTTACTAACAATATCATGCAAAGATGAAAATAACTGGCATGTTTTTAATGGCTAAGGAATGCTGCCTTAAGACATAATGAACTCTTTGCCAACAAAACCACAACCTGTCATCTCCAAAATTACCAGAGATGAGTCAAGAGCAACTGAACATCATAAATTTTAAAAAATTGTAGTACAAAGACACTGAAGTAGATATTTTACAGTATCTAACAGGTGTTTATGACGTCCCGTGCTGCTGTGTAAACTGCTCGAGCACTTCTCACATTTCAAATTAAAAACCTAAAGTAATAAATATGTGTTCAGACACCTCAGCTTCTTCTTCTTCTTTTTTTTTTTACATGCACGGGGGTTGAAATCGTCTCTTTAACAAACACAAACCCTGTTAAGCAGTAATATCAAACACACATTCCTTTCATATAAAATCAAAGCTGCTTTCATTGGCCTACATGTGCTATACGTATATTTCAAAGCTGCCTGTGTGCCCTGCTGTAAACGCTCCACACAGCCATGCTTACTCACTTTCTTTGAATGCAGACTTCACATCCAAAAAGCAGTAATCAACTGTAATTATCTCTTGATGTTCCATACTGCTCGCTCTTTCTCACCACCTTTCATTTCTTCTCTCCTATTTCTGTGTGATTCTCTGAGGGCAAAACAGGGGTGTGTTTGCATTCTCTGCTAAATCCCAGATAACTGGCGTCACTACCAACTGTTCAAAGGGCCTGGTGGAAATGGCAGCACACAAAGGAAAATAGGGTATAAGTTATTTACTTAACATGCAAACAAAACAATTTTTCATCACCACAATGTCTTAATTCTTTTTGATGTTCTGCTAATGTTAAACCTCACAGCTCAGGTGACTTTCAGTCAGTTTGATATGATGTCACGTGTGTTGACAAATGAATGATAAAGGTTTTGCTTTATTAAATACTCGTACTTCCAATCACAAGGTGACCTACTGCCCGCTGTTTTAATATTGCACGTTTATATTTAAATGCAGAAAAAGAGGAAGTGTGAGCAGATCCATTCCTAAATTACAGGAAAATTATATCATGAAATCGTCACCAGGCATGTAGCAAAAGTCTGTTTTAGGACTCCACTTCCTAAACTGGAGCTAAATGGCGTGCAGACGTTTTCCCTTCCCCCTGAGTTTTTTACTAAAATACTTCAAATGCAGCAGCGAGCAGCATGGCCCAAACTGCATGACAATGTCTGCGTTATTCATTGAAAACACTGTAAGTCTGACTCAACTGAAGAAAAATGAGATTCAGGTATTTCTTACAGTGCAGATAAGAAGTGGACTATGGCAGCAGACTAAACATAAGCATGCTACGAGTGTATATTAAAAACTAAATATTTATGTCAGTGTGGCAACTTTGCTGAGTGTGAGGGTGATGTCTGGAAGCAAAGGCATTTCCCAGGAAGTATCTGTGGCCCTAACACCATAAACCATTACTGTAACATTAAAAGATGAATGCGGATCCGGGTCGTGAAAAACAAGTTGTAAAAAGGTTTGTTTTTACCACAACTTTTATAAATAAAGTTAGAATGTAAAAGCACAACCAATCACATTCCAGCAGCCTGTGAGCTGCATGAGAGCGCTGCAGAATATGAAAGTGTGTCATTGCAGTTTTCAGACTTTGTAGAGCCTCACTGGGGCTCAATGAGGCTCCACAAAGTTCTGTAAAGAGTTGCACAACTTTTTCTTAAATTTAATAAAGTCATTAAAAACGCTTTAGCTAACACAACGTGCACACGGTTCAAAATGTTAAGTTGACAAAACTTCTATCTTGTTTCCACTTTTTACTTCTATCAGGTCAAGTTGGTCCAACTTTTCTTCAAGTTGAAAAACTCCTCACATATTTTTACAGTTGGTGGGTAAACCTCATGCTTGTGTTTGGGGCACATTAATACTAGAAAGTGTCAGTTTATTCTTTTACATGTTTTACGATTTTATACTGATCATTTATAGAAGAGCAAACATCACCCAGAAAATGTGCTGAGCAGTCAAACCCTCCTCAAAACATCTCCCAACTCAGACTGACATCATTTACAGAAGAGCCTGAGCTTTCCACATACAGTACATTAAATATGTAGAATCAATAAGATGGAAAAACACGGGGCTCATGTTAACAGTCTGATATCCACATGTTGCTAAAGCACCTGAATTAATGTTAACATCATTTGACATTATAATCACTCAGCATCGAGAATACATTTTTAAGAACGTTTATTTCTAAAAGTCTAAGCTGAGTTCCAAGAGGTTTGTTGGACAATAAAAAATGCAGTTTAGCTTTAATCAAGTTTAAATTCACTGTTTATAGGTTTTATTCTTGATTTATAACTTTAAGGCAACCATACTTCAGGGTCATCACCAGTGACGGCTGACACTGCAGTACAGAAACTCTGAGGGTGGATGCTGCCACAGTAGCAGTGGTTATATATCATGGACAATGCTGGATTTGTCTTATTTATTTATTCTATTTATTATTTTTTAAATCAGGGGTTTAAACAATGATTAACTCCACCATCTACATTTGAAAAACATGTATAGCAACGGGACTCTCCCTGGCTCAGATTAGGCCTTTGCTCTGCATTCAATGAATATTGGGCGACTTTATGTGACATAAATTTCTGCATCCTCTTGTTATTTCTGATCATTTAGTAATATTTATTACATTTGAGTTAAAGAACATAAAATAATTTAAAATCACAGTTCTGGTGATTTACTTTTGGCTCTGGCTTAAAATTCTTCTGAGGGCATCAAACTTGTTCAGTGATGAAAAAAACCCTGATACTAAATTTCACGTGAAGAGAAAAAGGACACGCTTTAAGTACCGTGTCCGTGTTTGAGCCTGTGTGCAGCAGTAATGACTGCTAAAAGAAGAAAGCGCACTGCCCTCTCATAAGAAACTACAGGGGTGAGCTCTGATGAGAAGGGCCGGCCATTCTGTGATCACTCAGTGAAACCATCAATAAGCCTGCTGCATCCATCAATTATCCATCAAGAATCATGAGGAAAATGGGCCCGGGCACTTTTAGACCTAAATATTATTACATGAAAACCAAGGAAAATATAGCTTTCCATGTTCACAGATGCAGAAGAAGAACATGAAAGTTTTCTTTGTTGGAATAAAAGTGGAGGTCAGCAGAACAGCTGCAAGGCTGAAAAATCAGAAAGAGTTGAGCACAAAATATTAGTAAATTGAATGCATTTAAATGGCATCTAAATACCATACACTCAAAAGTTACTCTATCATCTACAGTCCAGCTTTACTGAGCTGTTATTTTCTCTGTAAGAGTATTTGTACTAAATCAGAAAGTCCAGGAAACGCTCCCTCAGTGCGGCCGCTCTGGGTTTTATTTTGGCTTTCTAGACACACTGGATCGAGTGTTTTTGAGGACAGACTGTTTGTTTCTGGCTTCCTTGTGCTCTGAAAGTAGATGCCACGGGCCGTAAAAAGAGACACCCCAAGAGACATCTGTGGTATGTGTTTGCTTTTAACTGTACATACAGCTTTGATTCACTTAACCTAAAGCATTCAAGTGGAGAGCTTTTGTTGTATTCATGGCTGAATCACAGACAGAGTGGTGTTCTTGTTTGTTGCCCTTTGTTTTTCACTGAAGTGTTGCTTTTTGTTGCCAGTTTTCTCATCTTAAGAACAAAAGTTTCTATTCTCATCCACACAGGATATAATAACAAAGTTTACTTACAACAATAACTCGTCGGTTGGGTTAATGTTGAAGAATTAAACACAGATCCCAAATGTGGAAATTAGTAATACGACGAGGAACAGAAATTTAACAGATTAAAAACAGCAAAATATGGTCTTACATGTTAATTTGGAAAAAAACAAGCTATAATAGTTTTGTTAACCACTGAACATGTACGCTGTATTCTGACATCCAAACCACCGCATGTATCTGCAACTAAATGCAGGTGCTTGAGCAGGTGCTTAGGCTTACAGAGGCACCGTGCACCTCTGCAGGGCAGTTTTGGATTTAAAGAGTAAACTGGAGGAAACACTAAAACCAGGACAACAGCAGGAAATAAAAGAAAAGCAGTTCATTAAGTTGTTTAGTTACATTTCTTACACAGATCAGCATAATGTGGCTTTAGTTGTTAGCCGGTGTTGCCGTCACCTTGTGAGAGTTTGTCTGTATGTGTGTCAACATGGAAAAATGTTGTCCTGGAGACACCTGGAGTTGTGGAAACTACCACAAAGGTGGTTTTGAGTACTTTGGCCAGTGTCGGTGGATAGATTTTGTCATGGCAATAGAAACTGTCCAAATGGAGCTCTGAAACTTCACAGGTGCGTCGCTGAGATACAATTGAAGTCGAGGTCAGTGGAAGGTGTGAGCAGACAACTTACTGAGTTTGCAGTTGGTCTGATATCATTACAAAGTTGTCTCTAGTTGTCTAGACTAACTACCCGTACAGTCAGAGCCTGGGCTGCTGGACATTTGAATCACTGGCCAGCACAACCACAGAGTCTGATGATGAAAGTAGTGTGATGTGAACTACAGGGTGACAGAAAGACTGATGGCCTCAGACATTCGGTCACCGCGGGTGGTGTTGCCCGGTCTTGTTATGTGGTGCACGAAGCAGCCAGTTTACCCGTGTAGGAGTAAATTTCTATTTACAAGGCAAAATAAATGTAATAATGTGCGTGTATATGTTTACAAGCAGACATTTGATTTGTGGGTTCACCATCAAAATTATAATCAACACATTTTATCTTTTACTTTCTTGTGGCAGCTCAATAACATCTCATTATTTTGTTGCTTTTAGAGCATGAAAAATTGCAAATTTGGGTTTTAAAACGTCTTGTTCAGCTTTAGTATACAGTGTGTTTTATCCAGTGTGACCACACCCTTTACCAAGTACAGCAGAAGCGAGCGTTCCCTGGCAGAAGCACAGTCCGCACAATCTGCTAAGCATCCATGTTATGGAATGACCACAAATTCCAAAGAACTAGGACTGCACGTATTCCTTCACTCGCAGCATGACTTCATCATCCTCAAACAGACTTATGGCAAATCCCTGTGACCACTTTAACAAGAGGTGAGGCTGCGAAAATACCCTGACATCCAAAGGCAGGTGCTTACAATGTTCTGTCCAGAAAAAGGAAATAACCTGTGAGGCAGGTCAGTGCAAACCCTGTAATTACTCAATTAAGCTTCAATGTCAGCTGAGCAGGGATTAATGAAGCCTTCTAATTTTCCAGACAGAAATTTAAGGGTTTTAAGAGCCCAGAGGCCACAAGGTTTCCCTGAGGGTGCGCTCCATCAGATGTGGCCACCCACTGAACAGATTTCTCACAATTCATCCAATCAGACAGCAGAAAAGTCTTTGCTGGCTGTAATGCTGGTATACAGCTGATAAAGCCACATGGTGTGGCAACATCTGAGTCAAGACAAGCAAGGGAGACTTCAAGGATAAACGAAACCAAGACAGGGAAGTCTGCAGAGGGAGAGCAAGAGATGGCATTAGCTCAGGAGATGGACTCAGCAAGTGGCTGTGGGCAGCTCGCCCTCTCTCCGCTCTGCCATTTCCAAAAGGAGAACCTTGTAATTACAATAAAGCGACCATATTATATTGCTGACTTCCTTGAAAAGTCTGTATTTTACTGGGCAGGGCTGCAAATGCACACACACCCTGTTGGCCACAACACACTGAAATAGATCAGAGCAGGGGCTCGCTGGGAGGAAAGAGTAAGGGAGTGTACTGATACTCTCGGTACCAGCAGTGGCTCCAAAGAGTGAGTGTGTGTGTGTGTGTGTGTTGAATACACTCCACTCGTCTTACTAAAACAGTATGAAGGTGTGCTGAGTCAGGTCAGTAAAAAGGAAAAAAAGGAGGAAATTTCTTTGGAGAATGGCTCAGTGATTTTGAATCTGGCCACCAAACACACCCAGCTAACCGCATACCTCGAAATAGGCAGGGGAGGAGGAGGGAGGACAACGAGGGGTGACGGTGGGGCAGACGAGGGAGAAGGAGGTACAGCGAGGGTGCACACAAGTGGGTGTGTTTTTCTCTGTGGGGTGAGTGTTTGCGTGCCAGCTGATGTATAACAGAGCACATATGTGTGCAACACAGAGGGACGGTTTATATATGAGCACACTGTATATTTATAAAGTACACAAGTCCTTTGATGATATTCGATAAACTGAACAGTAAAGAAAATAAAAAATACAAAAGGCGTGTGTGTGCCTTTCTAAGCATTTCTATTCCATTACTTTCTTTCAACACTTAGCAATTCTTTTCTGGGAGTTTGAAGGCAGCTTCTTTAGTGTTTGACGTTAAATATAGCAATAGGAGAACTCCAGGATTTGGTCAATTTAGCACAATTACTCACTGTTAGAAGGTAATTTGCCCAGGTGGTGCATAATAGTTGTGCTAATAAAAGGCAACTGAAAGAACTGTGGCTATAGCATGAACAAGAAAGAGAAGGTATGCTATACTGAGCCATAAAATTATATATATATATTTGAGCAGCCGGTTTCACCTAAGGAATATTAAATTGTCAGGAGCTGAAAGTCAGCCCACTACAAGCCTTACTGTGCTTCACAGGGGCCACAGATCCACATCTAACCGACACTGAAATGGCACAGAAAAACGTGCACATTAGTAGCAGCGATTCATTTTTTCTCTCATAAATGCCAATGAATATTGTCTAAGCCTCAAATAACCACATCTAGATTTGCATCTAAATACCAAAATCCCTGAAATGAAACAGAGCCAGAGATGGTGGCGAGCGATAGGACTCACATGAAGGCTGAGGAAACTAGTGCCTGGGAGGGGACGTTAGGGCCGTGGAAAGGTACAGGCAGGAAAGAAAGTCACAGCAATGAATAGAGAGGGAGAGCTGGTGGTGAGGGGCACACAGGCATGCACAGGGTGAGAGGCAATGAATGAGGGCCATTGATAAAGAGGGAAAGCGCGGACAAGGGTGAGGGGAGGGAGAAAGAGAGGGAGGGAGGAGGGATCAAAAGGTATTTACACATCGAGATTCCAGACTAAAACTGAGGGAGAGGGTGGCTGCAAGGATGGGCAGATGCATCTGACCTACTGACTAAAACACAAGGTGGAACCTCGGCGACTGTGACACAGCAACATTTTTGTGTCGCTAAAGCTGCACGTTTTTCCACAAATGAAGTCACCCCAGCAGCCGGCAGACAGAAGCCTTCAGTAAAGTTTAGAGAAGTTTCCCTCAGAATGAGAGCACAAAGGTGACCTCAGTCAGTCCTAAAGTGCTAGTTCCCATGAAAACACAAATAATCCTGCGGTGTGGTCATGGTTATACTGTTCGAGCACAAATACAATTACATATTTTATGAAGGTGGTGGATATGTAGTGCCTCTCCAGGAGACTTTCAGAGGCCCCAAACTGCATTTTCTGTGTTTTTTCCCACTAAAGTAAAACCTGTTTGCAGAGAAAAGTTAGAGCTTTGTGCTGGATTTAAATATAATCATAATGCAACTTATTTTTTAAAAAAAAAGATAAACCTTTTAAATGTTAAAATGTAAGCGTTTTATGGTTATTTTGAGTTTGGTGTTTAGGACAGATGCAGGTTTACCTCCATGTTTACCTCCTTTGGTAACTGAGGACAGCAGATGCTGTAGTTGTAAAGTTTCCCTGTTTTTCCACAATGAGCTAAATGTTCATGAAGTATTTTACAAAGTGGAGAATCCTTTTCCATGTTTACTTTAAAGCTAAAAACAACATATTAACTGCATACATGTCTGAGTAATCAGGTTGGAATATTTTCCACTATTTTCCTTCTCACATGTGAAACAACAGGAAACAATCCACCTCAACATGTTTATACAGTTATAAATGTTCTGCTTCAAACATTGTTGGAATTGCTACTGAAAATAAAAACCTCAAGATGCTGGAAAAATGTAAATAAAATCAATGAAACAAAGTGAGAAAAATATTTTCTCATTTAAATTTTACATCTCACAGAATTTGGGATGGGAGCAACAAAAGGCTGGAAAAGTAAGTGGTACTAAGACACAGATGGAGAAAATGCAGGTTTATGATATTTACAAATCGTTGTGTTTATTTACATTCCTCACAGCATCCCAACAGCTGCGTAATTTGGTCACAAACTGGGTATAAAAAGAGCATCGTATAGAGGCAGAGTTTCTAAGAAGTGAAAATGGGAAAAATTTAATCAACCGGCAAAAAAAAAATCTGTCTACAAATCGTGGAACAATTTCAGAACAATTATCCTCAAAATGAAATAGTGAAGTCTTTGAATAACTTATCATCTCTAGAACATGATATCATCAAAAGGCTTAGAGAACCTATTTAGAAATGACTGAGGAAAAGTGAAAAATTGTTCTACAGTCAGACAAACTTAAACTTCAAATTCTTTTTGAAAAATGTGGACGCTGCATCCTCCAGACCAGGGGTCTCCAACTCCAGGCCTCAAGGGCCGGTGTCCTGCAGGTTTTAGATGTGTCCTTGATCCAACACAGCTGATTCAAATGGCTAAATGACTTTAACATGTCTTGAAGTTCTCCAGAGGCCTGGTAATGAACTAATCATGTGATTGAGGTGTGATCTAAAACCTGCAGGACACCGGCACTTGAGGCCTGGAGTTGGAGACCCCTGCTCCAGACTAAAGAGAAGGACCGATCAGGACTGTCGAGCAGCTATAATCCTCTCTCAGACAAGAATGGGATGCATTTCCCAGAAGTCCTGCAGCTGGACTCCTCTGTTCCCAGATGTTTAGAGACTGTTGTTAAAATGAGAGTGGTAGACACAAACTTCTCCAAACTTATTGGTGCCACCAAATTTCAAAATGAGTAAATAAGTATCAGTTTATGAATTTTCCAAATCATTGCACTCTGCGTTCACATTTTTCACAGTTTTCCAACTTCTTTGGGATTGGGGTTGAACTCGGGGTGGTTTGGTGAGGCGGCGCTGCCTGAAAAATGTTCTAAAAGCCAAGTCAAACCCATGTAGAACTCCCTAAAAAGAAAGAAAACTAAAATGACTGAATGAATATCATAAAAATTAACAGCAGTGCAAATAAACCTGTGTAGGAACCTGGTTGGTGAGGTATTACACTTCCAGCAGTACAAGCTGCAGCTCCCTGTGAAAGACGGAGCTGCTGACTGGCTCTACAAAGACAGGGGAGCACTTTAAAGATGAAAACAAGCTCGTCTTCTTCATTGTAAAGAATGAAAGAGGAGAAGCACCAAGAATGTGAGGCATTAGGAGTATTTGGTTGGTTGAAGGGACAGAGGGCAGTGAAGCCCAGCTGTAACCCCTGACTAGTCAGCTGGACTCTGCGAGGTGGAGGTGAAGGTCAGTTTGCCATTAGGTCGACACTTTGCTGTGCCTGACCCAGCTGAGCATTTCAAAGAACGATGGAGGAGCCGCAGCTGAAGCGCGGAGCTTAAAGGCTCCTTTCACACCAGCTGCTGAACTCAACTCCTCCACGAAATGCGTTAAAATTTCAAGATGGCAAATGAGAGAAACAGTCACCCTGAGTGAAAAATGGAGGAGACAATAAAATTTGGTTATATTAAGGGATTGGTTATATTGGTTATAATTTGGCATATTAAGGGATTTAGCTTCAGGTTTGGTAGCAATTACATAAAAACAACATAAACCAAGCACAGTTAGTTTGGAAAATTAGCATCATGCTGAGTCTTAGCAGGACAGCAGAGAGAAGTTTCTCACTGGTGCATCTGTCATTATTTAAATTGTAGATGAAAGATTGAAGATGAAAACCTCAGTGCATCATGGGAAGCCCCTGCAGCCAAGGCCTAGTGAAGCATAGCTATAGGAGGGCTCAGGGTCACCTCATCTTTAAGCCTGATCTTAGTAGAGTGAGTGTCTGTCTCCTGAATCCAATCAAAGACTCTGAGTAGACATTGAAAGATAAAGTTCATTTGTTTTTCTACAATGTGGGAAACCATCAGCTAGCCTCTGGGGGTCTAGCCTCTGGGGAAAAAGGCTAATTTTTCGGGGCCTCCAGACATCCGGGACGAGATTTTCCATTTCTGTTACAATCCTCAGTATGTAGATGATGCTAATCTTGTGCAGTTCTGGCCAATATAATCCCTTTTTTAATCTCCACATAAATTGTTTACCTGAATGTAATGAACAGACATTTAAGCATGAGTGGTCAATAGGACTTAGACTACAAGAGGAACCCAGAAAGCTTCGAGTGCCAGTTTCACCAGGATTTGACACATTAATAAACAGAATCAGTTTGTGGAGATTGCAGTTGATGCTGGATTGAACAGACAACTAACAGACTTGAGATGCACCCGTCGGTAAACCAGGTGAAGTCAGTACAGCAACCAGGTCGTGTTGTTATCTCGACACGAAGCTTCGATGTACTTGAACATTTGTGTGTTCAAGTAAAAATAAAACATTTCCATTAAGCTTTGATTTAAAGCAGACACACCTGCATATAATTTAACTTTTATTTTGACATGTTTGGCATATGATAATTAGAGATGGACCGATCCAATATTATGTATCGGTATCGGTCCGATACTGACCTAAATTACTGGATCGGATATCGGAGAAAAATAAAAAATGTAATCCGATCCATTAAATATCACGAAAGCACCTCACAAAACTTGCAACACGCCGTAACTCACCTCAGAACGTTAGCACGTCAGAGCAGTATGCATCACGTGATAGAGCGGCTGTGGCATGCGGGACCTGTTGGTGGTCTGGATAGCATGTGGAGCTTCGCTAGCAACCCGGCATTTCATCTCCGACAAAGTTATCCCGAGAGAAGTAAAGCAAGTGTGTAAGTCCATCTCTGAATGTTTGTAAAGCATTCCTGCCTTAAGCTTAACAAGCGACTGCCTCTCCTGCTGCTACTTCAATCATGAAACTGCTTAACGATCAGCTGATCGGCTTTTCTGTCACGAGTCCGTGTCTCTTGTTTGCTTTTGGCCCACTTTGCACCAGAAAGAGGAAACCAGCGGCTGAACAACAGCAGCACGTTTAAGCTTGATCAGCTGTTGTTAGAATTTATTTAATATTACTTTCTACTCGAGGATCTTTTTCTACGTAGCTGACGCTGGTAACTGTGCAGGGGCGGATCTAGCAAAGTTTAGCCAGGGGGGCCGATAGGGCATTAACTGGGAAAAGGGGGCACAAAGACATACTTTTCTTTCTTATTCTCATTTAAAATGTCTCGCTTTTAATTATTTAATATTTATCTGAATCTTACACCCAAAGTTTTAATCTGATGTAAAATGTATAGAAGTCCATTACTGTATATAGTAACTATTAAGTCTAATATATATACCCTAGTAAGCTATAGTACTTTTTCCTTTGGGAAGGTACCATCTGTGCAGTCTGCAATTTTGTTGAAGAAAGATGTTGAATCTATTTAATATTTCTTGAAAAATAATTGATTTCTGTGCATTTTTTTTCACACTGCATCAAATTAAGGTTGATTACGTCGATTAAGCATCATGAGGTGGAGCGTGAGGGGTGGTTCCCTATTTTTTATTTATTTATTTTTGTTGCTGGGACTTGGAACCCTATTAGTTAGGTTGCTTAATATTTATGCTAAGTACTCTTTAAAATACCAGAATAGGGAGGATGGTGTAGGTTTAAGTTTATTAGATTGATCAGTATTGCTGAACTATGAAATATATTTTTTTGCATACAGGTATAACAGAATAGCTTTAGTGTAGTTGTTGTTTTAAACTTGAGTATGAACTTATACAAAATGCAGCAAGATATTTAAAAAACAGTTTTGTTGATTAAAAAACACTATATCGGATTCATATCGGTATCGGCAGATATCCAAATTTATGATATCGGTATCGGTATCGGACATAAAAAAGTGGTATCGTGCCATCTCTAATGATAATTAAGTATTATATTATAGTATTGTAAGTGTGATCATCGTGCTATCGGCCCACGTTTGCAACAACCTGTGTTGCAACAACAATAAAGATAACTCGGCTCACTTTTAAAGGCACGCTCTGCAGATTTACTTAACCTGAACTTAACAGCTGCTTCCACCGACGAGTGAAGGCTCAGTCCCACTCTCACAGAGCTCACTGACAGAGGGACTCCTCAGCCTGCCGAGGTCAACGAGGAATGCATCGAGGAGGGGGGAATGTACCACAGGGGTGTTGAAGAGTGGGTGGGGAGGCAGAGGAGGAAACCTAGAGGGGGGAAACAGAAGGGTCTTTTGTGAGACAGGAAGCTGCTGAGACCAGGGCCTTCTCTCTGGTACAGTAGACAAATCTGGGATATGAGAACGATGGCGAGAGCAAAGGTGAGGTGCAGCGAGGAAGGCAGATAAGATCGAGGACAGACGACAACAAAACGGCAGATTAAAACAGATCAAAGTGTAACAAGTGAGGCGGAAGACGAGAACACAGTGAGAACCTAAGGTGGTAGAAAACCTACATAGTGTGATTTATCATATTACTTCCTCTTGTGATACAATTATCGATACACTGACTTCAACAATAAATGTTTTTATTGCAACAGTCAGTTAATTTAATCCTACTTGTGTTGAGGACAAACTTAGATGGGAGAAAATAGAGGACAGAGGTGAGAGGTAAATCAGAACGCTTACAAACTGATAATAGCAGCATCACTGCACCACAGTACTGTTGTTATGTATTATGAACCCACAGTTACAGTACTGTAACTATTACACTATGATTCCCGCCCCTGTGTGTTGGTGAGACTTGGCTGTCCTACAGACAAAAGATCAAAAAGAGGAAAACAAATTACTAACTTCCAAAACATGAGGCCGAGCATACAGATGCACAGTATTGGTGCACAGACACAGTTAATGAGGTCAGGGAAAACCTGCAATGAAAACAATCTGAGCTCATTCCGGTCTGTCTGTTCATCAAAGAGCTTTTCATCTTTGCCTGCAGCTCAGTCCCATCCGGGTCATTACTGTACGAGCAAAACAGCCGAGGATGCAGCATAAATGAAAAACGACCCTCCCTCTTCCTTCTTCTGTCTTCCAATCCACGTTTCCCTCCTTCCATCTACTGGTTCCCCCTCGCTGACACATCGCGCCCCTCTCACGTTCAGGCAAACAGTCAGGAGCTCGTTAATCTTCCCACACACAGACTTCCCACTCTCTCATCATTACAGTGAAATTAAGAGGCGGAGCTTCGTGATGTTATTTCCATTAGAAATGCTTCAAATCTTCCATGCACACTGGAACCCATCAATCGAGGGTCCTCCTCGATTGGTGGGTTGAAACGTGCAGCTCTACAGATTATTTTTATTATTAAATTTTAATATTTTAGAAAAAAATGATCAATTTCTAACTGAAATCAATAAGATGATGGAGTTTGTCCATGACTTTAATAGATTTACTACAGCTGATCCATACTTTGGTAGTATGAACATTGCTTGCATTTGTTTGCCTTCACTGACCAATCATGTCGCACTTCTAGAAATGTAAAAAAAGGTAGGAAGAAAATCTTGTGTTATTGAAATTTTATATTTTCCCACTTTTTTGGTGTTTAGATGTCTTAATATAAAAATTTAAGGCTGAATGATTTTTATAAGACAGATTATTTTGGAAAGTGACACAAAAACCAGTAGAACCAGTTACTTGAACTGAGATGGACAAAACAGGCAGTCACTACGCTTAAAGGATTAGATTTGATTTTCTCTCCTGGTTTAGGTTTTTTACCTTTACTGTAAAATGGAGAATACACCACAAATTGCACGTAAAACGTAGCTGTTTAAAACGTTTGGGGCACATTTCTTGATTACGTACCCAGTTGGCACCACCACGATGTCTTCCTCTCAGCCTGACATATATTTATCTGCCATGTTCCTTTGATTTGAAAGCAAAACCAACTATCCTCAAATGTAGAATTATATACTTTGTGTGGGACCCGTTCTCAGTTTCACCCAGATTTAGCTCTGCTCAGGAGGCGCTCTCAGGCATCTAAGTGCACGCTGGCTCAGAGCTGGTCTGTGTATGCCCAAAACCTAGCATATCATTACGCCTGAAAGAACATGGGGACAGTGGCTGACCAGTAATTTGGCTTTTATAAATGTTGTCACCACTCATTCCAACGTTTCTCCCCGTCCCAAAAGTCTGAACTGTACAGACACAACATAAAAAAGACAGAAACGTGACTTTAAGCTTGAAACGAGACAGAAATAGTGTTTCCAAGAATCTAACATGTACCACCCGGTGCCCCCTAACAGAAAAGTTTAATTTAATCACAATAAACTGTGACGACTATATTCAGCGGATGGTTTAGCAAGATAAATGTTTTTGTTTTCATTTATTTTACTTTTTCAGAGTAGGTAGCTTACCAAATGTGACCGCCCTCTACAGCACCATAATGGACCCCGATGATCCACACCACCCGGTTTCCCTTCTGTCAGCAGGGAGGTGGTGCTGCAGGATCTGTGCGAGGACCACCAGTTTTGTAACAGCTTCATATGTGAGGATAATAAACACTCAGCACTCGTTCTCCCAGACTCCTTTGCAGATCCATACACATTCATCCTCTGTTTGTTCATTCACAGTTGGTGAATAAACAAGAGGACACAGTAAAATCCACAAAATACATTAGATGCCAGTACCCACGTCTAATCATGTTCATTCTTTTATGTGCTGTCAATCACGCACATATTAAAAACTTCATCCTAAAGGCCACACGAGGTTGGCTCCAACAGTAACTACAGTTACAGACTTTTCTGTTAAAATGAACTTTAACAGGGAAAATAACCTGTTAACATCCAAGTAAAGGTGGAAGGTTTAAGTCCCTGTAAATACATTTCCTTTTCCTTGACACCTGTATGTATACAGATGCATTTCCAGGTTTGAAAAATGAAGCCATTTCTGTTTTAAGAGATGTCTTCTGCCCGATGAAGGCATCAGGGGCAACTTGGGGCTCAGCATCTTGCCCAAGGTTACCATGAGTAGGGGAGCCAGGGTTTCAAACCATCGACGTTATGATTAGTACACTACCCGCTCTCCCTCCCATTTATGGGCTCTCTCACTAATTCTGGGTCATAATGAATTAAAAATTAAGTATATTTTTCAAATTGCGGTCGCACCATGTTTCCAGATGACAGACTGTCTTGCGTATGAAACTACACACCTAATGAGGACACGGTTTGACAGTCAAAGCTGCCACATCTCGTCACATCCAAGTTTTTGCAAGCAAAATCTTGATGGCGTAAACGCCTAAAGCTTCAGAAATCTTTAGGTGATCGTCTCGTATACCGTTTTGTTTCCTCTGCAAAGCTTCACCTCAGAGTTAACTGGAACTTTCTGGTTTGATTTGCCTCTTGGGGCTTTTTGAGGTCTCTGTCGTGCGATTATCTGACACGTGTTTTTCTGTTTTCATGAGTGAATATGATTCTGGGGCTTCAAGACGTGGAGTCAATCAAACAATGGACGTCACAGTGGTGATGTTATTTCTATATACAGTCTTTCCCACTAATACATGTTTACTTTAACTGGCTTCTAAAGTAGTTCATCCACTTCTAGTTTACTAGTGTTTGTACTTTGTCTTATAAATAGAGAGATGATGTCTTTAAATGATCTTTTCCTACTTGTGTTCTGTGGTGTAGGAAGAACAGGGTCATTGCTTTTGTGTGTATGCTGGTGCAAACCCCCAAAAACTACTAATTATTTGTCCCTGCAGTCACCAGTATTAGTAATGCTTAACAAATCTGCAGTAAACGGAGCTTTAGCATAAAATACACAGAGTTTAAGATGGATTTTAAGAAAACAACAAAAACCATGTAAAAAAGCTCAAAGGGGATTATAGTGTTTATTTTACTGTGTAGGCCGAACAGAAAATAACAGTGAGCAGAAAACACAACTGACATGTACTCCTCCTGCGTAATATTTGCCTCTCCAAAGAGTACACAGGCTCAATAAAGCTCTGTCCTCCTCAGGTGTGTGTGTGTGGACGATGTGTGGGGTATTCTACCACACGGGATCCACAAAAAGTGACTTCAAACACATCATGTTTATTCAGCACAGGGAAAAAACATTTACCCGGTGAAAAATCGACATTCGCTAAGCAGGAATTAGGAGGAATCTGACCCCTGGCATAAAGGTGTCTTTCTACAGCCCTCAGCCTCAAATAGAAGACAGGAGAGGGGAGGGGTGAGAGGGCGGGAGAGCCAGGAGGAGATTGGGGACAGAGCAGGAAAGAAAGTGAGACAAAATGCAGGCAGTCAATATTAGAGAGTGGACGAAAAGCAAGACAACAGAGGCAAAACTGTGATGAGGAAGGAAACGTGAGGCAGGAAGTAAAGCAAACTCTGAAGATGCTAATGAGCCTTAGAAAAGGTTAAAGGCCCAGGCAACAGCATAGCTGCAAAACACTTAAACAGACCGCAACGCTAAAGGTCAGCTATAATTAAATGCTGTTATTTTAATTCACTAAAAGTGATGTTTCAGAAGTTTCAAAATGCTGTGTTTAGTGTCAAAATACAACTTTACGGGAAAATAGTGACTCTAACCAGGTGGAAACCTTTTTTTGGAATCTAAATAAACATCATTTGACAAATATATTCCTGGATCAAACTGGGAAACTGACTGTCTACCACTCCAAGATGAGAGGTTATAGGGTCTTCTCTAAATAGAGGCTGCTGACTTGGCTGTACTGAGCTCCCAGAACAGACACCTTATTGTGCCTGCGCCCTCTGCTGGCAGCAGGTGGTACTTCAGGAGCCGTTCAGAGTGGCACACTTGGCTCAAACATCTGTAGCATTCAAAGTGACGCTCGGCATCCTTCTAATCTGTCTTAGTTTACTTATCCAAGTCAGGATAACCATGACCAGCTAGTGATTTGAAGCTTATTCACCACCTCTCTGCTCTGAAGTGATGGAAAGTGTTACAAACTCTGAAAATCTGACCCATATATTTCAGCTTTTAAAAACCTCCAGTCTAATCTGTAATCTTTGGCATAAATCAGCTTGAAAAACACAGAAGCAGCTACAGTATTATTGTTATGCTTCTATGGTAATGTGTGGTTTCCCATGTTACAGATCCCTCAGAGGGAGAGTAGTTACAGGTATGAAAAGTGCCCATGAATAACTAGCGTTTCTGAACAGGCTTATAAAAAACAGGTGGTCTAAAATAGTTGATTTATCTGACTCCCTGCAAACTTCTGTTGATTATAAACATATTCAGGATTAAAGTTGTTGTGACCATGACCTAAAACAAATCCTGATGGTTCTGCATAGTGAGCTAAAGCTTCTCTTAGTCAGGAGGAAAAGGAGATTTTTTTGATGGACTGTCAGACGAGGGAGGAGACAGAAAAAAGGAGGTGGCACAAAAGTGAAAGAGCATTCCCCTGGCTACATCTCTAAGAGACAAACTCACACCCACATTTTTCTTAACATTTAAATATGCAGCAGAGAGAACAGAGCCACCAGTGTCGGGTGAAACCTATCAGCAAAGCATGCTCTGATCTTAGGTCTGCTGCATCCTTATTGGTCAAGGTGTGCAAAGTAGGCCGGGAAAGAAATGCAAAGCAATTTTACCACGGTGGCAGAAAATTGGACAGGACAAAAAGGTCAGTGCTCCCTCTAGAGGTGGAAAGATGGGAGTGCGGTGCCAGTGGTCACTCGGGGCCCTGGGGTCCTGCTGGACTGAGGAGGATATCGTTTCCCGAGGCAGTCGGAGCGGAGGCGGCACGTTCCCTTACATCTGTGGTCAGTCGGTGTTTTAAAAGAAACTGAGTGCACTCTGGTAACTTTTATCATCTTATAGACTTAAAAAAAAAAGACAAACACTAAACTCGTACAGTATTAAAACCTTTACTCATGATACAACAAACAGAAACGAGATTCAGAATTAATGACTGAAAAAAAAAAGTTTCATTTTTTTTTTTCTTCTTTCAGTCCCCAAAGCACACAATAGTCAATCAGCTCCACATGTACGATGGAGTAAGATACAAACAGGACAACGAACAGACACAAGAGAAAGAGAGAAATTAATAACGAGTGACAGATTCTTCCATTCTGATTTTACACTTCTCGTATTTGTTTAATACTTTGTAATAAACAAAAGATGAATAGCATAGATTGAAAAAGACTGATACAAGAAACGAGACAAAGAAACTGTGTGTGAAGTTTTTAAAGTGAAGAGTAAACAATTAAGGAAGATTCTAGATCTACTGGAAAATAGTTTTCCTGCTTTTCTTCTTGATCAACAACCGAACACCTGATCTGGGTTCTTTAAGTCCCTGCCCTTCTTCTCCTCCCTCCTCGGCTCTCTGACCTACTCTTCGCGGTTCCTCAAACACAACCACCTTCTCCTTCAGTGGAGAAATCCAGTTCAGCTGATCCTTCCTATCAAGTTAATGCAACCAGATCCTGCTCACCACACCTATGCATTTTAGTGGGCTATGCACTGTTTTCTCTAAAGTTAGAACCCTATTTTCTCCCTCATAATCTAAAACAGACTCTGAAAAGCTTTTCAAACGTCCACTTTTAGCCAGACAGGTAACACCCAGCAGCAAAAATACCAAACCAAACCCAGCTTAAGAGCAGGTGGAGGACTAGGCTAGGCCTCTTAAATCGTTCCTTATCCTAATTTCACTCATCGATGCATTCCCCTCTCCTTTATAAACCAAAGCAGATCTTTTCAGGCTATTAAGCACCAATGCACAGCTTGAGCACCCAGAAGGGTCCACAACACTGATCCACTCTCTCCTGTGACCAGCACGTCCCCTCTCCACACGTGCTATCATTCAACTCTTATTAGGGCCCCCGTTAGTAAGCATCACAGACAGGCCGAGGTGGGCATCACAACATATGACATGACAGACAAGCGCTGGGGACTGAGTGGCCCTGCATTTAAAAATGGCTGCAAACAGCTTGGCAGTGATAAATAAACCAGTGAAGGTGGTGGCGGTTTTGAGGCTGCACAGCACACTCTTTAGCACTCACTGATCAAACAGGAGGGGCCTTGGCGCCTGGGTTAAAACGTCCAATCAGACACGGTGATCAAATCTTCAGTCACAGCCCGCAGGGGGGAAAAAGCATATTTATAATCAACGTCTTTATTCTCAAAAGCGAGTCATTTCAAAATGTAACAAAGATGGCGACAACAATACTGCTACACAGTCAAAAGGTCACAGCATGCGTCTGCCTTGAGTGCACAAGGTTGCAACGACAAACATTTTTGGCGGTGCGGCGCAATCCCGAGGCCCCTCGGTGGAGACCACAGATCGCCGCAGCTCTGCCGTCAAGTAAAGTAAGCAAAGAGGACAACACACCACGGGATCCCTTCGCCATAGCTCTCCAACACTTTGTCCCACGATAAGCTTCACATCCTTTTCAAACGGTCCGAGTCCATTCAGATGGAAAGCCCAACAATTTTCAGCCCACGTGGGTGACTGAATGTTAAGTTAAAAAAAAAAAGGCAGTGGAGATGGGGCAGTACAGGAAGGAAGGAGGCTGGGCTGTACTGACAGGGATCGGGCCAATGAGCGAGTTCATCACCCCTCCAGCCTGGCTCCCTTTCCTGCACCATTTTATTATTTCACGCAACTAATTTATTTAACAGCGCTCAGCAAGTCACAGCCAAAGCTACAGTTTCTGCCAGTCAAAAGGCGCAGCTGCAGAGGATTCCATACACATGTGCATAAAACCTTACACACATACCTTAAAACAAAAGCTGAAAAACAAAAACACCCAACCACCAGCTTTTGCCAAGACAGCCTGAAAGCTTGAAACGTCTTAGCACGTAAAACCTGCAACGACTGTATCGCCGTTTTACTGTTTCTGTTTATTGTCTTCTAAATGCTAAGCTCATAGCAAAAAGTAAAGTAAAAAATAGCATAGCACAACTTAAATACATTGCTGTTATATGGAGGGATGGGAATACCTAAATGATTTTACTGCCAATTAATATTAAGTTATGTAACAGACTAAGCTAAAATGAACTAATGCCAGAAACACAACAGATATATTGCATGACAAGTTGAACCACAATGAGTATACAAGTTGCATATTTTGACTTTTGAAGAATCACCAACAGAAATCGGCGTCCGTTCAGTCAACTCTGCATGTGTGTCTAGTACTTAATGTCAGCTAGTGAACCCTGCAGCACTGTGACTGGCTGTATAATGATTCCCATCCCAAGGTATAAACACAGTGCAGTAGCAGCAGGCTTAAACATTCAACAGAGGAAGCTCCAAAGCTAAAATCCTGCAGAGAAAGTTTCAAGGATATCAACCAACCAGAAGAGGAGATTATTCACACCATCACACATCCTGAAGTCAGCATACTCTCTGAGCGGCACACTGAGGGAAAAAAAAGCTTGTTTAAGGTAAAACCTAATCCACAGCCCAACTGTCTCAGGATAACCAAACCTGTGTCCAGACCACAGATTTCAAAGCTCAATGGCTGCAGAATCACTCAAGTCTCTATTATTTCATCTGAACCACCTCAAGTCACTAAAGCACTGAGACCATACTACAGCTTATACAGTACAAGAATGCTGGTAGATGCTCGTGCATCTCACCTAAATCATGAGCTTATCACCATCCCGCTTTGCTTGCTAATACATAACACGAGTCAGCAATGGTGCATAAGAGAATGAGCTTTCTCTGCATGTAGGAAATTAATGGACATCTGGAGACTACTTTGTTGAGTTGATCGTTTGTATGCAAGGAAAAAGAAGAAATGAAACAAAACCAAACTCTAAGGTTAGACCAACTTATATGTTAAACACAACACCTGTTTTACAGGTCAACTGCCAGCCTCTATGTCCACATCACATGGGGGAGGCCGCGGATCCTCTCTGAGAAGTAGTATTTGGACTATTTGCAGGGCGGGAAGCTCTTTGCTCATTCTGGTAGCTGGCAGACCCCAAAATTCAACAGCTACTTCCACTGCTTCCACCAGGCAAACTGCTTCCTACAATTACAAAACAAACTAACTCTGGCTGTGACTGGTAGAGCACAGAGCCTTATCAGCCACAGCCAACAAGTACAAGCACTTTGCTGGTATTCATTTTCCAAAGTAAGGAGACTAAAATAAAGGCCGGGGTCATAAAAAAAAAAAATGAAAAAGAAAACTTCAAGTGGGAGATTCAGTTTTAAGCTAGAGTGGAGAACGGCTGTCTGATTTGTCTGTGTACTTGCATACTGTAATTGCATTGATGTAAATGTGCAAGTCTTAAATGAAAAGACCGTATTCATTATTTAGCACCTGGTAGAGGACACTTGTGCCTCTTCCCTGTAGAATGATACTGCAAAATGTGTATCTAATTTCTATTCAATGTGGTGACTAAAAAGAAGGCTAAACATACTTCAGAATGTCAACACTCTTTTAAATACTAACAAAAATGGCAGAAAATCTTTATGTGTACCCCAGTATTGCTCGCCTTTGAGCACGTGTAGACGGTTTAATTCATAGTTTTAATATCTCCTGATCGTGTGGTAGCTGCATTTGACTTTTCACTGTAATTCTCAGATTCAGTTGCTCACAAATTTCAATCACAGTAAATGTCAAGTGCCATTGTCAACAAAATCCAGCCAACCAATTACCAAGAACTACAGGAAACATTGGCAGAAGTTGGTGCAAAAGCAGCATTGAGGTGTGGTTTGGCCCTGGGCTCCAAAAGGTTCAATGGTGAAGGTTTAATGGTTGTCACATGGGAATCCAGTCCAATGTTGATTCAACAGCTAAAAATAGAGCTTTATAATTTGTTTGGTGGAGCCACATCTCTGACGTTCTCAAGTGTGAACAGGCCTTTGTTTTCACATGACTCCATTTTTTCTATTATTTACATCTACTGTACAAAAGGTTGCAAGCACCGAGCCCATACACAGTGAATAAAGTTTTGAAAGAGTAGGTAGTAGGTGTAGGATTTCCATTATATATAATCACAAGTTAATTCCAGGAGAAACATGACATACACGAGGATCTTTGTAAACATGGGGGCATCTTCACCGATCTCCATCCTCAACACGAGATCTATAACGAGCTGTGGGCTGCAAAATTATGCCAATGGACAAATTATGCAAATCTCAGCTGCTGCTTTTTGTATTGCACAAACCCTGCTTTAACAGAGAGTATGGGTGCAGCACAGCATGCCTCTCAAACTACAATAACTGCTGGGTTAATTTACTGAAGAGTCTCCCTGAGCTGCAGGCCACTCAGTTTAGACAGACCGTTCAGTTACATGCAGAACTGCTCAGGGAGAAATTCAAATCATCTTCCTCTTTTGTGTTCAACACACAATCGATTAAAAAAATATTTTTGCTTTTAAAAAAAACCCAAAAAAACCCATAACAAATGGAGATGTTCAGCTGTGCTGCGTCAAGACAGTAACGGTAATATAGTCAGTATATTAGAGGTTAGCATCCAATCCAACATCCAATCTGATTATTATTTGTTCAGGACGTGACCGAACTTTTATAACAAATCACCACATGGGATTTGAAAATAACACAACAATAAGAAAATCCTACACTTAGTACCTTCAAGTTCATCTTAGATGTCTGAGATGGTCATTTCTAGGAAACAGAAACATTTACACAGTTACAATTCACAAAAGTGCATAAAAATGACCACCAGCAAGAGGAGCCGTTAAATGAATGGGAAGTTAAATGAATACTCTTTTTTTTTTTTTGCATGAAGCTGTACTTCCTGTGAGCCTCAAGCTGTTTAAACCATCTGCCAAAGTAGAGAAAAGGATAAAATAAAACTTAAAAAGAAAAGAAATTCAAGTCATTCTTCTTACAAAGCCCGCTGTGCGCACCAGGGCGGGAAGGACCATGTTTGGCTGTTCAGAGTCCTCCCAGCCCCCTTTTTCCTGGATTTCAAAGCCTTGGAAAAAGCTCTCATTTCATGAGTACAGTACTTCAAAATAGAAACTTAAACAAGTTTCAGCATGAATAAAAAGCATTAAACATTTCAATTTTTACAAGATTGGATGAGCTTGTTGGGAGGGTGTTTCTGCCTGTCCATTACAGGGCACCTCCTGACAAAAAAAAAACAACTTTTGATGATGGACAGTTGATTGAAATGCTATGCACCTGATTTCAAGCTAAAATCAAACATGAATAACTAACCAGCTAGTGATGGATATAATATGCAGAGGTGCAACTGGCAGTAACCCAAGTAAAAACGGGGGAGGTACACCAGTTACACAGAAGCAAAAACCCACTGCGAGTTGAAGATGGGAAAACGGAAGGCTAACTTAAAATTAAGACATTTACTGTATATATAAGATAAAAAGGGCGTGTATTCCTTGAGTCATAACCCCTATGGAGGAAAACTGGATATGGGAAAACAAGTGAAAATCTGTGTGTCTCAGTATTAGGAAACTTATTTTCACAGCCATATTATCTGTGTATTAGTTACATCATAGGTCAATCCATGGTTGCAATCTGCATGCGTGTGTGTGTGTAGACAATTAGCCAGGGTGAATGTGTGTTCTTGTGTGTCCACCAGCAGGTGCTGCAGTTAAGTGAGGAAGAACAAGAAGAGCCAATGACCCAACACAGAGGGGTCGTGTTGGTAATCCTGGTGTGCACTGGATCCTGACCGGAACAAAGCTGGCTCCTCCTCTAGGTGAGCTGGTGAGGCGCCTCTAGCATCTCCATCAGGAAGGTGTCAATGGGCGTATCACCAATCAGTTTAAAGAAGAACAAGTGCTCCAGGCACTTCAGACCGATGGAGCGCAGTGCCGGGAGCCGGAGGAGGAGCTTTGCAAACCTGTATAACAGAAGGAACGATGAGGGACAAAAATGGCCACTGACCTGGTAATGTCTTAAAATCAATTAAAATGCACGAAAAATTGTGAATAATTTTTCAGATTGCAGAACGAAAGCATCCTGGATAATCTGTTAATATAATGTATTTAAGCAGAACTAACAGTTTGTGAAAACAATGTAGCTTGCCATCACCAGTGTGTGAATGGGTGGATGACTGGATATGTAAAGCGCTTTGGGGTCCTTAGGGACTAGTAAAGCGCTATATAAATACAGGCCATTTACCATTTACCATTTAAAACACGAGTTGGAATACATAAAATATCTGTCCATAATCACAATATCTAACAGTGTACAGCTCAAGTTATGCTTATAGTACACAGAATCTGCCCCCACTCTTGCATTGAGTTTCAAGTAACAAGATCAGAATCAGAATACTTTATTGATCCCTGGGGGTATCAGCAATACGACTCCTTTATGCCAATCCGAGTTATCTCATACAACTAAACTAAAAGAATGAATTATAAATTGTTGTTTCATTTTAACAAAGTCAGTGGATTTAAGAGGACTTGATTAAATGCTGCCCAGGATTCTTGGCTGTTTTATAACTTTTCTGTTTTCACACTATGAGCACAAGTAAATTTGATCAAGATACAACATTCAGTTTGTTTGGTAACAGCCCAGAGACTAATTCAGAAAGGCAGACTGTATCAGCTGCTCTGTGCAGCGGTGATGAGTGTACGTGGGTATGTGTAAACAGCAGAGCCCACAGTGACTTCACCTCTTGTCTGTAGTCACATGTGCAATATCTTACCTTCCCTGCTGATCGGGATATTTCTGTTTGCAGTAAGACTCCAGAGATGCGTACACCCTCTCTCTTAGGAGCTCCACCTCACTGGAGTTGGACAAACCCTTAGCATCTTCAGGTAAAAACAGGATATTTTCATTATTTCAACAGTTTAAAATTTCTTCAGTTTTCCAGACTTTAATGAGTCTGTTTTAGTTTTCCCAATGACACTTTCACATGATTTTCAACATTGCACCAGCCCATGTACCTGGATTGAAGAGAATGATTGCTCGAAGGCAGCCCAGCTCTGTCTTGTCCATTTGCATGTCTCTCATTTTACTAACAAGCTCTGTCAAAACCCTGAAGAGAGGACAAGAGATATGCAAAGAGAGAAGTCCCAAATGGAGACAGTAGGAAAAAGCCGGGAGAGAGAGGGGGAGAAAAAAGAAAGGATTGTGCCAGTGAAGAATAAAAAAAAAAGAGGGGGAATCGATAAAAATAGGAGAAAATACATGAGAAAAAGACAATATTAAGTGAAACAGAGAGACCAGATGGCAAAACCACTGCTATTTATGGTTACTTATTAATATAATGACTGTAAGTTAGGCCATGGCTGAACACTGCTGGTTCTGCAGCTGCACCGGTGACTGAATCTGTCCTGTCATGAAAATGGCTGGCAAATGTCAAAATCTACAATGACTGGAGATAAAAATGTTTTTAGTAATTTCTTGTTTAGTTTAAAACTTTAATTTGTGTCTTTCCCTCAACTGCTCATGGAGCAGAGACACTCGGGTCAGAAAAATATTTTTCATTTACCAAACACAGACACATAATTTGGACCAAAGCTTTTGAGAATAAACCCAAAATGTATTTAGTGAAGGGAACATATCCGGTTGTTGTCTCTGTTAAACAGTTTTTTTCTTTTTTAACTCTTCATTTCAAGTACAAAGCTGTGGCTGTGGGGACAGCAGACCCATCTGCTGTTAAAGCCTCCTGTTTGAAAGGCACAACCAGTGAGAGGAGGTAAAACGGCTCGCTTCAGGCAGTGGATGGACTGAGGAGCTGCACAGAGGCCGAGGTGGAAATAATCCCCTGTAATTCCTAACAGTAATCCTTTTAACATAATTTAAGGTAAAAAAAAAACTACTTTTCTAGGACTGTCACCAGCATTTTGATGAAATGCTCACTTTTAAAATAATTTCTTAAAATTAAAAGTAGAATGGCTATTTTTAATTTTTCACAACTGCATGAATAAATGCAAACAACTAACAAAAACACCGCCTAAACATGAAAATGTCACAATAACAACATTTTCAAACATTTCATTCAATGCATTTATCAATCTTTAGTAGATGTTGTGTTTTGCAATCTAAACTATTAAGCGTTTCCCCTCCAGGCAAACGAACTGACTGAAAGAGGAATGGGATACAATTATAGAGTAAGAGGAAGAAGTGATGACTGTTAGAGACTGCTTATTTGCTTCTCCATCGTCCTTGATCAGAAACGAACATCTGTTTTTAATGACAGGGTTGTTTTTGTTAAACAGACACCACCTTAACCAACATTACGATGCACTGCCAAATCAATTGTTTTATGCACGGCAGCGCTCTGGATAAATGCCTTTCCCCCCCCTTTTTACTTGAGAAAGTGGAGGAAATGAGGAGTAATTTATGGGGTACACCCAGAGTACGTGTCATTATTTTTATACTACGGGTATTTCCCATCTGATGACAGCCAACAACACCTCCACTATAAATTAGGGGCTCTAAACTTTAACCGAGGACTTCGGTAATACAGTATTTGCTGTTCACAAAGGCAGTCCACACATTTAGTTTCACTCTGCAGTCGTCTAACCTAAATATACTTTAAGTTCTAAGAAAATGAAGTGCCAAAGTGCAAAACATTCAGTGACAGGATGCATTCAAAGCCACAAACAACACATGGTGTCTGACAGTACGCCGATCATTTACAATTTTAGTAGGTGATGTTCAGACTTGTATCCTGTTGTAAGAACCTGGCTTGCAGCTGTAAGGCTGCAGGAAAGTCTGACAGCATCAACGTTTCCACGTCGTTTGTTTGTTTGTTTTAAGGTAGACTTAAAGAGGAGGGGTTCAAGGAAAGTGTTTGTGTAGTGGGGTAATTACCTGTCAAATATGGCCCCAACCTCGGCATTGTGCGCCCTGTGTATTCAATCACAATGTGTTATTACAATGTCATTACACAGTTACAGTACAGTACTTTCTGTTCTGAGCCCTTCAGCTGTACAGGTAGTGCACAGGTAGTCCACGCTTACATGTGATGTGACATGGTTGTATTAAATGCGATGTCTGGTTTAAGGTTTGCTTTATTTGAAAATTTATTGTGCATGTACTGTTACATGTTGATAAATGTGGACCTCTGGTAGAAATGTGATGTGCTTTATTACATTATAGTGTGTATATAGTATTCAATGATTTGCACATGTATTAAAACAAGCACAGGCTGTAACAGATTTTATGAGCCAAATGCAGGACAGCAGAAAAACATCTTACAGAAAGGGCCCTTCAACGTTTAAATGATTTTTCTAGCTAAATGTTAACAGATCTGCAAAGTAACCTGAGTAAATGTCACTGAACTGTGTCTGTTGGATGAAGAACAGAGGCTTGACGAGCAGAATACAACATTTAGGACAACAAATTAACCACACACAAAAAAGGAAAATAAAACATCAGTAAACAGAAAACACATTTAAAACAGCACAAACACAACAACAAAGTAAAGCAGAGATGCTTTCTACCTTTGTCATCGATTTATTTTCACATAAATGTGGAGTGTATGTAGGCAAAAGGTCACTGTGTGCTTCTTTTCTGTGTGTGTGCTCATTGCGTCATCTTTCCTCTTGGCCATCTAGTCAGTAGCAGCATAATAATATACTAAATTTAACTGTTCAGTAGCTTCTTTGAATGAGGTCAGCAATGACCATAATTTAGTATTCAACTGAATGAAACACTGCTAGGCAAGGACTGGGTCTGCTTGCTCTAGGAAAGGGTCATTGACCAGGGAAGCAAACAGGAAAGGATGTGCAATAATCAATTTACTTTCTGCCTGTCCAAACTCAAAAGAAAGATGGTACCTTTCAAAATAAGACACCAGAGTCATGGTACTATTAAGACTTACATCTTTTAAACCTACATCGTATTAATCTGGACCTGCTCAGCTTTTGTGTTTGCTGAAATTTGTCCGTTAGTTCGTGTAGTTAAATGATGTGTTTTTCAGTTTGAGTTTTGTGTGGAGTTTCTTTCTTTTCTTTTTTTTTAAAGAGCTTGTGGTATTTTACACTTCAGGGCCATTAAAGCAAAACGTCTACAGCGAGTAATGTGTTACAAAGAAATATCCACATCCTCTTTCATAAAATATGGTTCAGTAGACTCAAACAGATGCTGATGCCAAGCGGAAACAGAAGCCTGCTGCTAGTAGAGAGCAGTGCTATGAGAAAATGACCTTTGAGCCATTTGCAACAAGCCCAGCATGATTTGAACTAAACTGGATTTGAAGCCAGGATTAACCATTTGTAGCAAATTAGTAATCTATTAATGTGCAACTACTGTGAATTAAAACACTGTGATTAAGCCAAAACTTTAGATAAGATTAACCAAGAGCTGCAATACGCATACTGTTTTTTAAAATCGAGGCAAAAGCCGTCTGACATCCCATCATGACATGAAACACGTTATTTCATCTTACCTAAGTATTAAATGCATCAACTGCAAACAAACAGTGCACCATTTTGTTCTGGGTCCTCGTCCAGCAAACCTCTCGGCTATGAGGGGAAAACCCCCGCTCAGCGCAGCCACACATGCCTGGGGTGCGACTTGGCGGTCAGTCGGGGAAATATACCTCCTTCATGAAGCTGGCAACTTTTCAATCTTTGGCCTGCGGTCATAAACGCTACGTGGATTGTGATCTGATGGTTTCTTGTAGACACACTGGAGTTTGCACCAGAACTTTAATCATTTATAAATGTGCCAGAAGGGTCCGTTTGTATATCTGCATCCATATTAAAGCCCAATAATTCAAAGAACATAAAGTTTGACATCTTTAACTTATAATTAAATCTGTTTATGCATGTTAAGCCAGTCGTACTGAAATTGTGTGTGGGGGGGGGGATAATAAAAAGGGAAGATTTAACACCTTTTAACATACTTACGGCCTCTAAAACATTCTGCACAGTAATTAAATTATAGTCACATATTTTTAAAGACATTTCCATTTCATATTTGCACATAAGATTGTACATTTGCCAGCCATTACCACATTACCAGATTATACAATGAGTGATATGCCACTGAGTGTGCAGGAGTTTGCATGCATGCCTATTGCTAAGTATTAGTCACCAGCCTCCCTGGCATGCGCTGTGATCCTACAGGCAGCACTACAGAAGCAAAGTCTCTCAGCCAATTACAGCCAATGCAGAACACAGCAGCTGCAGCCAGCCAAAGATGAACACTGTAACCTCGATTCTTGTTCACTATCCAGAGAAACCAAAAGGGATTTCATTTTGGCTTTCCAGGATCTGCTTATTTTACTATGTAGTACATGATTTTATACTGCATACATGTAGACGTAGTACACTTGAGATTCAAAGTAGAACGGCTTCTGAAAATGCACTTATATAACAAAGCTAAAACCCTCTAGTGAACACAATGTTTTGGTTTCATGCCTTCTTCTCCTTAAAGCTGCAGAGAGTCCCAAATGTTGTTTGTGTATCAGAGTTGCACCATTTGTGTTTCCATACATTGTGGCATTACCTGTCAAAGATAGCTCCAACACCTGCACTGTGGGCACTGTTCCTGTGGACATGCAGGCCTGTGGCAAGTAAAATCCCGTCCTTCACCGAGATGGAGCGATGGGAGAACGATGCAATCAGGAGCTCATTCCAGCCTGTTGAAAAGTTGGTGTCTCAGTATCTTTAATGAGGTTTATTTCATGTTTAAAAAACAAATACATCAAACTGCAGTGGCTAATACATGAGACAGATCCCCAGTTCAAGACTAAGACACACAAACCCAGCCTCAGTGGGTCACAAGCTACTGTGCTCCTGCGCTCCTGCAAAGCCCAGAAAAATGGGAGCGATCAGGCAGAACACTCATCATTAAATGTGTGCAAAATCAAAGACACGGATCCATTCAATGTGACAACACATCAGAAACAAGAGATTACCCAAATTTACTGTACTTCACAAAGCACAAAAAGCAGAAAATGCCAAATACCCTTGCAAAAATAGTGTGCAAGTTTATGATTAGCTTTTCTTGGCTGTAGTGGCTGCTGTTGTAATAACTGCATCAAATATACTGCTCAATAAATAGATAAGTAAATAAATATGGGAACACTTAAATGAAACATGATTGATGAAATAATTATTCAAGTTGAAAATCTTTACTGACACAGTGTGAAATTTATTGAGAACAAGACGTAACAATGGATCTTGAAAACCAAAATAATGAAATCAAAATAACATCAAAGAGTTAAACTTAACATTGTTAAATTGTTTCCTGAATTTCTTTAATAAGCAAAAGTGATGTTTGCATTCTTCTTTGATGCACAAGTGAGGCTAAAAGCTGCACTGGAAGTTTTAAGATCGGGTTACAGGACAATATAGAAAATCCTGAGAACTAAAGATTATGTAAGATTAAAATGTTTACATTTTGATGGATAGACCATATGGTGTACTTTATATCAATCCATGCATGGTGAAGATCAAACTGTAATGCCATTGTTACAAAGAACCACAAAAAATGTTCATTGTTTGCAACAACCGCCCTGTTATTTGTGCATTTTTAAAACTGTTGGAGTATATCATGATAGTTTTAACTAAGAGTAAAACCAGTAGAATCTCATCTGAGTTATTAAACCGGATCAAATCAGTCTGACTTACCTGCACGTAGCAAGATGACCTGGTCATCCAGGGGCAGCTCTGAGAAATGAGGGATCCTCTTGGCCCACTCCACCAGCGTGAAGAGCTGCTTGTCTGCTGCCTGGCAGATGTTGGTGACTGGATCGTTGGGCTGAAATAAGCAGATTTACAGTATTAGTGGTAGTGATTTCATTGCAGCTTTAATGCATTACTATGTGCCTGTGAATAATATTAAAACTAATCTGACATCTAACAGTAACTGTATCACGCAAAGCTCAAGAAACACAAACGTGTAACTGCTATAGAGTTTGTTTAAACTCAGACTTCCTTTGATAATTATTTCTATTGTTAAAAACATCTAAAGGGTTTATTTCCACCCCCAGGCTACTCACAGAGCTGCCGCCTGAACTTCCATCTGCATGCAGCTCTGTCTTCTGCTCTACGGCCATCTCTGCTTCCAAAATCTTCTCTACTGGCATCTCCTCGTTGACTGCACTGGTCGACTCCACGTCACCATCTCTATCCTTGTTCCTCTGCCGCTCCTCTTGGACAGCTGCAGGACAAGGGAGAGAGGAACACAGGGGAAAACAATAAAAGGGAAGAAGGTTGGAAGGGAGGAAAAAGTAGGAAGAGCAGAAAGGAGAAAAAAATGCAGGTGGGTAAAATGAGTGAATGTATGTTATTATGAGAGGAGGAAAAGTACACAAGCAGAGGAATGGCCGAGAAAGCAAATGATTTGGGTAGGCAGGCAAATGTGGAGAACAAGAATAAACAAAGAATGAGCCAAGGTAAATAAAGTGAGAGATGCAGAAAAGGAGATTAACAGATAATGTGTGAACAATGAGGGATAAAGATTGGTGTAGGAAGAGGTGAGCATACAAAAGGAAAGAAGCAGAAAGATTCAAATGAATTTGGAAATATGAAAAGAAACAAACAGCAGGGAGAGAGAGGCACATGTATACACAGTTCATAAAAAGTCTCTCATACTGTCTTTCATACTTCTTTCAGGTCCACAACTAAGGCAGAAATAGACCAATTAAGACATACCACATAAATTATTAACAAACCATTTTATAGACAATAAGGAAGAAATTACAGTGAAATCAAACTCAGAGTGTAAGCGCTTTTTCCTAGATTGAATTCCAATTCCAGGCAATTAACAGTTAATGGCTGGAACAAAGTTTTTGGAACTATTAAATCCCTGCTGTAATAAAACTAGGTTTCTATTTTCATAAAATTCAAGCAATCTAGTTATTGCAGACAGTGCCCATGTAAATACAATCAATATAATTCCATGAACTCTACTTTCCCTTTTCATGAGGTATTAAAAAGCTGTGTTTAATAAAAATATGGTTTTATATTCACTTTAGATGACCCATTTCTGTGGGAGTTTTTTAATATACACAGTAACCAGATTTTTTTTAAAAGAAATAAATGCACAATTACGTTAAAATAATCAAATTCATAGTCCGTTACAAATGATTTGCAGTCAAATGTTTTGACAGTCTGATATCCTACAGACATCAGCAGATGCAGATTATGTGACTTGGCCGCTTTGGTTTGTTTAAAGTACCAGATTTATGCCATTGACCTGAATTTTGTAATATGATTTTTTTTAAATAAAGCCTGTTTCATAAGTGTACAAGCTGACAACCAGTTGCTGTTGTGGCAGTCCTAAAGCCATTCAGCTGCCACTCCAGTGATTCTCTTGTCCACCATCCTGGACTAAAGCTGGCGACAGTAGTTCTGGTTCTGCTTGCTGGGAGATCTGCTGTGAGCTGGAAGGCTACTGAAACCAGAAACCGCAGCAGGTGGAGGACTGGTTATCTGCCACTACGGCTAGCTCACTAAGGCGGCAGAGCAGAACAGAACCGGGACTACCAGTGCCAGCTCCAGTATGAGACAGTGAAGTGGCGTCTGTCTGCAGTGCAAGACAACAGCTGGTTGGCTAATTAAAAGAATCTGGATACGTATCCTCACAGTATTCTTACTACGGTACTACCAAGCATCAGTTTATTCTTAAATAAATGTTTCCACACGGTTGAGGACCTCTTCTGTAAGTGTGACTCTACTGGGCTGCACCTGGTTAAGAGCAAAGAATAGGTAACTTAAACTAGTGTAACGATGACTGAACGAGTGGGCATACTCAGCAAACTTTCCCTGTAACCATGAAGGTTAAAAACACATGGGGAAGTAATTCAAGGCTGGCACTGGTCCTCCTCTCAGCACTGGCAAGAAACAGTGGAAAAATATTTTAAACTAGCTGCTCCTAATTGATAGGCAATGTAATATCTCTGCTTCCTGCTCACTCATACAGGCACAGACACACACCCCTCCCTCCCTCTTCTCCTTACATCTGTCGTTCATCTTGGCCACTACAGAAGGAGGGTGGGGGAGAGAGATCGAGAGGAAACAAAAAGAGGAAGAGAGGGGGAAAGGGGTTAGTGTTTACAAGGCTTACCCACCCCCATCTCCCTCTCTACCACTCTTTACTCGCTCTTTCTATCCTCCATCGTACACATATTAAAGCCTTTCCAGTCATGGAATATGTAGCATTGCTGCTTTATCAAGCTCATCAATTAGATTTGGATGATTTGTGACATTTAACAGGCAAGAATAGAAAGCAGAGGAAGTTGCATATAATTTAAGAGATCATTACAGTCCCTTTAAGATACAAGTCTTTTCCATAATCAGCACGATTTGAGATTAGCTCTCTAATCTGAGTGTCAGGCAGAGATTACACTCCCTTGCAGAAGTACATGCAAACAGCTGCAGACAGAGGAAGAATAGTTACTTCTATTCAAATTAGAAGGAGCGCTGACAGCTACACAAAGCTTTGCGTATAACTTCTAATGTTGAAATTTGTGTCACGCGGACAATCATGCTGCAGCAGATAGAAATACAACATTTGCGTCAGCAACATTTCCAGCAGCTTTACTCAAATTTGCAGCGACCGAATGATGCCTGGAATCACATGGAAGCTTGTTAAGAATAATTTATTTTGTTGTTATGACTGGTGAGGAAAATATACAATAAAGTTATCTCATATGAATTGGTTCTGATTTTTTGCATGCCTTCCATTTTGATTGCTCTGATTGGACAGATCTAGTGGGGTTGCCATCGTGTCTGTTACTGTTAACTGACCTGCGTTCTTATACAGGCACGAGACCAATTTGTTAAACCGTCATCAGATTAAGACAGAAGTGTGTTTTTAAATAGTTTTTACACATGTATTGCAGCCCTCAACTTCTCTATATTGTTATTTCACAGCACAAACCACAAACACAGTGAGCGTGACTCACTGTCGTTAGCTTGCCACTTCCCTTGTAAAAAGGTGGACTGTGGTGATGTGCAAATAACTCCGGTACATAGTCCAGAAGATTTACCTCTACTGAAATGATGTCATTAGTGCTGCCTACTGAACACACTAAGCAGCTTTCTCACCCTAAACCACATGGAGTAGTGCTAACGTGTGAAAACAGCTTTAATTAAAGGAAGAATATTTGAAAGCAGATGTGTTTAATTGTATTTTTATGGTATATCATCTCTCGGCTGGCCTGGGAACGCCTTGGTGTTCCCCCGGATAAGCTGGAGGAGGTGGCTGGGGAGAGGGAGGTCTGGGCCTCTCTGCTTAGGCCGCGACCCGGCCTCGGATAAAGCGGATGAAGACGGATGGATGGTATATCATAGCTCTTAAAATGTTGGGTAAAGTTAAAAAATTAGGCTCAGAGTTAGGCTGCAGAAACTGCAGATTATGCAGACATTAGGTCCCACAGAAAGCATGCTGCCTCGAATATTCCTAAATCTGTGCCGTCTTAATACTCCACAACCACAGTGACAATATCAGCAACAACAGTGGTGACATACCTTACATTTAACTTGCATTAAGTCATTATCAATGTTCATAAAATTTGCATTGTACAACGCTAAGGAATTCAGTGCTAATCTAATAATAGGACACGAGAAAGCACAGGGTGCAATATGGTTAGCTTACTTACACTGCTCAACTCTAAGACGCTTAGCAGCAGATAATCTCAGATGGGCCGGCTTGAAATGGATATAACGTAACTTTCAGTGTTAAGACACTTGTACAAGGCAAGATACAGATTAGTAGATGTTTGTAAAGGTTTCTTAAGGACAGCAGTGAGAATTCTGAATGGCGTTTGATGTTTCGTGCTAATTGCCATGTCATCCATTTTAACATTGTTATTGTTTAATAACTGTTAACAAGGCATGAAGTCTGAGGTAGTGTTCAGGCTGTGTCAGACTGAACTACAATGCACACAAAAACACAGCAGAGCAACCACAATGGAAGAAATGCGCACTTTGATAACTTCACACAAAATCTGGCAAAGCACCAGTTTTGAGCAGGGTTGTACCGAGATGTGAGCTTATTTATTTGTATTTCAGAAAAATGTTTATTTCCTCTTTTCACTTCTTTGTTTTCACTCTCTGTTCCTTCACTCGTGCTTCGGCTCACTGAAGCTGCTCTCCATTTCTCTCTCTCACCCTTTGAATGGGGACATTAGGGGCCAAGATTCAATGCTGTGTTTACAAACAGTAACCAAAGATTTCTGTGGCATACTTTAAAGTAACCAAACTGATTTTTACAAACTATTGCGCAGTGTGACTGTGAGGGGCTGGCTCAATTGCTTCATGTTGGCTACTCCACCAGTCAGAAATGATCACTGCTGCAAACCCCACCCATTACATTTTCACAAGTACAAGGCAGGGACTTTTTTGGAAGTTTAAAATGGAACTTAATTTAGATGCTGGTTCCTGCAGCAAAGGCACCAAGGCCGAAACACAACACTGGGCCAATTGAAAGCGCCTTTGAGGACATTACTCTTGGCCTTTTGTTATACAAGAATAGATTACAAAGCTAAATCAGCAACACTCTTGTTCAACTATTAACAGTAAAAAACCTTTTAAACCTTTAAAAAAAAAAAAAAAAGAAATTGGTGATTTTATAATGGATTTTAGGACACTGCAAGTTGTAAAGGATGCAGAAAGTATGTTGTGTGTGAATATTTGGCTCTTTGTGTATTTAATCTAAACTTGTTTGGATAAACAGGAATAACACAGAGAAGATTAAGAACAAGCCGATTACAAGGCCTTTTCCTGCTGGCTCACCTTCTCTCTTCATGCCCATGGCCAGGCACTTCTGATAGCGGCAGTACTGGCAGCGATTCCTCTGTCTCTTATCCACAATACAGTCTTTATTGTCCCGACAGGTGTAGGTCAAGTCTTTTCGCACAGTTCTTTTGAAGAAACCTTTGCAGCCCTCACAGCTGTAGACTCCATAATGCTTACCTAAGAGAAAGGGGAAAAATTGCTTTTAATCATAGATGAAACTAACTCAGAGGCAACACAAAGAAAGTAGCTGTATTTTAGACGTCTACTCACCAGAGGATCTATCTCCACAGATGGAACAAAGACGTTTCTGGGAAAGCATCGGCCCAGGGCTGTGAGATGACAGCTGTTTCAAGCCCAGTGGAGGTTTCACATCATCGGAGCTGCTCACTGCATGAAGCCCCGACATCGACACTGTTGAGTTGATCTGAGAAAGCAACAGAAAAGATGCAGAATGCAATGACAACCAGGCTTTTTATGATACATTATTCACTATTCCCTTTTCATCTCTGTAAGAATCCAAAGACTGTGTTTAATATTACGATCTAGACTGCACTATAAACTTTAGAGGACACTGAAAATGAAACATGGGCCCTTTGCAACTAATTTTTTAACCTACTTACTATTCTCTCTCTGCCATATGGTTGAAAACAGACAGCTATTAGAATCTTCCATGTAAATAACAAAAAACAGAAAACAATATAAATGGGCTCATAACAAAGAACAAACATTCCTGATATCAAAGACAAACACTAAAGCAAAAACAGCATTTTTTAAATACTTTGTGTTTAATGTTGAGCATATACAACGTGAAATATTTTGAATGACACTGATTTACAGAGTAAAGTTGGTTTAGCCATCACTTTAGCTGGAGCAAGCTCTAAATCCTACAAAATGACGGATACATCCACATGTACTGAACCATACTAAACAAAGCAAAATGTCACCTGGGGGCTGCTAATTGGGCCGTAACCCACTGACGGTGTGCCAGGTAGGCAGGGAGACCCCAGCGAAGAGCTGATAACAGAAAAGGGGGAACCAATGCTGCTGATGGGGCTATTGACCCCGGCAGTGGTGATGGGAGGCAGGGAGGTCATGGAAGCTGCAGCTGAGGGAACCAGCGGAGGGGAGCGCTGGCCCGAAGGTGGGGAGGACACAGACGAACTGTCTGGGCTGTGGGAATCTGATAAGAGACAGCAAGATGAACAACACAGTAAATTTCATTATTCATAATAACAGCACACAGCAAAAATGCCTAAGTCTATGGATGGCTTTCTCTGTGATGTTTCATCAGTTAGATGTGTGTGAAAAGTATGGAAAACAAACTGCATTACGTGAGAGCTTACACTAAGAAAATATAAAACAACTGCTTAACACTTTAGTTCAACAATACCTAAAGTAACTTAAGCCTTTAAGTCATCAGGAGCTCCACAATATTGTCACATGACAAAACTAAAAACATTATTTCTACAAGGGATGTTGCAACGTGGATCAAGCTTTTTTATAAGCTGCTTTACAACCATGCAACCCCATCAGTAATGTCCATCCACCGTTTGTTCTTCCTGTCATATGGAGTGCAAGGATCAGTGCCCCAGCAAAGCTCAGTTGAGTCACTTGTTTACATTTGGGTCACACGTCACCAGCAGGTAGGATCGACTCCTTCACAGCTTGGTTGTAGTCAACAGTTTGTTTTGGCCTCAAGTGGTTTCCACCGTTATCAGGAACAGCTTCCCTGCATAATTTGCAAAGCACTGTGCTTTGTTGGAGCTTGCTGAAGACGCTCCTTTTTTGAGCGGTAAATTATCATTGGATGCAGACACGGGGCTCCTACTCGTACAACAGATGTGCCCAGGCTCATCTCATTTAATTATATCATGATGTCCTCCTGAGACCCAGCCTATTCATTTATGTCCTCTGTAATGGAAATTTGTTTTTGGTCTATATCTTTTGACTTATTACTAAAGCTACCCTACTAAGTCCTGATGTGCTCAATTTAGGACATCCTTACCTTTCCAGTGATATCTCGTGTGACTGGGTGGCCTCTTTTAGCTCCATAGAGGCAGGAAATTATAAAAAAAAAAAAACGTTAAACTGAAAGATACTTTTTTTCTTTGGTTCTCGGGAGGATATGCCATTTCTATATACGTAAAGATACCTGTGTTATCGTGGATGAGGTGATATAAATTTCCCTTTGCTTTTAACATTGACTTTAGGGCGAAATTAAGTCAAATCGAACTCAGTAGTTATTCCTTACATTTCTAAAGGAAATAAAAATTCTTACTACAGCAATTTGCATGAGTTTTAGCAGAAATGTGTGTTTGTTCTATGTTATTGGTGCAATATGTGAAAAATATGAATATTAATATGAATAAATGTACCTCATTTGTCTGAAGACCCTATTTGACTGTGCAATTTCAATCAGATTTATTAAAAAAAAAACAATGACAAAATATTGTTGGAAATAATATGTAAATTGTGTTCTTCCCCATCATCATTCCTTAAACTAGTCTGTCCCTTCTACAGCTGGCTGTGCTGCATTCTTGCTGCTGTGGGCGATGTACTGGCTGCCGTCTGATGTAATCACTCCCCCCCCCCTTTCCCCCCCCCAGGAACAAAAATCAGGGAATCACGTTGTCTCATAAATCATCTACTGCAGGCCAGGAAGAAAACAGTTATTTCAAAAACAAATCAACAAAGTCAATGAATTGTGCCTTACATTACTCAGATTTGTGTGTGTGTTTAATTTTAAGTGGTGCATACTTTCTCAGCTGTTCATGTATTTCAGGGGAAAATAAATAAATAAATCCCCATTACTGGCACGAGTTGTTATTACTTTCCTGGCTTGGGAATAAAGGTTCAAAGTGCTGATAGTCTGAAACGTTTTGGATCGAGGTTAATGAAAAACAGAATCAAAGAGTGAAGAGTGCCTTCTTTTTAGCACAGTAACAACTTTATGATTGCCTCACAGTGAATTATATACATAATTTATTTTTTAGCTTTGACATGTTTTTATAGTACATTGGTTAATTCTGTTCCTACATTAGAACCGGCAAGTTGAACACCGATTCAATCAAATGGGAGATTTTATTTTTAACAGTAAAACAATTATTAAAACCTACTTACTTTTAGAAGAATGGCAGATGATATTTTGGACACCACACACTGATTTATTTAAAAAAACAAAAAACAAAACACTTCTACCTGGTCAGCTGTGTCAGATGTAACACATAAATGGTAAACGGCTGTATTTGTATAGGGCTTTACTAGTCCCTGAGGACCCCAAAGCGCTTCACACATCCAGTCATCCACCCATATACACACACACACACACATCTGTTTAAGCTTTAGCACTGTGATGTTTAAGCAAGTCTTGTTTTAGTTTCTGTTCCTTCATACCACATATCTTTCATAGCTACGATTTTACAACAGATAATAATGTAACATTGATCTATTATTAACACTAGTTTCCAGATGCAAGTCATCTAGACAATAATCCTGTCTGCAGTGCTGAAAGATTAATCTTTGCACATTAGTTCTTCCTTTTGCTTACCTCTGCTGTCTCCCATGATTGTGGTTGGGGCACAGGGGCTGACTGACAGCTACAAGCCGACGTGCTTCCGTCTCTAACAGCCCGATATCAAACTCTAGACCGCGGACTGAGGCCCGGGCCGGAGTTTTTTTGGGAACCCAAAAACGGCTCTGAAATTCCAACAGAAGAAATAGCACCGTATAAAACAGGAGTGTGACACAGAGGGTCCATTTGGGCATAAAGATGCAAAACAAAACTATCGTGGCTCCTATCTTTACACGGCTGTGAATTCTACCTGTGCTTAGCATTAGAAATATTTGCGTATTTGATGCATTTTAGGTGATTTTACGTAACGTTACAGCTGGACGTTTTAAAGCAGCCAGCTGCTCAGCTGATGCCAAGATTGTCTTTTACAGTACAGATCGAAACACCCGTGTTATATTCCGCAAATAAGCAGCATGCTGATCCCAAAACACTGCTCATCTTATCTTGGTTCAACGAGGTGAATAAAACACCCCAAACCAAATGAGATGGAGCCCAGACAGATGGCAACAACCCATCGTTTCTCCACGCTAGCCAACGTTAGCCAAAGCTCGTAAACTAACCTAGCTAACTTGCAATGTCTGTGACTACCGAGAAGCAGAGTAGCTTGTATTACATCAAAATCAAGTGGCATTAGACCGATTAACACTTCCGTTAAAGCTAACAAGCTCTGGTAATAAATTGCGTGAAAAGCATAGTTTAAGTTGGCAAAACAAGCCTATCGCTAAAGCTAACTACACTTAGCTACGTAACTTGGCTAGCATGCTAGTTACCACGAAAGCTTCGAAGGAGAGCGAAACTACCGAGAACAAGCCACCCCATCACCCAGTCCTTCTTCCCCTAACTATGCAATCTTTTTAAAAACATGCTGAATATTTTAAGTAAATATTTCGTGCAAATAAATGGAAGTTACTAACGGTTTAGCGGCTCAGCTTCTCCGCATGAAAAGATGTGGCGACTAGGCCTCGTGTGTGTCTGTCTCTCCCCCCCACTTTGCCTCGTAGTCAACCCTCCCTCCCCCTGCAAGGATGAAAACATGATGATGATGGTGGAGGATTTGGCTTAGTGCTCTCTCACAGCTCAACGCTGGCTTCCCTTGCTTCTTAAAGCAGGACGTGGACTGTGCGGAGTGTTGTGCCCCACATGTCACTGAGTGAGGGAGACAACATCCAGCGAGAGGGTCAAGAGGTCAAGACTAGTTCAGCTCAGTATGTCAGCTGCATAGATGAAAAGGTTACTGGCAGACACTGAGAAATCAATGCTAATCATAATAATCCTTTATAGCCTTTGTGGTCAGATTCAGTATTCAAAACACTTAACTACCTAATTATTCAAAAATATTCTTTTGTTATTGCAGGAGGTGCAGATATGTAAGGCATACAGAAGAGACTGATGGTTGAAAAAGAAACATGTTAGTGGCTGCTTTGCACCTGCAAAGGTAAAAAAGAAAAGATTTTTCTTTGTGTTATCAAGAAAAAGCTATGCATGTCCCAATACAATGCAAATTCAGCTGTGTTTACCACAAATGTACTTTTTATTCATTGTAAATATATCAGCTGTGAAAGTTATTAATAGTTTATATTCTCAACAGCTGCATTGGCAACAACAGAGAATGTTCAAGCAGATTTGTTTTCTGTTATTGATGATCTTTTTTCCCATTTTCCTTTTAAAAAGGGATGTTGGAAAAGTCTGTTGCTTTATGTAAAAGGGAAATAATTTAGAACTTGATGAAGCATCTACAATCAGTTTATATAAACATAAAAGAAACAGCAATGAGATCTGAGGAGAAGTCACATAATTTGTAATGATTTCACAGTGCTAAGGTGACTCAAGCGTAGATGCCTCTATTCATACATTAACACTAGTTAAATGCAAGATTTCTTCTTGATGGAAGAAATCCATCAGTGAAGAAATGCTGGCACTCACAATTGTCACAGTTTTTGTTGCTTTTGCCAAAATTAATGTTTATATATCTGTCATACATTAGTCTTTTGGGAATGTTTATCAAGGTAACAGCTTAGTTTAGTTAGCTTACTCAGCTTTTAGTTTTTGTGTCTGAGATGTATCGACATTACTAGCTGGCTGAACTGGCTGAGTTCAGATTTATTAGTTTAGAATGAGTGAAAAACGTTCCCTGTCATGCTTTTCTTGCTTTCATGTGGTCTGCCAGCCTGTGCATTTTACCTAGATTAATTAATTATACCATCAATGAACTGCAGTTTTGACATTGCTTACATTTTGACATAAAATATAAGAAATAATCCGTTACATTTTGAAATATTAGAGCCAGAATGTGTGTGAATGTTACAAATTTACAAACCCTAGTGCAAAATAGTTGGAACATTATGTACTTAATGTAAATAAAATCAGAATGCAATGATAGCAATGGGTGAGAACAGGCATCAAACTGGAATAGTATTTAATGCATGACTAACGAGGATTATAAAAGTAGTCAGCAAATTTGATAAAGTCTGTTTAGCATGAAGGGATATAAAGTACACACTCTTAATTCACCTTTCACGTCATCGGTTTAACCTGATGTCAGTGGGGATTGAACATTTATATGGAAATTTACTGAGAATCAGTCCCTGTTTAAACTGGCTTAAACTGTGTGATCCGAATGTTTTGCCTCCATTTTTACAATTTCCGTTTTTATTAATGCAGAAATCAGCAGTGAGATCAAACCCAGTGTTATACAGCAGTGTTATACAAAAGCCTGCTCCTGTGTTCACAAACTGTGTTTCAAAAACAACTAATGGAAAACCCATGATTCCCAATTTAGCAGGTTCTTCCTTCCATCTGCTGTGGCTGAATTCTTTAAGTTTGTTGGTGCTTTGTCACCCTCAAGGGGACTAAAATGGTATGACACGACAACAAAAAGCATGATGTGATAAATATGCTCCAGATTTTATTGCAACACTGACAGATACTGTTTTCCAGTTGAATACTTTTAAGAGAATAATGTGTTTTGCCACATTATCTCATAAACTTTGTGGAACTTTTCTACTGTCTGTAAGTTAAATTAACTTCATAAACATTATAAATAATTTTAGTGATTTAAATAATGAGACAAAACCAACAACCAGCAAAACCTGTTATCCTTACTTATGTGTGAAAATAAATTGTAACATATTTGTCAGTTTTCAACAGGAAAAATAACTTAATTGGTTGATACAATAACATGTAGACTTAACTCAAGAGTTTACCACATAACTCCAGAAGAAGAAACACATCGAAACACAAAGACAAATTTTTAAATTGTAGTTTTATTATTGGTGCTCTTAATACAATTACACACATGGCAGTGATATCAAAGATAAAACACAGACGAGACACATAAGAGCAACAGCTGCATTTCAGTGGTTCAGGAGATTTCCTTTTTTGTCTGCTAACACAGTGACACAATATGTTTTGAGTATATCTCTGTAATCTGAAATTTAATACTGATAGTATGAAATTAAATCACGTCAATCTACTTACAACACCAGCTGGAAAACATCTGCACTCAGTTGCTTCGTCTACGTCCCACAGTCCTCTTCACATTCATCAGTTTTTGTGTTTGGACTGTGCATTCAGTCTGCAATAAAAGAAATCCATTTCCAGTTTAAATGCAGTCAGAATTTCGTGTTTTGTCACTGAGCATTCAACCTGGTAGAAAAGATCCTGAAATTACTCATAAAAGCCTGAACTTTGATCTCACGCTCAGTCTTTCAAACCTGTGCCACAACACAAAGCACTGCAAACGAACTGTCCCAGTATTTTAACCTGCACTGTACAGTACATCTGCATGAGCAACTGCATGCGTGTGACCACATGTGTGTAAGTGCTTCATGAGGGATTAGCCTCAGTGTGTGTCCACCAGTGATTAGCCTGGTCAGTGGGCCTGTTGTGTATTCACTCAGGCCATTAGCATATTAATGCAGCCTCGCTCTTGATCTCCCTCCCGCCCTCTCTCTCTCCCGCTCAGCCTCTCCCTCTCTCTTTCTCTTTCTCCATACATATTTCCAGACCGAGTTGTCGCTTCCTGCAGCTTCAATCTATAAATCTTACCAATTTACGCCACTCGTGCTGTGAAGCAGCGAGCAAACTCGCCACAGAGATTTCAAGGTGCTTGCTCTTCTTTTCCCTCCAAAAACTGTCCTCTTGTCCTTCTCTCCCTCCCTCTCTCCGTCAGATCCCTGCCTTCTTTTTTCATCCCACTCCCCAGCTTGCTCCCTCTCTCCCTCCACCTCATTCAAATCCTTTACTTTCACTCATTTTCCCTCTTCTTTCTCCAAGCCTGGCCCCTCGAACTTTGTCAAACAGAGGGAAACACACAGAAGCAAACTCACAGGGGCAAACACAGAGGAGGAGACTACACACACACACACACACACACACACACACACACACACACACACACACACACACACACACACACACACACACACATGCGCACACAGAGTAACACACACAAACTCCCTCCCCTCATTCATTCTACTTTTCTGTCACTCTCACCCCTTCCAGTGCAAATTTAGCAGGACCCTCTCTAGACTCTGGTGCTGAAGTGCGAACCGGACACATTCAACTGTACTTAACGCGGTGAGAGCTATTCAGTCTTTTCTGCTCCACAGACAGACTCTTACCTCCTTTCCAAAATGGGACCCTCCTGATCTGCACTGCCAGGCATCTCCAAGCATTTAGACTTTGCACCTGTGCGGAGAGAAAAATACATATTAGTGAAACCAAATGTCACCGGCAGCCAACTGGCATTGATTTAATCACATCTCCGAGAAAGTTTGCATTATTTAGCAATTGTGCACATTATTTGCGTTTTGTAAATGGCCAGATTAATTCAAGATGAAGTTCTTTCTCTTTACTATTCCTTTGGCTGCTTTCCACCTGCTGCCTCTGTTTGGTGCCAGTGCTTTTCAAATCAGTGATGATATTAATTATTCACCAGCTTCTCTTCACTGCACACCTAGATTGACTGAAATATTTACAATTTAAGAGCTTGTCATTTGTCACAAGTGAAACCTTTGAGCAGTTTTCTAAATAATGCTCCCGTGGGGGGGAAAAAGTTAAGCTGACCTCCAAAAAATGTCAAGAGAGGTTCTTACGGGCTTTACATTTACATAAACACACACTCTGCTCCTTTCTCTGTTTGTCTTTCAGTGTCTTTCACTCGTCCACCCGCAAAGCCGCCGGGTTAGAGCCCATCAAAGGTGGTTTCTCCCTCGCTGATTTTCAGAGGTCAGGGGCGTGATGTCCATCCACAACTCCTGGTTTCACAAAAGCACATGCAAGAATTGCGTTTGGACAATCAGCTCCGGACCTCCATCCTTTTCTTGGTCATCCGTAAGTGTGCACACTTGGACACTCGGGTGCATAGCCTACTTAAAGTAGGCTTCAGTCCACTAAGGCCAGAGACTGATTGGTGTTGGTCCACCCAAAAAATCTTTTCTCCACTTGTTGAGCTTTACTTTCATAATGGAGGATGAACAAAAAAAACTAAAAGGATTGTGAGCCCATCACACAGGAATGAGCGGGAAGGCGAAGAGAAAAAAAAAGAAGAGAAAAGAAACAGAAAGCTTTAACTCATGCTTGTCCTCTGTGCCGGTGACACCATGATGAACGAAGGGGTCACCACCCGGGGGCAGGCCCGTCCAAAGGGAGCCAGCGATGTGACCTTGTACAAAAGAAGAAGTGAATCCCCCAACGGTCACACGGATCAAAGAAGACAAAAGCCTGAGATGATAACTCAGCACAGCAGTGGAGCACATTATTATCAGACACATGAGCAGAAGCAGTAGTAAATTTCACAGAGTTCGATGCAGGCGGGTGGACGTGGGAGGGCCTGCAAACGAAAAACTAAAGCTCTGACCCGCTCTAATCTGATTTGCCGTACGCAACATTTTCTCTTTATCTGATTCGCTCCGTGAGGCGTTTTCTCTTTCTGTGGGACCCCATCTTTATCCAAATGATGTGGTCTTTGGTGAGGCCTGGTCTATTCATGGGAACCCCATGTGCTGTGTGCCCACCATTGAGGTGCAGAGTAGCATGGCCACAAAGGATGGCAGCGTTTCAGAAGGTCCTCTCCTTACAGTTGAAGTCTCTGTTCAGGATAAAGTTTGTGGTTAAACCACAAAACCAGAAAATCCAACAAATGTAGTAAAATTATAAAAAAGTGAAAAAAAGGTGTTAATTATGGTCTAAACTGCTGAAATAAAGAGGAAGAGAGTTTTATATTGCAATATTTAACTTAAAAACATTTGACGTTGGTCTTGTTTGTAAAGTAAATGATTTGTGTCACGAATTAACATCAGACTGAACGGCTGAAACTTTTTCCATGAAACTGACTTTGCAATAAAGTTTATCTTCCTTGACTAATACCTACATTTAAAATATTTGTCCTACACTTTTAAATAAAATACTGTGCTTCAAATCTCCATGAAGTGCTGGTATTAAAACAGGCCTGAAGGCCCAAACTTTGCTCTTCAGCTCCTGTTAGCACACAGGCTACTTACAGGTGTAAATTTAAAACAGTTTAAATCTGCTGGAAGAAAAAAAAAGAGAACGAAACAGCAAAAAACCCAAATAAACAAAGAAGGAAAAATACAAAAACTCAACAACAAAACGCACACAAAATCAAGAAGACAACAGTGCAGTAGCACCCAGTGTTTGAACCCTTCGTGGCCTAAAATCTGGACGACCAATTACAGCAAAAAGCATATGATGAAGTCCCTCACAGCCACAGAGCGTTCATCCTTACATGTGCGATGGACATCTCCGCCAGTCAGTCTTCCTCCCTCGGCTCTGGGCCGAATTTCAGCGGCGTCGCTGTCGACGTCTGACCGCACTTGTTCCACTTCTCCATCTTTCACTCTCTCTGCCTCTGCCTCCTCTGATCCGGCGTCCTTCTTCCTCTCCTTCTTCAACCCTTTCTGTCCGGCCCTCCCTCCGCCTTTACATTTCCTTCGCCCCTGTCTTTCTCAATTTCCCCGCCCTCTCTCTCTCTCTTTCTGTTTCTCTCATTCTCTGTCTCTCGCTCTCTCCCTCTCCTCATTTCATGCAGCGCTGGGGTTACCTAAGAGACTGGGCCTCAATGGAGAAAATCTCCTTTGGTACAATGAAATGGGTGAGAGGCAGAGAGGAGGGGAGGGGAGAGAAATGAAGGGTCTGGGGGGACTGGGTAGAATGAGGGGGTGCTGGACACAGGAGGGGAGGGAGAGTTGGGGGTGTGAGAGTAGAGGGACAGTGGGATGCAGATCTATGCAGGGATGTAAGGGGGATACGAAATCCCAAAAACTGAATAAGTGGCTTTGCTTGATTTCGCCTCAATGGTCAGTGCTTTGCTGGTTGCCTGTGATGCCCCCCCCCCCCCCCCCCCCCCTCACCTGCTCTCCACTCAGCCTAGTTTGTCTAACCACAAAAAAAACAAAACAAACTACACTCATTTGAAAAGTTTGAAGCTAAATTTCCACCAAAAAACATTAAAAATGAACCTAACATGATATAATGCTCTTTTTTTTTAAAGGGAAATTAAAGTTTGACCTCACTTAAATGTTTTTTTTTTTTTTTTTTTGCAAAGCCACCATTGCCACAGATGAATACCATTTTGATAACCATGAGATTGGAGACCTCGGTGTCAGTAGTCTCCGTTTTGTTTGTTTATTTGTGTCTTTGCTGGGATCAGAGCTCCCTTTACAAAGAGTGTTTCAGCAGCATAAACTCTCTGTTCTCCAGCACAGTGCAGGCCCCATTCAGCACGAGTAATTACACTGTTCCTCTTACATCTATTCAGTGTCACTCTCCAAGAGATGTTCCTCCCCAAAATAAAAGAAGTCACAACACATGCAACCTTGTTTAGAGGTTAGTTACTGATTAGCACAGAAACTGTTGCAGTTCATTTTCCCGGTGCACCTTATTGAGCTCTTCAGCGATTCTTTTCAGTTTGTCGCTTGTCTCTGGGTTGGCAAACAGATCCCCCGCTGCTCAGCTCTGTGTCTTTACAACTCTCCCCGAGCCCCTTTTCTCATCGAAGGATGTGAGAAAACAATGGGGCTAATAAAAGAAGCAGAGATAATTACAGCACGGCAAAGAAGTTTGCGCTCCTACGCCCCAAAACCATAAATACCGCCGGTGTAAAATCGGATATGTGGGTGACTTTAGGATGTCTTTTTACACGCTTTTCTGTGCCAACAGCGGAAACTTATTCTTATTCTCATGTATGTCCTGTGTGCATGCCAGGGTGAATCTGGGATCTCTGTGTTAATGACTCTATCAGGCCCTGATACCCAGAGGCCCCTGCTGAGGGAATGGATCCAAAGGGATTGGGGTGTTAGAATGTGGCACAGAGGGTGGCAGAGTTGGGTTGGGGCGCGCTGTGTGTGTGTGTGTGTGTGTGTGTGTGCGAGAGAGAGTGAGTGTGTGTGTGTGTGTGAGTGAGTGTGTCTGAGGATGTGTATGTGTTTCAGACATGGGAGGGAGGGGAGGAAGGGGGTGCGGGCAGATTGTCCATGGTACTCACCCCTCCGGGCGGGGCTGAATGAAGTTATTTCCAGGCCCCTGTCCATCTGTTACCGTGGCAGCAGTGGTGACCAAGGTGTTGCCATGGCGAGGTGGACACAAAAAGGCGTGGCGTGGGAACGAGTCCAGGGGTCAGGAGTAAGGGTCAGGAGGTCAAGGGTCACAGCCAGCTGGACAGCACACAAGAGGAGGCCAGGGTGAGAAAAGAAGGAGCGAAGGTTTGATTTTCGTTTTCTTTTTCATCCTTTCTTCTCTCATTTTTTTTCACTCTAGAAGGAGACATCCGAAGAGTGGACACCAGTGGACATTAACATTGAACTGGGGTGGTGAGATAAAAAGGTGGAGGCGGAGGGGTGGGGGGTCGCTGTGGATGAAGGGAGTGAGAGGGGCTGTGGGGTTCACAGAGCAGGGCTCCCACAGCGTCCAGGCTCTGGGAGGCAGCGCTGCATTCGGCCTTACTGGTGTCTAATCGCACATTGCATTTGACAGGCAATTGACTCTGGTCAATGTACACGCAAATGCGACTATTGAGAGGATGTGGCCGGCTGCATGTGAGTGCGTGTCTGTCTGTGTGGCCGCAGTCTGCACTTTACCCGGATAAGTGATACCTCAAAAAAGACAAAAGGCCCTTTGGACAACATTTCATTCCTTTCGTTTTAGGCCTCAAAACTGCTCGCAGACAATGAAACAAACTGAAGGGAGGTAATGAATCAAACTTTCACTCAGCATGGGAAAACCATTTTCTACATGTTTTTCCCATCTCATATCATTACCTAGAACTTTTCTTTCATGCACAAATTGCTGCCCATGTACTGCAGCGAGCGACCAGCAGCACCTTTAAAAGTTAAAAAAATGGATTAAAGCTTATCAAAATCGAATGAGGAGGCTTCTTTGCAGTGAAGGACTATCTGTTAAAGACTGTTTGCACAGTTGGAGCCTCATTTTACTGGCATCAACTGTGAGAAAGTAAATATGTGTGTGAGAGAATAATACTGAAGGAAGGCATACATGAAAAGCACAACCTGAGACCAGAGAATTTGGTTTGTTAGCAAATGTCATGTGTTTCTAATAAAATCTGCTCAGTCAGAAGTTTTTGTATTTCCTTTGGTAATGTTCAAATATGAGCTTGTGTTGGTGGAAAACTCAAAATTTAAAATGTAAAATGAAAGTGCTGAAGATAATTTGACCTTCAGTTGTTCATAGACACTGCACACAGTTCACCTTTAACTTCACCCCATGATTTTCTTTCTGTAACAGGCAGGTATCCAAATATCCGACTCAGTAAAATGTCATGAAGTTGTTTCTAACTTGGCAGCTCACTCTGTCCAGGCAGCTCCCTCACCTGCACCAAATGCCGTACTTCAACAGTCAGAAAACTTTTCAGCTGGAGCCTCTCCTGCTGCCTGCATGACAGAAAGGACAATACTTTGATGATGTCTGACGTTCACGTGTGAAAATACCTTAAACAATATATTTTTCCCCATTTTCTCATTAAAAAGATTTTAAAATGAAAGGCTGGAGTGTGAAAAATATCAAAGTTCAATGTTTGATTTCATAGATTAAAGTCACAGTTAACACATTTTAAGTAACACCTAAAAACACCCTTGTGAGACTGAGGCCTTTATCATAGTATTTATTACTATTTATCTTGTAAAAGTGAGACTGTATCACAACAAAAGGTGTCTGATAATAAAGCTGGTAATGATGAAATGAGAGCTACACCAAGATGGATACACTAATACTGTTATTAAAACTGAATCATGTTCATAACCAGGGACAAATAAGGCATTAGACTGGTTTTAGTGCAGACACGAAGCAAAAAGGTTTGCATGTGTTGAGATGCTTTTGCAGTTGCAGCTCTTTTAAAAACACACTGTTACTCCCCTGGCCTTCAACCCAGTGTGAGCTGTCTGTGATCTTATGTTACTTTTATGAACTCGTTTATTGTTTAGCTTCTACAAATAAAACATTGTACTAGCTAACTAGCTAACTAATCAGCTGTTCTTGCAAAATATACCCACTCACATACCTGCCAGACTGAAAGATGTGAACATACAGGTCAGAACTGGCCCACCAAAGGCTCCAGTCTGGTTCACTCGATGGGTCACACAAGTCATTAAAAACTCCAATTTTTCAATAAAATGCACTGCTATTCCTGGCGTTCGTGTTGCTAACATGATTAACACAGGAGCAGTATCTTTACTGCTCCACATGAAGATGTAAAAACAGTTTAGTTTAGATTACACATATTCTACATGTCATGTGAAGGTGTGTGTGACACTCTTAGCTCAAAATTATTGAAGCAGACTGTAGAAAACCTGAGGTCCAAGTTGGAATTGCTCTTTCTTTTTCTTTTTTTCCTTAGAATTCCCAGTTTGTAAATTCATGAAACATGGTATTTTCAGGATGTATCTGTAATTTTTATAGGTCATTGTGAAGTGTTTTAAATAGATGGGCCTACGTGAGGTCAAATTGGACTACATGAACTGGACTCTCATAAGCTTTCAACTATGGCAGCAGCAAAGAGCGAGAGATTGAAATGTCCATCTGCCCCGTAGCGAACGAAATCGACGGCCAACCTCGAGCCGCATCAGTGGATAACACATTATGACAACGTGGATAAGAAGACGCTTACAATGCAATTACACACACAAGAACACACACACAGACACACAAATACATAGAATAAACACATAGGGCCCCTTTAGACTTTAATAGTTGCCGGGATGAAAGGAGTGCGGGATCCATACTCCTCTGCAGCCCACATTAATAGGATTAGGAGCAGGCTCGGGAGGACGTGGCAGGCCAAGTCCACTGCTCCGTTTGACACCTTTTGTCCACAAGCCCTGAGACGCAGATCACAGCAATAGGATGAGAGACAAAAGCTTTTGAACATTGTGTTGTAGCTACAAAAATGTCCTGATGGGAGAACGCTGAGCCTCGAGGTCCACAGCAGATAAAACGAACAGACGGCGATTTTGACAACTCAATCAATTTTCAAAATGGAGAAAACACATTTTCACAATTTAAATCCATACAATGCCTTCACCGACAAAGGCCTGATTCTGATAGTGATGTTTATACATTATTAAGTATTGGAAAGTTTCTGAGATGTGAGTTCTTTACTTAAAAGTGAGAGCAGATCCTTTGGTAGGAACATGTACTTCTCTTGTCTTGCGGCTTCTACTCCATTGACTTATTTCAACCAAACCATTAGAAGAACCACTTCCTGTGCACCACAGGAAAGACATCATATACTGGATCACAATGACAGCATGCATGATACCTAGTATACAGTATAAAATAGTAAATTCTGTCATAAATGTGTAATTTCAGGTGTGAAGTTTTTCTCTCTCACATAATACATAGTTGTGTTTAAAAGCTCATTAAAAACACAGAATTTAATTTTTGGATATTTTGGCATGTATGGTCTGAGTTCATCATTCTCCTTAAATGTTTGCTTTAAAAATTCAGGAGTGATGAGTAAATATCCTGCAGCAGACCACAGGTGGAAGCTGGGGCAGTGACTGTCACAGTCCTGGTGACTCAGGGTTTGTGTGTTTTTGAGTTTGGGTAATATTTCTTGGTTTTGTATCAGGTTCGGTTTTTGTGCTTGTGTTACTTTCTTGCTCTTGGTGATTATCTTCTACTTCACTGTCCAGTGTTTTCTTGTTTGTTGTGAGTCTTGTCTCTGTTTCATTCCCCCAGTCACAGTTTCAAGCTCACGTGTGTTGTCTGCGTCTACCTATTTGTCATGCTTCTTGTTTCATTTTGATAGTCCTTGTCCAGTGTGCTTTTGCTTCCCCTTTGTCTCGTTGTGTCAGATTTGTCCCAGTTGTGTTCCCATCTGTTCCCCATCCTCTGTTTGTTGTTATGTTCTCCATTTTTGCTGTGCGTTCCTGGTAAGCTTCATGTTCTCAAACTACATCATGTAATGTCAAGTCTCATCTAGTTGTTAGTAGTCAAGTGCAAGATTTTTAGTTCTCGTTCATCTTTTGTTTGTTTCTATCATCAGTCATTTACTTAGTTTTAGTTTTTATTTTCCAGCAATAAAGCTGCTGCCTTTAGCTAAGCTTTCTGTCTCCGAGTGCTGCGTTTGGGTCCTAACCCAGCCTGCCACACAGCTTACAATGACACTGACATGTCTGATGGTTAAATTTTGCTATTTAAATTATAAAGGTGTGATCTGTATATGAGGCGAGGAAAGAGGTATACTGTGTAGTCACCATATGGTTTTGCTCCATTTATAGTTGCATGCCCAGGGGAGTAAATATGTGCAGACAGACTCAGCCACAGTCTCAGAATCAACCTTAATGTGTTAAAAAGCTCCACAGTGAGTGGAGCAACATAAATACACAGTGTTCAGTTAGGGAAGGACAGCAGATATTGGTGTGAATGTGCTGGTCGGTGGAGAGATGGCACGTTCTTGTGTGCTTTCACATCCATTTTAGGTTTTCTGTTTTCCTAAACTTGCTGCAGGTCTCTGTTAATCCAGTGACAAACTGGTGACCTGTCCAGGGTTTACACCACCGTTTACCCAGCGTCAGCTCGTCTAACCAAGTCCAACCATGACCCTGGTTGGATAAATGGATGGGCACAATGGTTACATGATTGTAACACAATGTTTCATGTTTATCAATATGAAAAAAGTCACTATTTGTCATATCACAAATTCAATAAAGGAATGCAAGCACATTGACTGTGAGAGTACATTGAAGTTTAAGAAAGAATGCAATGGTGCCATCAACCCTTAAATATGAATGCAGATCTCTGGTGGATCTTCCTCCAGTGCAGGGGTAAGCAACTCCAGGCCTCAAGTACTGGTGTCCTGCAGGTTTTAGATGTGTCCTTGATCAAACACAGCTGAGTCAAATTGCTAAATTACCTCCTCAACATGTCTTGAAGTTCTCCAGAGGGCTGGTAATGAACTAATCATGTGTGTTGACCCAGGGTGATGTCTAAAACATGCAGGACACCGGCCCTCGAGGCCTGGAGTTGCCCTCCCCTGCTCTAGTGTCATGTATGAATAAATCTGGGGCACGTGACTCACCTTTACAGGATTTATCAACTTATTTTGAAATGTTTTGTTTTAATTTCTCTCATATTGATATTCAGGTCGTTGTGTTGCACTGAGAGCAGGCAGCAGCTCGTCCTCGGTTTGAGCGATTATTGACATTCCCGGCGATCTCCTCACATCCCGTGCCACAGCGAGGTGACACAGAGATTCTCTGTCCTCTCTCCTGCCACTGCGCTCTGGGAGAGCGACCAAAAGCAGTTTTACAACCAAGAGCTGCTGACGCTCACTTCCTGCCAAGAATAAGAAAGAGGAGGTTCAAAGTCATCTGAGGCACACATACCAACAGACATGCAATGACGCACACGTACAAACTTGTTTCATGTGTTTATAGTTTAGTGATGGATGTGTTCATGCTACACGACCTCTTCATTCTTGTTTTTCCTACAGCCTAAACTTCCATAATTCCTACAATAAATGTTTGGAGAAATTTCACTGAAGTACAGGTGGATGAAACAAGTCCATGCCTGCTCTTTGGTCCTATAGAAGCGAGTCCCGAGTCTTCAAAAGCCCATCAGTCACAGGGACACATTCATTGATTAAGGAATAAATCATTTATAATGAGTAGAGTAGGTTAAAAACAGCAGCAGTGATGTCTCTAACCTATGGCTAAAGTCCTAAAACCAGTTTGCCAATCATTCCAATCCATCTGCTGGATGGATGTGCAAAGTGTGAAAGTTGCAGAAAGTCATTAATATTCAGTTATTTTAAAAAATAAAATACATTGTTATACCTTATATGGTGATACCAGTGCCTTTAAATATCCATTGGGATCTGTATTCAATTCATTTAACTTTGAATTCTGCATGATAAATTCAAGTGTTTGTTTCATTAGTGGTGTTTAATGCTTCTATGACCAAAACTAAACACATGTTTTCAGAGTGACTTTCCTGTTCTCATTTGTTGCTGGCTGTGGAGTTCCTCTCTGCTGACTTGGAGCGCTGTTGTCAGCATAAATGTTTCACACTACATTTCTTCTTTGTAAAAAGTAAATTAAAACACAGGAACAAATGTTTCTGTTACAAAACCCAAGTTTTTGAGCTTATTCAACCTTTACTTCCACTTTTTAAGAAGAAAGGCTGAAGTTTTCCTCTCCTTTGAGTCTTTGTATTGATCAAAGCTTAACAAGTCTGAGACCTAATGAACAGTCAGAGAAATAAAAACTAATTTTGCGCAGATACAAAGAAAGTAACTCTACTGTCCTGATTCTGGTCGAGGCAAAAGGTAAATTTACTATCATTATCTTAAATATATTTTTAAACACCAGGGTCAGTCCTCTCAGATGTCTCTGTCTGTTTGGACTGGCTGTTAGACTGAGTTAATAAAGACTTTATCTTACCCACAGAGACTGCTGTGGTTGCTGGGAGAGTTACGATGCACCTGCAAACATTTGTCTGTCTCTGGTAGGTTACATAAGAGTCACTGCCTGTGGTGTCAAGTTCCAGCTTCAGTTTTAAAATGTAATGTCAAAATCACAAGACACACATACAGGTCAGCACTGACCCCAGCATCCATATCAGAGACACAAAGGAGGGGAAGGAATATCTGAACTGAACAACTGTCTGCTGCACGTGGCTCACACCATACATCTCTTCCCCTCTACAACAACAGCATCCTACAGCACTGCAGAATAAAAGACTCAAAGATGGAATAAAACTTTCATCAGTAAAAAATTCAAAAGATCTAAACCTAAACATCCCTGTTAAATATCAAGGAAATTATTTTCAAATTGATCCTTGTCGTGTTGGCCACATACATGATTTCATATGTCAGTAGCAAAAGTCATTTATTATCAGGGTGGACACCTTAAAATCTAGACACAGTCTGTAAGTTACCATCACGTGGATGGTTAGCTTTTGGACTTTTCAGAGATTCATTTATCGTTTTTAGTGTAAAAGTTTGTTGTGGACACAGAGTATCACATCATGTAGCAACATGTTTGCACCACAGAGCTAAAGTTTCTTTTTTGTGTGTGTGAAACAGTAAATGTGAATAAATCTGATCATCTTTTGAATGCATTCTGAGGCTTTGCTTTCTTTAAAACCTTAAACTTATAATTTAATGTCTAATAGATTTTAAGGTATGCGTTGTGTGTGGTAAGGCTCAGTTCTTGACATCCTCACTCTTTTTTTCCTCAGCATGGAAAGAGGCTGATGAATCAATAAAAAAAAAAAAAGAGTAGCAGAAATGTCTGAATAAGAGCCAGCAGCCAGAAATGATTACAATGGAAGAGCTTCAGAGAAAGGAAAGCCTTCATGTCATGAAGTCATGTCTTCTAAAAAAAAAAAGAGTGTGTGTGTGTCTGTGTGTGAGAAAGCATGAAAAAAAAGTGCGGTGCATGTGATTATCGGACAACGGCCGGACAGAGGCCACACAGGGCAGGCCGCAGACGGACGCAGAGAAAGGGACATTTACCTTGAACTCCACTTGTCCCGTCTCTGGGGCGGGGTCAGGTATTGTAGCCGGGCCTGACAGGGTCAGGAGGGGACAAGAGAGGGAGACAAGGGGAGGTGGGTGGGGAGCAGGGACACAGGCTGGCCCCGGGGTCGTGGGGGCTACCCTCATGGGGGGCCAGCGAGGGGGAGGAGGCTAGGTATTGGCAGATTTTCGAGGGGTGCAGATGCTCAATATGCAGATGTCTAATCGAATTGTGCTGCGATGAATTGGTTCTCCCTCCTGATTTGCATCAGGACAATCCCCAGCAGCAGCTCAGGGGTCAGCGGAGTTCCCCTGGACAAAATGAGCAGCCGGCTGCAGACGCCCCTGAGAACGTGTGAACTTGAAGTAGACTTTACTCAGTGACAAGGATATTGATTGATTCAAATGTCTGTCTGTCTGGGAGTGCGTCTGACATCTGTCTTTCCTGTGTTTCTCCAACTATGAAAAAAACATTTATTGTTTTTTAGTGATTGAACTGCACTTTGGATTTGACTAAAATAGCCCTAAAACTAATAACAGTACTACGAGTGTGTGAGTACAACCAGAGAGAAGAGAATCTATCTCTATCTATGTAGCTATCTACAAACACAATGTAATTGGTAATATTTTTGTTCCAGAAAATGTATAAAATTGTGGAATGGAAGTATTTAGCTGCTGTACTGATTAAGATGTTTATCAGCACATAAACTCATCAGATTGATGCAAATCAATAGGAAAAAACAAAGCAACAAAATAACTGTTCAAAGGCACAAAAAACTACATCTGTGCTCTTCTAGTAAGAAAACATGAATGTCTGTGTTTGATTGAGACAGTTTTCCAACTTATACGGAATCATGTTAACTTAAATAATTTACTTTCCCCTGTTTTAAATCTAAATATATCAGCAAATATAGATGAATATCTACTTATTATTTTACTGGATCATTATTCTGACAACAACAAGACTGAAGCTACCTTTCCTCTGATAGGTATAACTCCCCTAGAATAAAACACAACAAAACAATAAAAGACTAATTTCAGTGCCACACTGAATGTTTTCCTTAAAAAACATAAACCCTCTGAAAAGCCAGAGGTGTGGAAACACACTGACAGCCTGTTTCCTCTGTTGGGACTTTCGCTGTGGCAGAGATGTCGGATTTGTGTTGCCCTCTGGTGGTAACATGGAAAAACACACACTGAGCCTGAGGATTCATTTAAATGAAAATTGTTGGGTGGCATGTGTTTGTTACAGGTTTCATTCACTCTCACACATTTAGTGTGTTTCTGTTCATGACATCTATTTTCATCAGCTGATTATGCATCATATTAGAACAAGATGAAATTTGAAAAATATAATTGGGAAGTCAAAGAGTAAAAGAGAAGTATCAGAAATCCACATAGCAAGTTTAACATTTCAGTTAAAATAATATAAAACCAGACTGCACTTACACATTAGAAAACAGTGACTCCAAAAGTCCAATAGTCAAAATTACAGGGCTTAAAATAAGTCTAAAATCTAAAAAAGTCAGTAGATGTCATTGTTCAATACAAACAAATGAATAATGTTTTAAAAATGTAGTAAAACTGGAATAAAGCTAGAGGCAGCTGATGGAAACATCTCCACACTCAACATTCACCTGTGAATAACTCGTTACGGGTGAACACAGACTCTCTGGCTATTTATAGTTTTCTTCTTCAAAGATGAAGGTGGGAAGTATGTTAGAATATTGTGTTTGTGATGTGTGAGCTGTGATAACCCCCACCAAAAAACACATAAAATGTAACAGTTTGACAAATTAACTATGAAAGTTGTTTAACAAAAGTGTACACAGTTGGTATCTCAGCATGCATTAATTATTGGTATGCAGGCTGGAGTGTCCGTTTGCCTTGTTGTGAGGAGCTGTAAAGACAGAAACACAGTGTTAGTGAAGACACTCCTCTTTGTTCTCTGTAAAGATACTGATGATACTCACTTTAAAATTACTAAAGTATTTGATTTGCTTGAAAATTCTGAGACCCTGGTGACAATATTAAAAACAATATTAATCAAAAATTATTATTATCATAAACAACGATGAGACCTCATGGTAACACTTGGTAATGTGGCCTGTGACTGAGGGATTAAGTCCCCTCTAATTATACCTAATTCTATTAACTTACAAACACCTGAAGGTAAGTACAGTAGAATATGGGGGTAAAACTAACTAACTAAATAATATAGGTACATAGGTAAATTTAAATCATGCGTAAGTAATTTTAAATAATGCAACACATCCACTTTAACAGGAAAGGAAACACAAATTATACTGAAAATAATTTTAAGTACAACATAAGTCATTTTAAGTAGTGCCTAATGATAATACTGGGGAAATGCAAAACATATTTTCCCATCTTCCATCATAAGTACTCTGTTGTTAGTTTACTTAGTTCTTGTAGACTGTTTTAGACACTGTCCTAAAAAAAATTAAACACAACTGTCTCCTACTGTTCTTTGTTTTTGTCAATTCGACTCTGAAAGTGATGATGATGAAAATAAGAAAAGCCAGATCAACAATGATGAGGATAATAATGTTTTGGATCTCTGTTGAACTAAAACAACACATTGGCATTGTTAAAGACTGCTAAATCTCATTTTAGACTTACTTCAGTTTATTCTGATCATTTCATTGTCAAGTCTGGTTATGATGTTGTCATCAGAGCGCTGAAACACACAGTGGTATCTTCTCCTGTCTTCAGATGTGACGGATTAAACATTCAGATCGACACTTGTGTCGAAGGTCCCATCATGGTTTGGGATTATTTCTCCTTTTTTCACACCATCATCAATCTCTTCACCATCTTTCCTCCAGAACATCATGACCCTGTTAGGATAGAAACCTGCAGCATGGCAGCTGACTGGAGAGGAAGGAGTATTCTGGAGGAGAGACACTGGGGGAGGAACTGGAGATTCAGAGAAATTGAAAGAATAAAGATATTTGTGTTTATATGATCAAGATATAATGTCATTGTTTAATATTGTGTGTTTAGTGGGGTAATAACTACTGGCAAATCTGAAAAAAAATTCCTGTAGTCTTTGTTTGTGGTTCTGAATCATGTCTATAACAAATCACAGTAAATACAGTTGCAAGAAAAAGTCCAATTTCCTATATTTCAATATTCATGTGACTGTAAACATAATCTGCTTTTCACAAAAAAGTTAAAATTCATATCTGCATTTATCTCCATCCCACTCATGTTTGGTGGCAACAGCCTGCGGCCTTGGAGTAATCCATGTTAGAGTCTTCAGGGCCAAAGATATGAAGGCTTCTCCATCATAACTGTACTGTTGATGAGCAATAATATCCCCGGTCTCATCGTTACATTCCCAACCTGCCATCTGTTGAACTACATGGACACATGAGAGACCAGCAGAGTAAAGCAGAAAGGCACAATGAGATCCCAGATCACCTGGAGTGATCCTGTCCTGCTTCATTAGAGTCTAATTAACAAATTGCTCCTTTCTCAAATTCTGTTTCTCTTTAAATCACGTTCAGTTTTTAAAATGGTCTCTCCATGCTGAACTACTATGAATAATTTTGTTGTAAGACTATGAGTTTTACTATGAGGTGCTGAAATTGTATTTACCTATTCTCAAGGTGGAGAAAATGTAATCAGCCCCAGAAAAGTCAGGTTTTCTTCAGTGGACTGTATACATAGAGCCCTGTTTTAGTATTGTAATTTTTGACTGATTAAAATGCAAGTTTATTTACCCCATCCTTATGGAGACACATTTAATTCATCAAAAGCATTTAGCGGGTTACTGAATGATTACCACAATGAATAATACAGAAATATTTCATTTTTAATGATTATAACCCAAAACAAATGTTTCACTGAAAACTGTCTGGAGTGAAAAGCCAAGTTAATTTAAATAGTTAATGACAAAAATATTCCTTAATTATACTACAAGAAAGTATGTATAAAAACAATGTTCCTAATTCAAAGTCACATTGATTTTATAATTTTACAGTGAAACACTAGTTGAAGTATTTCTCCACTGAAACCTCTGGAGCTCAGAGCATTCCCAAGTTTGTGGCTGCATTTGTTGATTAAGTTCAGCTGGTGTAGAGCATGTTCATCAATGACTCATTGATGTCGATGTCGTCTTTCCGCATGTGTGTTCAGTTTAGTCAATCAGCCAGCCGGTTCAGTCCAGTCCAGTCAGCCAGTTAGTTCAGTCACCCAGTCAGTCGTTTCAGTTCATGTTCTGTTCATCCAGCCTACCTACAATAAAACACCATTATCCTGCACCGTGAGTCCAGCGTTTGGGTCATCTCTTCCTCGCCTCCACACACAACCCCTGACAGAATGACACGACCTGTGCCACGAAGACACGCGAATGACCCAGCGGACTCGGACCTTTTCGAGCGGCAGGACGCAGCGCTCTCCATTTGGGCGGAGAAGCTCAGGTGGAAACAGCGGCTCTTCTCAGAGAGGGAGCACGTCTTTGAGGGGACTCGTCTGGCTCTGGGCGGGCCTCGGAGACGTCGCGGTCCTCCACCTGCTACCTCACCTGCATCGGAGCAGTCGCCGCGGAGTCACCCAGTCATCATTTCCACGCCTATCAGTTAGCCCACATCCACACCTGTGCCAGCTCCCAGGACAAGGGCAGCTGTGACCCAGTCTACCTCCACACCCGTTCCTGTTTCATGGGTGGGGGTGACTGGTGTCCAGCCACCTCCCGCGCCTGTCCCAGCGCCCAGGCTGAGGGCAGCCAGGGTCCGACCTGACCCCCCTAGAATCTTAGCTGAGGCTCTCCAGCCAGCTCCCTCACGCTCTGGAGGCACGGAAGAGCTAAGCTGTCCACCTGCTAGTTCGCCACCCCATTCATCTCCTCACTCAGCTTTCCATGCCCTTGCACTATCCCTGGTTAGGCTAGCTGACCTGTCCCCGGCTCAGGCACCAGCTTTACTAGCCCAGGCTGCAGCGCTGTCACCATCTCTAGCTCTGGCAGTAGCTCCGTCAACCTCCGCTCACCCATTAGCTTCTCCAGTTCAGTCAGTTCACTCACCTGTTGTTCAGCCTCCAGCCCAGTCCCCTGTAGCTCAGTCTCCCCCTGTCCAGTCAGCTAATTCTCCTCCGGCCCAGTCAGTTCAATCCGTAGTCCAGTATTCTGTAGTCCACTCTTCTATAGTCCAGTCACTCATTCACCATCCTGTTCAGTTCCCTGACCTGCAGCCACAGCATTCAGAGCCAGCTGTGAGCTCTCCCTCCAGCCAGAGGTTTCCGCCCCCGCTGGCCCTGCCTGCCTCCGGACCTGCTGAGTCGCCACCGCTGCCTTCCGCGTGGTCGGCCTCCGGACCTGCTGAGTCACCATTATGGCACCTGATCTGACATAAATGGTAGTAACCAGACCAAAAAGCAGCGCACATTTTGGTGCTTTATTTCTGGGCTTTTTTTTCCTGAGATGTCATACACTTTGGATTCTAGCCAATCATTTTACCTTTGCAAGCATAGTAGGCGGGCCCAGGTACATACGTTCTTTTAGAGCAGAGCTACAGATTAAAAATGCCCAAGGCGAAGCGGTCAAAGTCTGGCCGTACTTCACAGCAAAAGATACAAATTCAGCAGCCTGCAACAAGTGCTTTGAGCTGATACTGTGCAAAGGAGGTAACACCTCGAATCTGATGAAACACCTGGCGACGTATAGCATTTTGTTAAAAGCAGAGAAATGCGCCGTATTTGATAGCTTGCTGCGAGACCTCACACCGGGCACATCTACTGCGGGTGGGTTGCCTGTTATCGGACCCGGAGTTAACAATATCCCCCAAAAACCCGAAGAGGAGAGTCCTGGCCCCTAGCCCTGCCAGTGTAGCAGAAAGAATGACAGATGATGATGCAGCAGCAGCCGTTCTTCTCTGCGCAAGTAGCTTAATGTTGTCCGTGTATAATTTACGTTGAGTACGACAACCACGTTATTACATTAATGCGCGTAAGGAGAACTACCTAACACAGTCCTAGTTACATGCGGCTGTCTTCTTGTTTGATGGCAGATACTCCCTTCACCCTGGCTAAAAAGGCTAAAATGACCAAAGAAAAAGTGGAAAACAGCTAAACATGAAAGGTTTTTGGACAAAGTTTGTGTTTTTTCCATTGATTAAGCACTGCTTCCAGCAAAGAGTGATGCCATAAATCCCCTATAGCTGCAGAAAAGGCTAACATTGTTATCTTTTTACAAAAAAACAGCTGAACATGAGAGGTTTTTGGACCAATTTTGTGTTCTCCATTCTTTAAGCACTGGTTCGAGCACAGTTTAAGCACCGGCACCGTTTCAAAAGTACTGGTTTGGTACTGGTATCGGATAAAACCTAAATGATACCCATCCCTATTCATCACCCAGCGTGTATTTAAGTCCTCAGTTCCATCCGTTCGTTGTCGTGTCATTGATGTTGATGTCGTCTTTCCGCATGTGCAGTAGCGGTTTTTGATACGGGCGACACGGGCGGTTGCCCGGGGCGGCATCGTGGTGGGGGGCGGCATCACGGGCATCGGCAAAAACCCCCAAAAATGCTCGTACTCATGCTGCGCGACGTCAGCCAGCGCATATTGGGAATGGCACAGGCACCGATCGGTTTTCTATCACCCATTTGCTGGGAGTAAGGGTGCCCTCTGTTTGCGAGGTGCGCCTGCTGCTTGCGGCACAGGGAGGAGAGGGCAGGGGATTCTCTGGCTGGCTGGAGCAGCATCTAATAACCAACTCGCAAAATAAAACAAAATAAAAACAAAACAACAAACACAAAAACACCAGACATCATGACACAGACTTATAATTTGCACCGATGTTTTTTCGAAACTCTATACACGAAAAGTGAGCGCGAGAGCCCTCGGTGCGCCTGCTCGCTGCTGAAGTCAAAGTAAACTTTATTGTCATCTCTGCTACATACAGTCCAGTATATAGAGAGACGAGACAACGAAGCTTCAGTTACAGCAGTGCAAGTAAACAAACAATAAATATAAGAAGAGTAAGAAAATAAATATACACTTTAGGACTCGAGGTAAAGGCATCAATAACAATTTAAAATGTATAATTTACAGTTTGATGATTTAAAGTCTCACACACAACCCGTCGAAAAGGGAGGGGGCGGCTGCTTCCAAATAGAGCACATTTCATTCATAATGATATAAATCCAAGCCCATTATGTATTCATGATTTGAATCCTGGGTTGTGCGAAATCCCAGAAATACACCTTAGACAAAGTGAATCTGTGAACTAAGGTGTAGGTCTATTAGGTTATGTTGTGGTGATCCTCGAGTTGGGGGATTTGTGTTCATACTGGAGTGCAAAATTAAAACCAGTGGAAGATGGACAAGAAAAGTTCAAAGCCATCAGCTGCTCATGGTGCACAATCTACTACTGTGGCCAGTGCTGCTACATCCATTAAAATAGGTGTTAAATTACAGATTTTAGTGTTCCTGACATTTAAACTCACTTACACACAAACACACAGTGCACATGAAATGTCTAAAATGTGATCATATCTGCAAATTTAACACAACCCAGGAGCAGAGATGGGCAGTAACGCGTTACTTGTAACGGATGGAATCTGCCTCGATCTTCAGGTTTCTGCGCACCCTCATCTCTGCTGATCTCACCTGGATCCAAAACTCCATAGCTGTCACGGTTCTGGGTCAGTTTGACCCAGTATTTTGAGTTGTTATGGTTTGGTTTATTTTTGAATGACGGGTTGTTCTTTATGTTTCTCTGGTGCTTTGTTGGGTTTTATGATGAATCTGTGTTTCAGTTATTTTGGTGTGTTTTTGCATTATGGATTGTTTTCTTATTCTCTTGTAGTGCTTGTGGTGGTGGTGAGGATGATGATGATAGATTGTTATTAGTTTCTTGTTTCTGTTTATCCGTGTTTAAGGATTTGTTGTTTCATGTATTGTTTGAGTTGCATGTGTTCTGCTCTCTCTGTCTGCGTCTTTGTTTAGTGGGTTCTTGTTTCCTGTTTTATTGTGGAGGTCTGTGTCTCATGTGAGTGTGTTCAGTTCTACTGCGCCCCTGTCTCATTAGTCCAATTTCTCCCAGCTGTGTCTCCCTCCTGTTTCTCTTTCCCTGATTACCTCCCTGTGTATATAAGCCCTGTGTGTTCCTGCGCACTCTGTCGTGTCGTACCATCAGATCATGCCTTTGTGGTTCCGGTTCTCAGTGTTCTGTTCATGTTTTGTGCTTTGCCAGCAATAAAGCTGTGGTTTTCTGTTGAATTTTGGCTTCACGAGTCCTGCGTTTGGATCCTCACCTCCGCCTGCCGCACACAGAGCCCTGACAATAGCCCTGGTAAAGAAGGCTCAGCAACAGCGGCACTTCCTCCGTGTCCTGGGGAAGAATAACTTGGACCAGAAGCTGTGCTGGCCTTCTACCACTCCTCAGTGGAGAGCATGTGTTACACCCTGAAAAGGGGCTGAAAAGGGGATAAGTCAATGACAACGCTCAGACACGATGCTTCTCTTTCAGCAGCTTCATTGCGAATGATTCAGAAATATAAACATACATACAAAAGTATTAAACATCTTAACAACGATGTACAGTCTCTGTTAGTTGTAAGACAATATATCTCAAGACTGTTTTCTTTCCTTTTCTATAAGTTACAAATTAAATTGAATGTAAAAATTTACAAAAACAACTTATGAATCTAAACAAACTTAGATCATTAAATTGAAATGTACAGAAAATAAACTAATAGGCATTTGTCCCTTCACACAAAATAAACATGTTATTCGTCCAGATCAAATGCAAAATGCACACAATGTATGTTTCATACACAGAATCAGAATCAGAAAGGGTTTTATTGCCAAATGTTGAGCAGGTTTACAACATTAGAAAATTGCTGCGGTGCTTCAGTGCAAACATACTGTCATAAATTACGCTTAAATAGACATGAAAATAAAAATAAGAATAAGAATTAAAAGTGCTAAGTAGATAGATATATACATGATATATACATGAGTGCAGGTGGTGATCAGTGCCAAACATGGAATGATGCAGTGAACACAGCATAGGGTCATGTGTTAGTGGCGGGTACAGTCATATGGTTATTGTTCATGTGTCCAACAGCAGAGGGGAAGAAACTGTTCTTATGGCGAGAGGTTCTGGTGCGAATGGACCGGAGCCTCCTGCCTGAGGGGAGCAGGTCAAACAGACTGTGTCCAGGGTGAGAAGGGTCAGCTGAGATCCGAGCTGCACGCCCCAGTGTCCTGGAGGTGTACAGGTCCTGCAGAGATGGGAGTCTGCAGCCAATCACCTTCTCAGCAGAGCGCACAACACGCTGCAGTCTCTGTTTGTCCCTGATAGTGGCTCCAGCGTACCACACGGTGATGGAGGAGGTGAGGATGGACTCGATGATTGCAGTGTAGAATTGCATCATCGTCCGTGTTGGCAGGTTGAATTTCTTCAGCTGCCTCAGGAAGTACATCCTCTGCTGGGCTTTCTTGATGACGGAGGTGATGGTGGGCTCCCACTTCAGGTCCTGGGTGATGGTGGTACCCAGGAAGCGGAATGAGTCCACAGAGGTGATGGGGGTGTCGGACAGGATGATGGGGGGGAGTGGAGCTGTGTGCTTCCTGAAGTCCACAATAATCTCCACTGTCTTCTGGGCATTCAGCACCAGGTTGTTGTGGCTGCACCAGGACACCAGACGTTCAACCTCCCTCCTGTAGGCAGACTCGTCCCCGTCCGAGATGAGTCCAATAACGGTGGTGTCATCTGCAAACTTGATTAGCTTGACAGACTGGTGGGTGGAGGTGCAGCAGTTGGTGTACAGGGAGAAGAGCAGAGGAGAAAGAGCACAGCCCTGAGGGGAGCCGGTGCTGATGGTCCGGGAGTCCGAGACATTCTTTCCCAGCCTCACATGCTGCTTCCTGTCCGTCAGGAAGTCAGTGATCCACCGGCAGATGGGATCAGGCACATTCATCTGGGAAAGCTTGTCTCGGAGATGGTCTGGAAGGATGGTGTTGAAGGCAGAGCTGAAGTCCACAAACAGGATCCTGGCGTAGGTTCCTGGGGAGTCCAGATGCTGCAGGATGAAGTGTAGGGCCATGTTGATGGCGTCATCTACAGACCTGTTGGCTCTGTATGCAAACTGCAGGGGATCCAGGAGGGGGGCCGTGAGGGTCTTGAGATAGGAGAGAACCAGGCGCTCAAATGACTTCATGACCACAGATGTCAGAGCCACGGGTCTGTAGTCATTTAGTCCAGTGATCCTAGGTTTCTTGGGGACAGGGATTATGGTAGAGGACTTGAAGCAGGCAGGCACATGACATGCCTGCAGTGAGGAGTTGAAAATGCCAGAAAACACTGGGGCCAGCTCGTTTGCACAGTGTCTGAGGGTGGCAGGAGACACACCGTCTGGGCCGGGAGCTTTCCGAGCATTCAGACTCTTAAACTGCTTCCTCACATCTGCTTCATGAATATGAAGAGTTGTGGTGGGAGGAGGTGGTGTGAAATCCTCTTTTGTGTGGGGTGAGGAGGGGGGTGTTGTAGGTGAAGTGTTTGAAGGTGGTGATGGCTCTATGGAGGGGGGAGAGGTGGGGGAATGAGTGTCCAAAGTGTCTCTATTGTTGGGGCTGTTGGAGGTGTGAAGGCTGCCTGATGGCTCGTCAAAACGGCAGTAAAAGTCGTTGAGGGTGTTGGCTAAGAGCAAGTCATCAGTGGAGTGGGGGGTTTTAGGCTTGTAGTTGGTGATATTCCTAAAACCTTTCCACACAGAGGCCGAGTCATTCTCTGAGATCTGCTGCTGCATCTTCTCAGAGTGCTGGTGTTTAGCAATGTCCACTTCTTTAGTGAACCTGTACTTGGCCTCTCTGTAGCAGTCCCTGTCTCCGCTTCTGAACGCCTTTCTCTTTTCCAGCCACAGCTTTTTGAGTTTAGGAGTAAACCAGGGTTTGTCATTGTTATAACTCACCCTGGTGCGTGATGGCACAATGCTGTCCTCACAGAAGTGGATATAGGAGGTGACAGTGTCCGTAAACTCGTCCAAGCTGTTAGAAGCAGCCTTTATTGTGTCCCAGTCTGTAGACTCCAAACACGTGCGAAGCTCCTCCACAGCCTCGTTGCTCCACAGTTTTTTGGTCCTCATGACAGGTTTGGAGAGCTTCAGCCTCTGTCTGTATGCGGGGATTAGGTGGATCATGACGTGGTCAGAAAGTCCGAGTGAAGCGCGCGGCACCGCACGATAGGCCCCGCTGATCGTGCTGTAACAGTGGTCTAATGTCCTCTCCTCTCTGGTCGGGCATTTAATATACTGCTTGTATTTGGGAAGCTCATGGCTCAGATTGGCTTTGTTAAAGTCCCCAAGAGCAATGATGAGAGAGTCCGGGAATGTCCGCTCCATGTGCAGTATCTGCTCCGCGAGTGCACACTGAGCTGCCTGCGCATCCGCATCTGGCGGGATGTAAACAGCGGCCAGGATGAATGAAGCAAACTCCCGCGGAGAATAAAACGGTTTGCAGTGAATAAAAAGGTATTCCAGAGAGGAAGAGCAGTGCTGAGCAATCACTGTTACATCTGTGCACCAGCCACTATTAATGTAGAAGCAGACACCTCCACCTTTGGTCTTACCAGAGAGAGAGGCCTGCCGGTTCGCGCGCAGCAGATGAAAGCCCTCCAGCTTGAGTGCGCTGTCCGGGATGTCCTCACAGAGCCACGACTCCGTAAAACATAAGACACAGGAGGAGGCAAAGTCTCTGTTCATGCTTCTCATCAGGGCCAGCTCGTCTATCTTATTCCTGAGTGAGCGTACATTGGAAAGGAAGATCCCAGGAAGAGCAGTTCGCAGTCCGCGTCTCCTCAGACGCACGAGTGCGCCGGCTCGCTTACCTCTCTTTCGGCGTCTCACTTTCCTGATCAGAGTCTGCAGTAAATCTGCCGCAGATGCGACAAATATTGGAAGTAAATCCACAGGTGTTGTAGTCCTGTGGTTAAGAAGCTCTTCTCTGGTGTAAGAATATCCAGAGGAGTGCCCAGACACAGAAGTTATGCACAAAAACAAAACAGAAGTAACGCACTGAAGCACCAGGGCATCCATACGCGGCGCCATCTTGGTTACAGTCTGGCACGATAATGCTTCATGCTAGCCACCAACAGAGCGCTTAGCTTAGCTTGCTGCTTATAGCTTATCCTAACATCAAAGTTAACACAGGTCATCTAAGTATTCCTAGTATCCTCTTGGTACATTTGGAAACACGGTCAGTACAACTCAACATACATATTTGTAAAGTCCAACAGCAGAATTGCACAATTATTACCTGAAAAGGGGATAAGTCAATGACAACGCTCAGACACGATGGTTCTCTTTCAGCAGCTTCATTGCGAATGAGGCATCGTGGCCAGAGCTCCCCCTTCCGGCAACGGCAGGCATAACTAATCAATCATGATCACTAAATCACATGGATTATTATCCGGTTGAACATAGTCATGAACTCTTTTAACTCTTTTAGCCTGTGTTACATTACGTCTCTTAATGGGACTTCTTTTACCCTTGTTTATACATTTACATATTTGAAATAAATTGAATAATATATTGGGTAACTTTTAACCACAACTTTTTACTCCATTATGAACTTCAACAAATAATCAATCTATCACACATGCTCTCCTACTGCCTGGGTGTTTGGTATGCAGGGGCCACTATTGAGAACAGGAAGGCTGAGCAGGAGGTAATTAACACCACCCAAAAAATCTTTGGGTGCCCTCTGCCACCGCTGGAGGCCATCGCTTCAGGAGAACCACGGCCATCACAGGTGACCCACCTTGTCACCGCCACTGCTGGGTAAGTGGGTGGCCACCTGAACTAACACGGCCCTGTGTCTCTGGGCCAGGGGCACCGAGAGTCAGGGCTGATACCCTCTCCCGCCTGCGGGGGGAGTAGGTTCGGCCAGATGACTCCCCGGCCTCAGTCAGGTGATGGACGTATGTGGTTGAGGGTTGTCTGTGGTGCTGCTTCAAGGGAGGTGGACGCACAGGACCGGTTGGTGGTGTGTATGTTTGACTGGTGACTGGAAAGCTGCAGCCGCGTGTGAACAGCAACTGTAGAACCAACCATGGTTCTGTTACAGTAATAAAGCAATAGACCTTTCAGCTCAATTCTATTTTGTCTGCACAATCCATCATATAATATTGAATCAAATGAAAAAGCTTCTTTTTAAAACTTGTTTTATGAGTTTTAATCTTTTAACTTTATGCACATTCCATCAAGCAAAAATTAAATTGTATGCAACAATCTTTGACTCGACAAGATTTGTCTAACATTCCTCTTTAAACAGTTTTTATTCATATCAAGAAAAGCATAAAACATAACAAAGCAAACAAAAAAGAAAGAAAGGAAAAAACCCCAAAGGGAATATATTAAAGTCATTATATACCTGTACAAATACACATATGGGGTAAAGAGGAGAGAGAAAAAACAAAAAACAAAAACTCAGTCATTTGTTTAATAGTAATTTAACATTATGTAATTCACATGTAAAACTATGAATTGTAATTTTAAACGGTTTAAAAGCAGGTAGAATAGCATATGTAGGCAAGTATATTTCTCCTTTTGTTATGAAGAAGCAAAAAAAGAAAAAAGAAACTGGGCAGGGTTTGGTGAATCATCCGTCCCCACCAATGCCAAAACCAAATCTACGCCCTTGAAGGTGATGTATGATTTTGTATTGGGTTTCTCGCAAGCGGTTGCAAGTAAAAGTGGAACTACCCATGTTAATGGCTCCTTTCCACTCCTCTTCGGTATATTGATTATTAAGATCTCTCTCCCATTTATGAATAGCGCTCAATGTGTTGCTACTGAGAGTGTATAGGAGAGAATAAAAAGCTGAGATAAAATGAGTTCTGTCTTTTCGCTTAATAAGAAATGTCTCAATATCATCATATATAACTATTTCTGAAGACTGTGGAATTTTAGAATGAACAAAGTTACAAACCTGGAGAAAGCCAAAAAAGTGGTCTCTTGGAATATTAAAATTTGACTGCAATTGCTCAAAGTTCATCAGTGTGTTGTTTTGATACAAATTGCCAATTGTTTAACATTCCTGTGGCAGCATGCTCGGACCTTGCTCAGATTTGAGGTATAATTTTATGCTGTAGAAAGAGGTTTTCTTCCCACGCAGTGTACTGTGGATGCTCAGGTTTTTGTCACTTTTTACTGACTCAAAGTAAGGTCAGTACTTCAAAGCTTTAAATGCTGCATGGTCTTACGCTCTCCCATACTCCAAATTATCCATTGGTGATCTACACACATCTGTTTCTACCACGGACATCGCATGCGCTTACATCATTGTCAAGAGACACTCTCACAAACAATATCACCGTTTAGTATTGCAGTAACCCAGGGAGCTTATATGAAAGTAACAGTAATCTAATTACTTTTTTACAACAGTAATCCCTTACTTTACTCATTACTTGAAAACAAGGGCGTAGATTTGGTTTTGGCATTGGTGGGGACGGATGATTCACCAAACCCTGCCCAGTTTCTTTTTTCTTTTTTTGCTTCTTCATAACAAAAGGAGAAATATACTTGCCTACATATGCTATTCTACCTGCTTTTAAACCGTTTAAAATTACAATTCATAGTTTTACATGTGAATTATATAATGTTAAATTACTATTAAACAAATGACTAAGTATTTTAGACTTTAGTTTACTTCAGCCATATTCCATATAAATCAGGTGTCATACAAAAATAAAAATAGCTTCAAATACAGTCATGACAATCAAAGAATATGACTTTAAGGACTTAACATCATTACTTCAGTTACAGTACACCAACATCTGAACACTGAATGACCGGAGTTTGCTGTTCTCTCCGGCTCAGATATTTAAAGTTTACACAGCTACATTCTCGCCTGAAATAAACGTTTATTTTGCGACCCAGAAAGAGTAATAAGAGTAATATTAAAACTAAGTAGCTGCAGTAATAGTAGCCATTATTGGACACTGGAATTGGCTCGGCCAGTCTGGGATATGGTTTTTCAATTTTGTTGTCCGGGTGGAAAATCGGGAGAAATTGGGGAGAATGGTGGCTCCGGGAGATTTTCGGGAGGGGCACTGAAATTCGGAATTCTCCCGGAAAAATCGGGAGGGTTGGCATGTATGGCCCTAGCATAGTCTGTAACGTTATTATGACGGACACATTTTATGAGTGAATTTGACTTTAAGTGACTTACAGGTTTCTTTGAAAAACACTTTCTTATATCCAGGTTCTTCCGTTTTGCTGCCATCCTCCTTGCAGCGCAGGCTTGCCGCTGCTAAAACTAAACAGAACTCTCTGAAAGGCTCAGCCAATCACATTGGCCATATTTGTCACATGAGGTAGGACTCCAGCAGAGAACGTAATTTAACTCTTTCTGCACCGCTGGGTGAATGAGACGCTGACAGATCGTTTTTCTCTTTCTTTCTATCAGGTTTGTTTTTCTCTACTCGAAGAGATCAAATTATTGGTGGGACATGTCCCTTCCGTCCATGCCAAATCTACGCCCTTGCTTGAAAAAGTAACTTGATTACAGTAATGTTATGTTATTTAAAAAAACATTTTTTTTTAGCAGTTAAAGCTACATCAGCTCAGCTGTTGGATTGGACCACATGGGCGAGCCTTTGTTCCCCATGTGCATCCGTGAGTGTAGCCACCCATTACCCAGTTGCCGGTTAACCACTGTTCCTCCCTTGGACCACTTTTGATGAATACTGGCAACTGAAGACCGGGAACACCCCACAAGATCTGAAGTTTTGGAGATGACCCAGTCATCTAGCAATCTACTGTTCAGAGTTCTGTCAAACTTAATTTTTTCTTCATCACTCCGCCACAGTCATTTTCTTCTTTCTGTGAGCCAACCAGCTTCTGTTCATTGTGCTCTTCTGTCATTAGGCATGCTGTGCCATTGTGAATGGCACAGCATGCCTCTTCCACATCTTCACCTCGTCCTTGTTAGATGGAGATCATCTTCCAAATTTCCACCTGGTTCATCTCTGCCTCCACTGAAATCTTGACTCCAGCAGGTTCATAACATTGTTCAAATCCAATCTGCTAATGAAGGATAGATTAGTAACAATCTGTATTTAATAAATCATGTTCATTTCCTTCAAATTATCTCTTTATACAGAGGTGATGTTCACTCTTCTGCAGGACAGATAAAATAAAGAAACTTCTTTTCTCCACCTGTTTTATAGACACACACATGCATACAGGCATGAACAGGTACAAACACGTTTTAACCCTCTTTAATTGAACAAAAGAAGCTGCTGGCAGTCAAATTAAAATAGTATGAGTAAGAGTGAAGGCTTGTTTGGTTTCTGCTGAAGTTGAACACACCTGAAAATGTAACCTGAACCAGGAAATACCTTCAAACTAAACAAGCCTGTAAAACCAAATGACTCTTGTTAGTTCTTCAGTTTAACTCCAACACGCTGAACATGGTGGTGAAGCTAATGATCCTCTTCCTTCTTTGTCACCCTGCATCTGCAGGTAAGATCATGATCCACAATCAAAAAATATCAAATTTACTTGGCAATGCTGTTCTTAGTAAAATGCAGCTAAAATGTCTCAGCAGACGGGTAAATCTAACTGTTCAAGTTAAAAAGATTTAAAACTAAACTGATTTGCAACAGACATGACAAATAAATGCAGTACTCTGATAAAATAATTATTTGACTGTTGGACAATTACTTTTAAAAAAGACATTAATGCTCTGACATGAATAAAAGATTAAAGGTTGCTGGTTGAGTTCCAGCTGGAGAAATGCCAGGGCATCTGGTGTCAAACTCTGCCAAATCAGATACTGCTACCTCCTGTGGTGATTTTTAAGTAATAAATAATAATGAGAAATTGTAGACAAAGGAGATTTGACCTCTTCTCAAGGATTCACAAGAGTCACAGTTTCTATAGGAGATTCAAGTAAGGTCTCCTGAGTCTCCTATATCTCCTTGATACTGTTTCAACACTGTGTTAACTTTCCAAAGCGTAGACCTTTTGAAACACTACTCTGAAGTGTGGTTTGGAACACACAGGTCACATAACCCGAACATCCAACTGTGATTTACCACAGTTTCGACAGGTGGGGTGCCTGCTGCTTCTAGGCATTGTGAGGATTAGGGATGGGTACTGGTGTCCGGTGCCATGATGGCACCGGTTCTGACATAAACGGTAGTAACCAGACCGAAAAGCAGCGCACATTTCGGTGCTTTATTTCGGTGCTTTTTTTTCCTGAGCTGTGATACACTTCTAGCCAATCATTTTACGTTTCCGAGGATAGTAGGCGGGTCCAGGTACGTACGTTCTTTTATGCAGAGCTACAGATTAAAAATGCCCAAGGCGAAGCGGTCAAAGTCTGGCTGTACTTCACAGCAAAATATGCAAACTCAGCAGCCTGCAACAAGTGCTTTAAGCTGATACTGTGATACTGTCAAAGGAAGTAACACCTCGAATCCGATGAAACACCTGGCGACGCATAGCGTTTTTTTTTTAAAAGCCGAGAAATGCGCCGTATTGGATGGCAGCAGCAGCCGTTCTTCTCTGCGTGAGTAGCTTAATGTTGTTCGTGTGTAATTTACGTTGAGTAGGCTAACCACGTTATTACATTAATGCATGTAAGGTGAACTAGCAAACATCAAGCATGTAGCTATGACAAACATCATCATAGCTACATGCGGCTGTCTTCTTGTTTGATGGCAGATGCTCCCTTCACCCTGGCCAAAAAGGCTAAAATGACCAAAGAAAAAGTGGAAAACAGCTAAACATGAGAGGTTTTTGGACAAAGTTTGTATTTTTTCCATTGTTTAAGCACTGCTTCCAGCTAAGAGTGATACCATATATGCCCCATAGCTGCAGAAAAGGCTAACATTGTTATCTTTTTACAAAAAACCAGCTGAATATGAGAGGTTTTTGGACCAATTTTGTGTTCTCCATTCCTTAAGCACCGGTTCGAGCACCGTTTGAGCACCGGCACCGTTTCAAAAGTACCGATTTGGCACCGGTATCGGATAAAACCTAAACGATACCCATCCCTAGTGAGGATTCCCCTTTTTTATCTGCAAGAGTCATTTGTAATGAGTGAATTGTTGCTTTTGATACTACCGCTTCTATTTATTACACACATATGTGTAAAAGAAAATATACCCTTTCTCTTCTTCTTCTTCTTCTTATTATTATTGCTTTTGGTTGTGAAGACCAATATATACTATCATATAACTTAAACCCTGGTATCCAAAGTGTAATTATATATTAGGGGTGCAACGATACTCGTATCGATATTGAACCGTTCGATACAGTGCTTTCGGTTCGGTACACATATGTATCGAACAATACAACATTTTTAATTTATTTTATCAACTTTCCTTCTGACGATGCTGTCTGTGTTGAGCGCTCAGTGGATCTGCGCTCGACAGTGCAGCCTCGGCGGAGTAGTCAAACGCAGATTCACTGAGCGCAGGGCAAGCTAGCAAGACAGAAGTTAAGCTCTCCTTGCAACATGGCAAATTGAACCTCCCCCACCCTCATTCAGATCTGGCGTTTGGAACTATTTTGGTTTTCATGTGACGTATGACCCTGAAGGTAAGCGCGTCATGGACAAAAGTAAAACAGTATGTCGGATGTGTCACGCAATAATCAATTACATTGGTGGGAAATAGTGCATTAGCGCAGTTAGCTCGTTAACGTGTTGGCCGTCCAGCCCCACGCATGGGGCAATCCGCGGTAGCTCGTTAACGGAGATTTGCCGTGTTGTGGCGTTAACGTAATTTCAACGAGATTAACCTGAAAGCACTAGTGGGAACACAACGAATATGACTGCACATTTACTCCGACAGCATCCTAGTGCAAAGACAAGTGGAAGCAGACAAAAACAACAAGCAGCATGCTACGAACTTTACCCGAGTCATTTAGACAGCCGTTAGCACATGATTCTCCTTATGGGGACCTGATATGTTTAATATGCTGCTGAGAATATAGCCCAGAAGAAGCGTATAGTATAGCTTTTAGTTTGGAAAGAGACATTTCTCTGTAATAAACTCTCTTTTCCAAAGAGGAGTGATTTCTTGATCAGATAGATTTCTTTTTTTTATTACTTTGTTGTTTCAGCAACATTAAATTTAAAAACTATACTTTTGAGTTAAAATATATTTATAATTTTAATAAATGACAAATTAAAAAGGCATGAACATTTTCTTTTTTGTATCGAAAAAATATCGAACCGTGACACCAAAGTATCGAACCGAACCGTGAATTTTGTGTATCGTTGCACCCCTATTAAATATATATTGTCTTATTGGAAAGATTACTGGGATAGAGATCAGTTAAAATGAGAACGACTGATACTGCTGTGTGAGCTCCATTCACACGTTTGCATGAGTCCAACTGTCATTTCCTGTGTGAATAACTTGTAAACAAGATCCAGGTTCACCATAACCAAAATTCCAGAATCAAACTCACTAAAACAAATGTTACAGAGCAGTATAAAGGTAAGGAGAATGTATTCATTATTCAGAATACTGCATTTGAAATAACAAATTATTGTTTTATATTTGGTATGTTTTTTAACTCCAAGAAAATCAGATTCAAATTAGGGATTGAAGGACGTAAAGATAAGAATCATTTATCATGAATTTTGAGGTGTATAGGGCTTTGGAGTTGACGTCACGCCGCAGTGCATTGTGGGATCGCGGCGCCATGTCAGTAGGCCAGAAAGCAAAACAAGCGCACAGTGTTGGATTCGGGACTGCCAGAACCATGCTCAAAATCAGCACAAAAGACAAAGGGCTGTATCGCGACCGATTGTGCCCAGACGCCAAGAGACGGTACTTTGAAAAAATTGCGTGCATCGGTAATGTGGACCCATATGAAATGAGGAAGTGGAGTGGAAACCCAGACGACCCTGCTGTGGATTTCTGGAAACCGCGCTTAAAGCAAGCACAAGACTTCTTTCGTAAAGTGTGCCTTCCTGAACTTGTTGGGAAATACTTCTCGAAACAACGTGCTGCTCTAAATAGCCTGTAATGTTTCATGTTGTGGTTGAAGATTGATGACAGCTGTGTGGTGCGATGTAAATAGTTTGCATTTCATTTTTATGTGATTGCTGTGTACATGTGAATAGACCTATAATAAAGAAAAACAAACAAATATACTATTTTGTTTTATTAAAACAACTTCACACAAAGTACAACTATTTACAATGTACTGTACATCCAAAAAAACAGCTTTAAGAATACTCAACAGGAGCAAGTGTCATTTGGCCCTGGTTTGACAACAACACTGGGGCACATATTAACAAAAACACAGCAAACCTTAACGATCTTATCAAGAAGTGTTGTGTCTTCAGCCTCACATGATAAGAGTAATTGGATTGGCATTGTAGTGTGTAACATTTTGAACTTGTTGCGCAAACTACCTATTACTCGCTCAACATGAATTCTCAGGTGGGCAATTGCTCTCGTTTGTTCAACGTCCCTTGCATCAAGTTGACAGTAGCCTTTTGTGAAAGCTGGAATCTTGACCTCCGCACACATCATTCCTACAGCATCTCTGATGTCAAAGCCTCTGTCAGCCAATACTACGTCCCCTGTTAACAGCTTTTGAAGAATGCCACACCTCTCTGTGATTTGTTTATCTGATGCACGACTTTATTTTATGGTGTGTGTGTACCCTTGTAATGAGAGTATGTTTGTGCGCGTGCCTTTAAATTAGATGGTCTTTCTGTTCGAATCTCAAAACAGTCAACAATGATGGCTACTCGTTTTCCAAAAGTTTCAGTAAACTGTGGAGGCATTGTCGCCTGCAGACAGTGCCTCTCAGGCCAGTGCACCAGTGCTCCTAAGCGGGCATACAAAACATCAATGGTATCGGTGAAGACAGAAGACAGTGTTTTGTGCGACACATGGAATAGATGACAAAGATGCTGGACTGGAAGATCAAGTCTCAGATGCATTAGTGTGAGTAAGAGCATTTGGAAACCTGTCAGTTTCTTCGATATTGGCAGGAAATCTTTGACAGTGTTGAAGAGGGACATTAAGACAGCATAACAATGTAGTCCAGTGTAATATCTTACTTTTTCAGTATCGTCCTTTAAGAAAGTTTCATTCAGCTCTGTCTTTTGCAACTGTGCTCGAAGCAGTCTGTTCTCCTCCAACAGCCGGTTTATTTCTGCTCTGCCCTGTTGACTGCACACACAATCCTTCGTCTGCCCTTCAGCTTCCGTGACGCTGTCACTCCCCTCACCACTGTCCACATTTGCAGCTGGTACGTCAACCTCCACTTGTCCAACACAACTGCTGTCCACTGCCTCCATGACATGGTTATTTTGTTGTTGTTCTTCTGTCAGACCTTCATCGATCATCAAGCCTGTAAGATAAAAATAGTGCATAGACATAAGGTTAATGTACACCAATATTCCAATGACAGGTGTGTGATTCATCTTTAAGTTATGTGCGGATTAGTGTACCATAAGAGCAATTTAGTATGTTTTTAGAGGGGGGGGGGGGGGGGGGTGTTTACCTGCAATGGGTGCTCTTTTTCGCTTCCGTTGCATACGCCTTGCGTGCCGGTCCGAGTCTGACACAGGTTCGTCGTCGTGCCCCATGTGCAGTCTTGGTGCCCAGTCTGGATTTGTTACATCCATTTCATATGCTGGTTTGCCTGCAATAATGCCAAATCAAAAGCTACTCAGTTGACATGACGTGGTTCTGCAGCATCACACATTAGCATGTTTTATCTCATTATCTATGACCGCAGCACATTGAAAAAAAAACACTAAACGCCTTTTAATAGTGATATGAATTAATTTAGAACTCACCGGAGAGAAAATGCCGCGAGCAAACCAACAAAAAGCTGGGGATTGCACGGAACTCGATATCCGCTCGTCTCACCGCTGCAATCCATGCCTGGTGTCTTTGTTTGGTGATATCGGATACATGGGATCCCTCACGTTGCCGTTAGGATGGAAAACAATGAAAAGATAGCCCATTATCCAGTTTCTTGCCTTCATGATCGTGAGATCTAACGTTGCAACCGACTACATAACACGTACGAACCATAGTTGAAGCTGTATCCTTTGTCTGGCCTACTGTCATGGCGGCGGGGGGCGTGGCCCGCCTCCTGTGACATCACGCTCCAAAGCCCTATAGAAATATTGAAATAAGGGGGGCATTCTAAAGTTTCCCCTCCACAATACCTATCTGGCCTTGGGATTCAGATAAGGTTTGTAAACAAACAAAAGGAATATTCTTGCTTACTAAAAATATTGTTAGGGTGCCTGGGTCACTGACCCAGTTTTTGTGTTTTTTGATTTTGTTTATTTCATTAAATTCTATCTTTCTTTGTCTAATGGGTTATATGATTGTTCTAAGTTTAGGTTCTTTGTGTGGTTTATGTTAGAGTTTTAGTCCTCTGGTTTCTGTCTCTGTGTTCCATGGTTGTTCTGTTTCGCCTGTCAGCTGTATCCCATTAGTCCGCTTCTCTGTATTATGTTTCCTGTTTTACTTTGAAAGTCTGTGTCTCACTCCACTGTATCTGGTTTTGCTTCCCTTGTCTCGTTAGCCCTGATTTGTCCCAGCTGTGTTTCCCTCCTCCAATTCCCTTATTGGTCCCTCTGTGTATTCAAGCCCTGCGTTTTCCTTTGTCTGTGTTGTGATCTCCCTTGTCCTATCCTATGTGTTTTGCCCACCCACCCACAACAAACATTGCATCTTTAGATTTAAATCAGAATTAGAGGTGATATGCTTCATTTGTAAATGACAATGATCTTGATTTTCTTGGGTTTTTTAAGTTGTGCCAAAACTTTACTGGTTTTTACAGCACCATTCATTCCCTCAATGTTTTATGTAATAAACTGAACTAAACGTTTTTTGTTTGTTTGGTGTAATTATTATGTATTTCCAATTACATATAAGTAAGACTGGGCACGTAGAAAGAAAAGAACAAAACCAACATACAACTTCCTTATCCTACCACTGAAAGAAAAAAAAAAACATACCCACGCCTGATACCAGCCTAACACGACAAACTGGTTTCTAATGAATTTGCATATGAATAGACTTCACTTAATATTTCATTCATTTCATGTAATTCTACTCTATTTATTTTAGCACAATACCTTTTAATCTAGTTAGACAGGAATACTTTCTTTCTTTGCGAAGCTAGATCATGTGCACACAAAATCTAGACATTTTCACTACTCGAGCAACATTTCTCATTCACCATATTGATTAAACACTTCTGTTACTTTTACTACATCATAAGTCATATCACTTATGATGGATATATATTGAGTCATATTTCTGATCATGTCTGCATGTTTTATTGAGTTATTTACTAACATCATATACTTTTGTCCTACAGTGAGCAATATTCTGAAGTATTTTGTCACTGGAGGCTCTGGACACCCAAACATCTCAGAATTCATGTATGTTGCAGTGCTTGATGGCATAGAAGTGTATTATTGTGATGCCAGCAAGAAAATATTGGAACCAAGACAGGACTGGGTGAAAAAATTATTTGATGACAAACCGGATATCTTGGAGTGGTTCACGCAAGAGTGTTTTGAGGTCCACGCAATCTTTTACACAAGTTTGATTTCTGATTTGAACCAACATTTAAACCAAAGCAGAGGTACAGTATTTTCTTTGATTCTGTCATATCATCATGGATATATCTAAACAAAACTGATTAATGTAAAATTAATTAAAATAATTAATGACTTAAAAATTGTCAGTGTATTTTAAACTTATTGTTACTAACTTGGTTTTTAAGATGGACAGTGATTTTAAATTGGACACTCAAATTAGGGCTATTGTCCAGTTTTCATTACTTAAGGCACTTGACAATAGTAAGACCTATTTTATCCAGGCCGCATTTTAAAACTGTAATCCTTGTTTTTTTTTCATCTCGTTTGGATTACTGTAATGCACTGTATTTTAGAGAGAGATCAATGTCTTCTCTCTCGTCTACAGCTGGTTCAAAATGGCACTACTCGACTTTTAACTGGAACTTGCAAAAGAGAGCACATAACTCCCATCCTGGCTTCACTCCATTGGCTGCCTTTATATCTTAGAGTTCATTTTAAAATTCTCATGTTTATTTTTAAATGCATAAATCATCTTGCACCACCTTACCTCTCTGAGCTTCTTCATCCTTAATCACCCCCCCATGTTTCTCAGGTCAGCTGACAAGCTGCTCCCAGGTTCAAGAGGAGGCTCAGAGGGGACAGGGCCTTCTCTAACCTGCCCCTGCACATTAGAGAGGGCCCTTCATTGTCCATTTTTTTTTTTTTTTTTAAACGCGTCTTAAAACCCATCTTTATTTCTTTTTTCCCTTTATAAACAAATTGCATGCTTGCTTGATATTTACAGCCTCAAGGGCGTAGATTTGGCATGGACGGAAGGGACATGTCCCACCAATAATTTGATCTCTTCGAGTAGAGAAAAACAAACCTGATAGAAAGAAAGAGAAAAACGATCTGTCAGCGTCTCATTCACCCAGCGGTGCAGAAAGAGTTAAATTACGTTCTCTGCTGGAGTCCTACCTCATGTGACAAATATGGCCAATGTGATTGGCTGAGCCTTTCAGAGAGTTCTGTTTAGTTTTAGCAGCGGCAAGCCTGCGCTGCAAGGAGGATGGCAGCAAAACGGAAGAACCTGGATATAAGAAAGTGTTTTTCAAAGAAACCTGTAAGTCACTTAAAGTCAAATTCACTCATAAAATGTGTCCGTCATAATAACGTTACAGACTATGCTAGGGCCATACATGCCAACCCTCCCGATTTTTCCGGGAGAATTCCGAATTTCAGTGCCCCTCCCGAAAATCTCCCGGAGCCACCATTCTCCCCAATTTCTCCCGATTTTCCACCCGGACAACAAAATTGAAAAACCATATCCCAGACTGGCCGAGCCAATTCCAGTGTCCAATAATGGCTACTATTACTGCAGCTACTTAGTTTTAATATTACTCTTATTACTCTTTCTGGGTCGCAAAATAAACGTTTAACATATTTTCAGGCGAGAATGTAGCTGTGTAAACTTTAAATATCTGAGCCGGAGAGAATAGCAAACTCCGGTCATTCAGTGTTCAGATGTTGGTGTACTGTAACTGAAGTAATGATGTTAAGTCCTTAAAGTCATATTCTTTGATTGTCATGACTGTATTTGAAGCTATTTTTATTTTTGTATGACACCTGATTTATATGGAATATGGCTGAAGTAAACTAAAGTCTAAAATACTTAGTCATTTGTTTAATAGTAATTTAACATTATATAATTCACATGTAAAACTATGAATTGTAATTTTAAACGGTTTAAAAGCAGGTAGAATAGCATATGTAGGCAAGTATATTTCTCCTTTTGTTATGAAGAAGCAAAAAAAGAAAAAAGAAACTGGGCAGGGTTTGGTGAATCATCCGTCCCCACCAATGCCAAAACCAAATCTACGCCCTAGTACAGCCTTACTTTTGTGCTTCTTAATTGAGACTAAGAATCCTGATGTAAAACATGCATTTACTTGTCCTAATTACTTCATTGTTCTAAATCTTAACTTTTTAAAAACTAGTTAGATTTAGCTGTTGCCTTTATAACATTTAACATTTTTTCTGCTTCTTACAGTTTATAGTCTAGATATATATCAGCTGACGTCTGGGCTGGAATAGTCTTTACCTGTAGTCTTTAATCTTTTTCTTTTAATATTGAATAATCACATTAGACCTCCTTTTGATTCATCGGTGATTCTAATTATGGTCCAATAGAGATATCAATAAAGGTTTACAGATAATCTAACATGACTCGTGAGCACAATGCAGACTTTTGAGAACAGAAATGCATCGCAATGTACAATTAACACAGATAATTACAGTCTTTGTTTTTCTTTGTCTTTCCAGGTGTTCACATTTTGCAGTGTATAATTGGCAATGAATGGAATAAAAACTCTGGCGAGGTGACAAGCCTTTTACACTTAGGTTATGACAGAGAAGGCATCTTCGATTTTGATCTAAATACAAAGACATGGATCCCATTGAAACCAGAGCTTTACAGTGCAAAACAGATGATGGGTGGTGACAGAACTACATACATGGAAACCCTCCTCCGTGACGTAATACCAAACACATTGAAGTTATTGTTGGACTTTGGGAGCAGCGCCTTGAATAAAACAGGTAGAAGCCTCGTTGAGCTTAAAGCCAGTTTTTCCATGTCACAAAAGTGACTCATCTAGACAAATCCCTTTGGTAACAATCATCAGACCAGAGGTTTATCCACTATGTGCTTATGCAAACAATCAGAAAAAAGCTGTCAGCCTCTCAGCATGACAAGCTCCAGTCTAACAATACACAGACACACCCTGAAAACACATGGTCCACACAGGTCCCAGTAGGATCATGCTTAAGCAGAGTTAATCCTGATTCCAGCAAACTGCCAACTGTGGCCAGAAGATTGCAGTAATGCAAACAGACATGGGAGAAGCTTTTAGGACAGAAATTGTGTGAGATGAAAGGACAGGGATGACTTTTACTTTGCCTTCAAATGATATCCATTTTTGGTTGCCTTGCTTGCACTGATGGAATGCCAGAGATTTATTTTGATTTTGGTCATTTTCCCATTTTAACCTGTTGGTGATTTTGGCTGCTGGTAGATGTTAAAACTGATAGTTGAAAGACATTTACACAAACTATGGTATAAGTATACCATAATACAGCCTTATACAGCTGCTGAAAAGCCGGTGACTCTTTGGCTCTAATGACTCAATAATTCAAAAATTTGATTTGAGTTCCAGCCAGACATGTTGTCTGTTGCTACTGTGTTATTTTTTCATCTAATATGTACACTAAACATGCTTCTCTCATAAAATATATTTTCTTAATATCTCCTTATTAAATGTCTTCATCTTTGTTTTTCATTCCTGTTTTTCCCAATTTTTCCTCTGATATTTACTTCCATCCATTCTCACGCCATCTCTTTCCAGTCTCTCCAGTTCTTCCCTCAGTGTCTCTCCTCCAGAAGACTCCCTCCTCTCCAGTCACCTGCCACGCTACAGGTTTCTATCCTGACAAAGCCATGATGTTCTGGAAAAAAGATGGCGTGGAGATTCATGAGGGTGTGGATCTTGGAGACATCCTCCCCAACAATGATTGGACCTTCCAGATGAGTGCTGATCTGAATGTTTCATCAGTCACACCTGAAGACTGGAGCAGATATGACTGTGTGTTTCAACTCTCTGGTCTTGAGAATATCATCCAACTGGATAAAACAGTAACCAGAACCAACCAGGCAGAGAGAACTGGTAATGATAAAGTTGCGAGAAACGCATTTAATTTATTTTGTCTGCAGATACCGTGGTTTGATATTTGAATTTTTTGTCCTGTTTTTTGTTTGGACACTGATGTCAATTAGTTATTACCAGAATAAAAACTAATGGAGATCATAAAAGAGAATAAAGAATCCTAAAATTTTAATTTGATTTAATTTTCAGTGAATGTATGTCATAAATGTGTTTTCTGGTTCCACATATACAAGCTGTTACTGTTGTTAATGTTAACAAACTACTTTTTAAATTTCACTGTTAGACCCTGAAATCCTGACAGTGATTTTTGAACTTCCATATTTCAAATTAATCAAAGTGTCTTTAATCCATAAAACCTTTGGTTATTAATTTTTTGGCCTGATATTTGGGGAACTGCTGCTGAATATACGCGGTGTTATTCAAATGAAAACAAGAGCTTCTCTAAAAACTTTAGAAATGTAACAATATGATTTTAGTGCATCTGCTCTGCTTAACGGAAAAACATGTTCTTATAGGTATAGTATTTCTGTCATACTACTGGGTCTATAACCCAGTGTGTGACTTAGGTTTGTGGTTAAGTTTACATTCTTTGATTTATTTTGTTTTCATGGTTTTGCTTCTCATTATTGTTTTCTGCTTGTGCTATATTTATAGTTCCTAGTCTTTAGTTTTCTGTCTCTATGCCATCCCTGTGCTCCACGTTCCCTCTCTCTCTCCCCCTAGTCAATCATATCTCCATGTCACAGTGTCAAGTCCAAATCCTAGTCAATATCTCATATTCCCTGTTTTATTTTGACAGTTCCAAGTCTTGTGTTCAGTGTTGTCAGTTTTTCTTCCTCCCTCCCTCATTATGTCAGATATACTCCAGCTATGTTTCCCTACTGTTTCCGATACCCTGGTCATACTTTGTGTATTTAAGCCCTATGTTTCCCTCTGCCCGTCGTTGCGTCGTCCCATGAGTCCTGCATTTTGGTCCTACTCCTGCCTGGCATAGCACCTTTACATGGTAATTGTATGTATAGTTACACCAGACTCCTATAGAGGTTATAGTTTAATCACCTCCCCTGACCTCCCCTATGTTGTTTATAAAGTTCTTCTATTCTAACCTGCTTAATCTGCAAATTTTATCTTCTGTGTTTTTCAATGGAGCAGATAATCCCTCTGACATGACAGCTCCAGTCATTGCAACAGTGGTGGTTCTTCTTATTTTCATCCTCATTGCTGCTGTTGGATTTGCTGTTTACAAAAAGAAGAAAGGTGAGCGAGGAGTTGAGTTCATCAGTCAGTGAGCAGCTGCAGTACATGGCTCAGTTAAATGATTTCCTCAGCATAGTATATGTTAGACTTTTTTTCTTTCCTATTTAATAGAAAGTTTGATTGTAAGGAATTTAAAATCACAAAATCCGGACATGAAACAATGATTTATAAATATTTTATTTTTTTCTGTAGACATTACAGCTCCTGAGAACAGCACTGAAGCCTCTGTGAGACTGAATCAAGAGACCATCACGGCACCGTCTATATAGTGTTCTATTTTTTTAAATTTAACTCTTGTGTTCTTTTATATAAACTTGATTTTGGATTTTTTTTTTTTTAGAAAATCTTTTTTCATCTTATTATTTTGAAAGGATGTTTGGAAAGAAGCTTCATGTTTATGATTCATTTATGTAGCCACGAGTGGTGTGAAAGTGGAGAAAAGTTATAATAACTCTAAGGGTCCATGTCCAGTGCGGAACTAGGAAATTTTCAGTGGGTTGGCCAGGATGGATCTGTGATCATTTTGCGTTGGTATATGCAAAATCTCACAAAAAACACAGAGCTATTTAACCTTTCTAAATGGAAGTGCCTGCGATCCCATTTGCATAACAATTTTTAAATCCTGGTAGAATTGCAACCAAATAAACTAGAGCAAAATGTTTTTTGCATATAAAAGAAGAAGTTGTAGTTACATATCATGCATTCAACTTGTCCCAGGTCGCCATTTCCTTGCACTAATGGCTTTGCAAAAATTGAGTTAAAAGCGCACACAACAACAAAAATGTTATAATCTGGAAACTTGCTGGAATAAACGTCATGTTGTCAGCAGGAACTATCACATGTCCACCATTACCTGAGAAGTGATGTCATTGTAGTTCTTTTCCCACCAGGGCCTTTCAAAAGGTTCACCGGTGGTATTAAAAGTCATGTTTGACTTGATGCCTTTCTGTATAGTTCCTGGGACACTTAAAACTTAAACTGTACTGTTGGAAATAGTTTATTTTGATGCATATTCTGTTTGTTTTATTTAATTTTGCAATTATTATACAAATATGCAAATTTGCAAATATCTATTTTTGTTTATTAAGCTTTAGGATATAACAGTTATATTGATTTATAGCAACTTAAAATGCTACAAGAAGTGTCACTACAGCATGTAAAAATGTAAAGTTAAGCTCTGGCATGTTCGTTCTATGGTGGGGTTAAAAGGGTTGGACCTAAACCACACATCTCTACAATATTTGGAAGGTAGTGGTGGAAAAGATGAAATAATATGTCTTGCATGTAAGTTTACACTAAACAAATCTAGCACAATTTGCAGGCAGTTCGACTCTGTATTACTACTATGCTGAGAGGACAGATCCTTCAAGTACAAAGTGTCAGCACCAGAATGTAACTGAAAATTAAAGTCAGTATTTCTTTTCTTCACTTGTATAAACATGGAGTATTTTGGATTAATAGAACTGTCGTGTTTGTATGCTTTATATATTTTTGGTAAGTTAATTTACAGCATTAAATCATATTTTATAAGGATGTTGTGTGTTTTTTAAGAAATGATGTGATGCTATGTTAGAGCCGTTACTTTATATATTGGACACCGGATAACGTTTTGACAAGAACAGTGGAACCCCGGCTTACGAAGACCCCATTTAACAAAAAAATTCAAGTTACGAAGGCACTTAACGGCAATATTTCTGCCCATGGTACGGCAAAATGCCCGTGTAACGAAATAGATAAAATAGAAAATTTAAAAAAAATTTAATTAAATTCCATAATGTTATGTACATGTACACGTACGTATGTATGCATGCATACGTGTGCGTTCTTCAACCTCCGCCACTACCTCCTCCACCAAGAACTTTGTCTTCAGCCAGCATCGCCTCACTCAAAAGGCGATGGAAAAAGGTGCTTTGACTTACGAAAATTTTGACTTACGAAAGACCCTCTGGAACAAATTAATTTCGTAAGTCGGGGTTCCACTGTATCTTTGACAGTATATATATAGATGTATTATATATAATAGACAAATATTGTTCGTTTAATGTGTTGGCATTATTGCATTTGGCTCAATGCTTACATATATGTGTAAAAAGAAAATGTACAAGATGTGATAACTGTTTCTACGGTGGCCCTGAGAGGCCAAACAGACTGCAACTTCAGAAAACACTTGCAAAAAGAAAAATGCTGCAAAAAGAAAAACACCTGCAAAAAGAAAAATGCTGCAAAAAGAAAAACACTTGCAAAAAGAAAAACACTTGCAAAAAGAAAAACGCTGCCAAAAGAAAAACGCTGCAAAAAGAAAAAAACACCTGCAAAAAGAAAAACGCTGCAAAAAGAAAAACGCTGCAAAAAGAAAAATGCTGCAAAAGCACACACAACACAACGGAAATGTTTCTGGGGAGACAATAACCGGACGAACCAGTTGCACGAACCAAAACATGTATGTATGGTTGTATCGCAATTCAGGGGCTGTGTCCCAATTCAGGGTCTGCAGCCTTAAAGTAAGCAGCCTTAACGGTCCTCAAGGGCCGCGTACTCAAAGACCGCTGAGGCCGGAAGTGCGAGGCTTGTAGGCTTGTGAAATGGGACGGTCTAGCCTCCGTCGCGCTGCCCAGGTTGCCTAGCAACTATGATACTAGCAGCTGGAAACGTTCCATACAGCTTTGTTTGGCAGAAATGAAGGAGAACATATTTTGTACATTTGTTTCTACATGAGCATTGTGTGATTTGATAAGTATCTATCACCTTAAATCTTCACTTAAAGACAAGTATCTGTTACAGTGTATATATAGATGTATTATATATAATAGACAAATATTGTTTGTTTAATGTGTTGGCATTATTGCATTTGGCTCAATGCTTACATATATGTGGACAAAGAAAATGTACATGCTGTGATAACTGTTTCTGATAAAATGAAGAGTAGACTGATATATTAAATATTCCTTTATTACAGAGGTGAAGGGAGCCACCAGGCTGAAGAAGGAGTCCTATCAGGCTTGGTTAGCCTGTGGGACTCCGGAGGCAGCCGACAGGTATCGACAGGCCAAGCGGAATGCGGCTCGGGCAGTGGCTGAAGCAAAAACTCGGGTGTGGGAGGAGTTTGGAGAGGCCATGGAAAAAGACTTTCGGACTGCCTCGAAGAGATTCTGGCAAACCGTCAGGCGTCTCAGGAGGGGAAAGCGGTGCTCTACCTGCACTGTGTATAGTGCTGGCGGAGCGCTACTGACGTCGACTGAGAAAATTGTCAGGCGGTGGAAGGAATACTTCGAGGACCTCCTTAATCCTACTGACACGTCTTCCGAGGAGGAAGCAGAGTCTGGGGATGAGGGGAATGACCCGCCAATTTCCGGGGGCGAGGTCACTGAGGCAGTTAAACAACTCCTTGGTGGCAGAGCCCCTGGTGTTGATGAGGTCCGCCCCGAGTTCCTGAAGGCTCTGGACGTTGTAGGGCTGTCCTGGTTGACACGCCTCTACAATGTTGCGTGGAGATCAGGGGCAGTACCTGTGGACTGGCAGACCGGGGTGGTGGTCCCCATCTTTAAGAAGGGAGACCGGAGGGTGTGTTCCAACTACAGGGGGATCACACTCCTCAGCCTCCCTGGGAAAGTCTATGCCAGGGTGCTGGAAAGGAGAGTTCGTCCGCTAGTCGAACCTCGGATACAGGAGGAACAATGCGGTTTTCGTCCTGGTCGCGGAACACTGGACCAGCTCTTTATCCTCTCCAGGATACTTGAGGGTGCATGGGAGTTTGCCCAACCAGTCTACATGTGTTTTGTGGACTTGGAGAAGGCATTCGACCGTGTCCCTCGGGGTGTCCTGTGGGAGGTGTTGCGGGAGTATGGGGTGTCTGGCCCATTGCTACGGGCCATTCGATCCCTATACAACCGTTGCAAGAGCTTGGTTCGCATTGCCGGCAATAAGTCGGACTCGTTCCCGGTGGGTGATGGGCTCCGCCAGGGCTGCCCTTTGTCTCCGGTTCTGTTCATAATTTTTATGGACAGGATTTCTAGGCGCAGCCAAGTGGCGTAGGGCTTTCGCTTTGGTGGCCTCAGAATCTCATCTCTGATTTTTGCGGATGATGTGGTTCTGTTGGCTTCATCGGGTGAGGGCCTCCAGCTCGCACTGGAACAGTTCGCAGCCGAGTGTGAAGCAGCGGGAATGAGGAACAACACCTCCAAATCTGAGGCCATGGTTCTCAGCCGGAAAAGGGTGGAGTGCCCACTCCGGGTCGGGGATGAGTTCCTGCCCCAAGTGGAGGAGTTCAAGTATCTCGGGGTCTTGTTCGCGAGTGATGGGAGAAGGGAGCCGGAGATCGACAGACGGATTGGGGCTGCGGCTGCAGTAATGCAGACGCTGCACCGGTCCGTCGTGGTGAAGAGGGAGCTGAGTGTAAAAGCGAAGCTCTCAATTTACCGGTCGATCTACGTCCCTACCCTCACCTATGGCCACGAGCTGTGGGTAGTGACCGAAAGAACGAGATCGCGGATACAAGCGGCAGAAATGAGCTTCCTCCGAAGGGTGGCTGGCCTCTCCCTTAGAGATAGGGTGAGAAGTTCGGCCATCCGGGAGGGGCTCAGAGTACAGCAGCTGCTGCTCCACATCGAAAGGAGCCAGCTGAGGTGGTTCGGGCATCTGACAAGGATGCCCCCTGGGCGCCTCCTGGGTGAGGTGTTCCAGGCATGTCCCACCGGGAGGAGGCCCCGGGGCAGACCCAGGACACGCTGGAGAGATTAGATTTCTCGGCTGGCCTGGGAACGCCTTGGTGTTCCCCCGGATAAGCTGGAGGAGGTGGCTGGGGAGAGGGAGGTCTGGGCCTCTTTGCTTAGGCTGCTGCCCCCGCGACCCGGCCCCGGATAAAGCGGATGAAGATGGATGGATGGATGGATGGGTGAGAAAATCACATCATTTCATAACTGCTTTAAGTCATACAGAATAGATATCAGAGCCACACCGAACGAGATGGACGCAAACAAAAACGCCCCAAACGCCCCTAATTTGACGCGTGCACATTCGCGCCTCAACGTGTGTCCAAGAAAAATCCATCGATATTTTGACGCGCGTGAACCAGGAATGTGGGAGGAAGTTGTTCCAGACGGTATCTTTGCAAGATGGCAGCTGTCGAGCTAGCGCTTGAAGAGAGTCTCCCTTCTCTATGTACTGTGGAGAGCAGAGCAGCGGCGTAAAAGACGTCCTCGCCGTACCTGGGTCCATCAGGTCCTCCAGAGGCGTGAGCAGTTTGGTAAGTTTCACCATTTGCTCCAGGAGCTGCGCCTGGATGACGGCAGATTCCAGCGATATCGCCGTCTTTCACTCGGCCAGTTTGAGGACCTGCTTTCCCGCGTCGGTCCCAGAATCGCCCGCCTAGACACCAATTACAGGCGCTCAATCCCACCTGCAGAGCGCCTGTCCATCTGCCTGAGGTTAGTAAAAGTATTTAATACGGTAGTCCTTTATTGATACCTGTGCTAATATATGCTAAACCATCCATTTATACACTGCTAACATGGATGTGCTATGCTAACAGTGAATGCTCTCGGTGTTTACTGATAGCAAACTGTGGTACGGAGACGACTGTTTATAATACAGGGAGTGCAGAATTATTAGGCAAATGAGTATTTTGTCCACATCATCCTCTTCATGCATGTTGTCTTACTCCAAGCTGTATAGGCTCGAAAGCCTACTACCAATTAAGCATATTAGGTGATGTGCATCGCTGTAATGAGAAGGGGTGTGGTCTAATGACATCAACACCCTATATCAGGTGTGCATAATTATTAGGCAACGTCCTTTCCTTCTTTCCTTTGGCAAAATGGGTCAAAAGAAGGACTTGACAGGCTCAGAAAAGTCAAAAATAGTGAGATATCTTGCAGAGGGATGCAGCAGTCTCAAAATTGCAAAGCTTCTGAAGCGTGATCATCGAACAATCAAGCTTTTCATTCAAAATAGTCAACAGGGTCGCAAGAAGCGTGTGGAAAAACCAAGGCGCAAAATAACTGCCCATGAACTGAGAAAAGTCAAGCGTGCAGCTGCCAAGATGCCACTTGCCACCAGTTTGGCCATATTTCAGAGCTGCAACATCACTGGAGTGCCCAAAAGCACAAGGTGCGCAATACTCAGAGACATGGCCAAGGTAAGAAAGGCTGAAAGACGACCACCACTGAACAAGACACACAAGCTGAAACGTCAAGACTGGGCCAAGAAATATCTCAAGACTGGTTTTTCTAAGGTTTTATGGACTGATGAAATGAGAGTGAGTCTTGATGGGCCAGATGGATGGGCCCGTGGCTGGATTGGTAAAGGGCAGAGAGCTCCAGTCCGACTCAGACGCCAGCAAGGTGGAGGTGGAGTACTGGTTTGGGCTGGTATCATCAAAGATGAGCTTGTGGGGCCTTTTCGGGTTGAGGATGGAGTCAAGCTCAACTCCCAGTCCTACTGCCAGTTTCTGGAAGACACCTTCTTCAAGCAGTGGTACAGGAAGAAGTCTGCATCCTTCAAGAAAAACATGATTTTCATGCAGGACAATGCTCCATCACATGCGTCCAAGTACTCCACAGCGTGGCTGGCAAGAAAGGGTATAAAAGAAGAAAAACTAATGACATGGCCACCTTGTTCACCTGATCTGAACCCCATTGAGAACCTGTGGTCCATCATCAAATGTGAGATTTACAAGGAGGGAAAACAGTACACCTCTCTGAACAGTGTCTGGGAGGCTGTGGTTGCTGCTGCACGCAATGTTGATGGTGAACAGATCAAAACACTAACAGAATCCATGGATGGCAGGTTTTGAGTGTCCTTGCAAAGAAAGGTGGCTATATTGGTCGCTGATTTGTTTTTGTTTTGTTTATGAATGTCAGAAATGTATATTTGTGAATGTGGAGATGTTATATTGGTTTCACTGGTAAAAATAAATAATTGAAATGGGTATATATTTGTTTTTTGTTAAGTTACCTAATAATTGTGCACAGTAATAGTCACCTGCACACACAGATATCCCCCTAAAATAGCTAAAACTAAAAACAAACTAAAAACTACTTCCAAAAACATTCAGCTTTGATATTAATGAGTTTTTTGGGTTCATTGAGAACATGGTTGTTGTTCAATAATAAAATTATTCCTCAAAAATACAACTTGCCTAATAATTCTGCACTCCCTGTATTTCTAGTGATACTCAGAAGCTCTCATCAAGTCCCGATTTAATTCGATTTATGCTGTTATCAGTGTTTGAATGATAGCATGGCTGTGGTGTCACATCAATGTATGCGCTCGGTGTTTGCTGATATCAAACTGTAGCATTAGGACCACTGAGTTAACCTTTGTAGTGATACATACTCCTTTTTATTTAGACCTGGTTTAATTCTGGGATAGTTGAATATTTGTATATAATCACCGCAGACTGTTTTAGATTATATCTAATATATATCATGTAATTATCCTTATAATTACAAAATGCGTTATGTAAGATTTATGTTGTGTAATTTGTAATTTTGGAATTTCAATAATGTATTTTGTAACTGCAGTACACATAATACTAATTTTAAACAATTTTGTCCAGGTTCCTTGCCACCGGGGACTCCTTCAGGACCATCGCGTTCAGTTTTCAAGTTGGTGTGTCCACGGTGAGCCAGATCATCCCCCAGGTAGCGACGGCCATCTGGGACTATCTAGTGGACGATTTCATGGCTGTGCCTGCAACTGAAGACTGGCGGTCCATCACAGAGGGATTCCAGGAGCGCTGGAGCTTTCCTCTGTGCTGTGGAGCTCTGGAGCCAGCACAAAACACAAAGAAATGAGAAGACTGCTACTAGATTTTAATTTCAACATCGAAAAAAAACAAACAGGATATAATCAGATTGGTTGTAGACATTTAGTAAAGGTGATCACAAGGGAATCCCACCGAATAAAAAGCTATCAGTGCTTACCGTACATCTGATGCTACAATTACATACCTGTGGTGCAGCAGCAGGAGCTCAGGGACTGGGGAGCCAGGAGAAGCAACAGGGGATGCTCTGCTGCAGAATCAGTTGGTTCTATCAATACAGTATTAAATGTTAACAGGTTGAATATAATAATCGTAGAGTAGGCAGTGGTCCCTCATTTATTGCAGCAGGGGTTCTCAGAATAACTAGCCCCTGGTCACGCACTTTATACACTGTTTTCCCCACACACATGAACATTGGTCACAGTTCTCACAATTGATTCTCAAAGTGCAAACCTTTGTAGATTGCAAAACGTAAAAGTATTATGCCACGTTTTGTCTTCATCTGCCTGCCACTTTCGTGCGCCTTTTTCCCTCACGGTGCAGGTGTCTATTTCTGAATGAGGGTCATAGTTATGGGTGTTTTTGTGCTGTTTTTTCTATTGGACGTGATGGTTATCAAAACCAAACGTGATAAATTTGGCAAGCGCAGGATACACGACACGAAGGAGATTTGTCAATCAGGCTGCAGAATGCAATGCTGTACTGTGCAATAAAAAATCAGCGAAAAAGCGAAGCAGTGACGGATGAACAGCGGGACCACTGTGTGCTGTTTATTAATAAACAATAAAATATATTCCTAAATGACAACATGCATAAAAGCAGAACGGTATTTGTACGTCAGTGGGAAAATAGCGGTGGCTTGCTAGCTTTTGTGCGGCTTCCCCGGGTCAGCGAAAACTTTAGAGAAAACTTAAGAGAAATGAATGAACTTACCAGGTTGCCCGATCTCTTCACATATCTTCCTCCAAGCTCGGTCCTTTTTATTCCTGTCTCGGTACAGAAAGCAGCTGGTGTCGTACGGCTCCGGGTTGTTTGGTACTGCATTGATTAGCTTTATAGGGCGACCGTGGCTCAGGGGGTTGGGAATCGCATCTGTAACCGGAAGGTCGCCGGTTTGATCCCTGGGCTCTCTGTCCTGGTCGTTGTGTCCTTGGGCAAGACACTTTACCCTACTTGCCTACTGGTGTTGGCCAGAGGGGCCGATGGCGCGATATGGCAGCCTCGCTTCTGTCAGCCTGCCCCAGGGCAGCTGTGGCTACAACCGTAGCTTGCCTCCACCAGTGTATGAATGTGAGAGTGAATGAATAGTGGTATTGTAAAGCGCTTTGGGTGCCTAGAAAAGCGCTATATAAATCCAATCCATTATTATTATTATTATTATTTCCCTCCATTGAAGTATGAAGGGCTTTGGCTGGATCTGCCCCTTTGACCTAGGTCACAGCCACGTCACTAGGTTCCTGATTGGTTGTCGCAGCGCGATTTGACGCTGGAGTTCAGATTTTTCCAACTCGAGCGGTAGACCCGAAACGCGCGTATGCGCAAAATACAACACAAAAACTCACACGCGTGGTTTTATTCGCGAGTTAAACGCGCCAGACACGCTAGACTGACGCACGTTTCAGGCGTTTTGGCGACGCAAATCTGCTTCCGAATTTTCGTGGGAGCCGCAATCGCGGGTCATCGCGCTTTTCCGGCGCCCCCCGTGTGCAGCAGCCTGTTACAGCAGCTCTGCTCATTCTGAGTTTCTTTCTTTCTTATCTTTTTCTTCTCGTAATTTTTTTATAACTAACGTATCAGTAATTAGACCCTGCAACCATGTTCTACCGTTTTGTGCTAGTTCTGGTCGTTTTTCTTAGTTTATTTCTACTTTTTTCACGCGTGTCTGGGGACCCAGAGCAGGGATCCTTTGTTTACAGTAAGGATCAGCTGTTAGCGTTGAGTCCCGCAGCGGTACTGTCGGCGGGCAGACCCGACATTCCCAGCGAGCTGAGGAGGAAAAGACGGGGGTGTCGTGCTGGGAAGGAGCGCCGTCGCCCCAGAAGGAGACGTTATCGACCATCTCTTCCTTCTGTAATCATTGGAAACGTAAGATCTTTGCCCAATAAGATGGATGAGCTCACGTCGCTAACCTGGTCACAGAGGGAGTACCGGCAATGTAGCATCATGATGCTAACGGAGTCGTGGCTAACACCGCTAACTCCGGACACGAGCGTGACACTACCGGGATTTCAGATGCTGCGAGTGGACAGGACGAGAGAGAGCGGTAAGAGGAAAGGAGGGGGACTGACAGTGTTTGTGAACGACAGATGGTGTAACCCTGGGCACATCACTGTGAAAGAACAACTCTGCAGCAGAGACATTGAGCTGTTAGCCGTTAGCATGCGTCCGTACTACCTGCCCCAGGAGTTCTCGCATGTTATCGCGATAACAGCGTATGTCCCCCCCTCGGCCAACGCGGATGCAGCCTGTGACACTCTCCACTCAGTGGTCAGCAGACTGCAAACACAATCTCCGAGAGCCCTTCTCATAATATCAGGGGACTTCAATCATGCCTCACTGGACTCCACACTGCCCACCTTCACCCAGTATGTGACCTGCTCAACCAGAGACAATAAAACACTGGACTTACTGTATGCCAATGCTAAAGAGGCATACAGTTCATCACCTCTCCCTCCACTGGGCAAATCTGACCACAACCTGGTGTACCTTGTCCCTGTGTATGAGCCCTTAGTGCGCAGGGAGCCACCAGCCACCCGCACAGTACAGAGATGGTCAGAGGAGAGCGAGGAGGCTCTTAAGGACTGTTTTGAGTCGACTGTGTGGGAGGTGATCTGTGACGACCACGGAGAGGACATCGACAGCCTTACTACATGCATTACTGACTATATTAATTTCTGTGTGGATAACACCGTACCTACCAGGACTGTACGGTGTTTCTCCAACAACAAACCTTGGATTACCCCAGAAATTAAAGCTATCCTCAAGCAGAAGAGGAGGGCCTTCAAATCCAAAGACAAAGAGGAGCTGAAAAGGGTGCAGAGAGAGTTGAGGAGACTGATAAGGAATGGGAAGGACAGCTACAGGCAGAAGATGGAGAACCAGCTTCAGCAAAACAACGTTGGTGAAGTCTGGAGAGGCCTCAGAACCATCTCAGGCCACAAACATCAGAACTCTCTGCCTGAGAGGGATGTGAGATGGGCAAATGAACTGAATCATTTCTTCAACAGATTTGATTCAACCATGAGACAGTCTCCAACATCGGCTGCTGACTCACCCACCCCCACTGCTGCTGTTCCACCTCTGACACCTCAGACACTTCTCACCTCCTCTATTCACCCTGCTCACTCCTCCCCACCCCCAACAACAGCATCCAATACACACTCAACACAAGGCTCCAGCCTGTCTCTCTCAACCACCCAGGTTAGGAGGGAACTGAGGAGGATTAATGGCAAGAAGGCAGCGGGTCCAGATGGCATCAGCTCGAGGGTCGTCAGGTCCTGCGCGGACCAACTGTGTGGGGTGATAGAGCACCTCTTCAACCTGAGCCTGAGGCTGGGAAGAGTCCCACAGCTCTGGAAAACCTCCTGTGTTGTTCCAGTGCCAAAGACTTCACGCCCCAAGGACCTCAACAGCTATAGGCCGGTGGCTCTGACATCCCACCTGATGAAGACCCTGGAGCGGTTGGTCCTGGCTCAGCTTCGGCGCCTAACAAGCTCATCACTGGACCCACTTCAGTTTGCCTACCAGCCTGGCATTGGAGCGGATGATGCCGTCATTCACCTCCTACATCGTTCCCTCGCTCACCTGGAGACCGCTGGAAGCACTGTGAGAATCATGTTCTTTGATTTCTCCAGTGCCTTCAACACCATTCTTCCCTCGGTTCTGAAGGACAAGCTGGAGAACTCAGGAGTGGACCATCACCTCACTACCTGGATTTTGGACTACCTCACCGACCGACCACAGTATGTGAGAACTCAGGGCTGTGTGTCGGACAGGGTCGTCTGCAGTACGGGGGCCCCACAGGGAACGGTTCTGGCTCCGTTCCTCTTCACCATCTACACTGCAGACTTCTCCCACAACTCCACCCAGTGCTTCCTGCAGAAGTTCTCTGATGACTCTACAATAGTCGGCCTCATCACTGATGGGGACGACAAGGAGTACAGAGGACTGACTCAAGACTTTGTGGACTGGTGCCAGCTGAACTACCTCCAGATCAATGCCAGTAAAACCAAGGAGCTGGTGGTAGACTTCCGCAGGCACAAGCATTCTCCACTGCAACCACTGAACATCCAGGGTATGGACATCGAGGCTGTGGACAGCTACAGGTACCTTGGTGTTTATCTGAACAACAGACTGGACTGGACTCATAACTCAGACGCCCTCTACAGGAAAGGGCAGAGCAGGCTGTACCTGCTGCGGAGACTCAGGTCATTTGGAGTGGAGGGCCCACTCCTGAAGACCTTCTATGACTCTGTTGTGGCTTCCGCTATCTTTTATGGTGTGGTCTGCTGGGGCGGCAGCATCTCTGCTGGGGACAGGAAGAGACTGAACAAGCTGATCCGAAGGGCCAGCTCTGTTCTAGGATGCCCTCTGGACCCAGTGGAGGTGGTGAGTGACAGGAGAATGGCGGCTAAGCTGTCATCCCTGTTGGACAACATCTCCCACCCCATGCAGCAGACTGTGACAGCACTGAGCAGCTCCTTCAGTGGGAGACTGCGGCACCCACGGTGTGGGACGGAGAGATTTCGCAGGTCTTTCCTCCCCACTGCTGTCAGACTCCACAACAAAGACTTTAACTGAACAAACACACACATCCACACATGTGCAATAACACTAAGTGCAATAATCTTTTCTGGCATCGTTGTATTTTTACTCAGTTGTATATAGCATTTGTATTCTATTTTTATCTTATTGTATATTTTTATTCTATTTTATTCTACTGTATATAGTATATTATTTTATTCTATTCTGTACAGCTGTGTACTGTATTTATTCTTATTGTATTCTAATTTTTGCATCATAACTTTTGCACTGTCCACTTCCTGCTGTGACAAAACAAATTTCCCACGTGTGGGACTAATAAAGGTTATCTTATCTTATCTTATCTTTTCCATTGACTTTACATGTAAACCTGACGCTCTATTCGCATCCATCGCGTTCGGTGTGAACACACCGTTATAGTGCTTGGGCTCAGGTGGTTGTTAAGACCCAGAAACATCAGCTGTTTGGGAAAATATAATGACAGTTCACTCTGCATGTTCTGAACTTCTCTCTTTAGTGCATTTAATTACAGTGAATAACAAAACACCGTTCAAAAAAGGTCAGAACAGTTGTTAGGTTCAGTCTGCAAAAAGCTTAAAGCCAACCAATGTCAGTTTTCTCCCAGAATTCACAGAGTTACTTAGAAAAAGGATCCTGGTGTTATTTGTCTCTCAGAAACAGTTCATAACTTCCCTTCAACTCATTCATGTCACCTAAAAGGTAAACCTGCTTCTCCATCACCTGTTCAGCTCTGATGATTCAGTAAGGACATCTCCTGGTTTCATCTTCATGTTTCCCTCTCACCACATATCCAAACCGATATCATGACCAGCAGCTTTTACAGCTGTGGCTCCAGCAAACATCAGCTGATACTAGAAATGAATATTCAATAAATTCTAACAACAGCTGATCAAGCTTAAACGTGCTGCTGTTGTTTAGCGCGACATCCGCTGGTTTCCTGTTTCTGGCACAAAGTGGGCGATAAATAAACAACAGAGAAAAGCCAATCAGCTGATCATTGATCAGTTTCATGATTGAAGTACAAACAGGAGAGGGAGGGGGGGGGGGGGAGATAAGAGAAGAGGCAGCTGTGCAGCGTAAAGACAGAATAACTCCAGCTTTTTGTCTTTTCCCATTCTAGCTAAAGTACGGGACAAACTGCGTCTCTTCTCAGCTCAATACGAAACGCATAATATTTTCTCTGAATGAGGGACCATTCCATCTTTTAAGGAGCTGTTGGCAACTCTACTAACTAACCTTATGAATAAAATAAAGTTCACTATCAGTAACATCATAGCAACCGAACAGCTGTATAGAAACTCCGTCATGCTAGCTCACGCAGTACGAGTTATTGTAACTGACTGTAAAAAGTCAGCACAACGAAAATAAACTCCACCTAAACTTGGTTTATATCTGACCCAGATAGACTGCAGGTCATAACTTCTTACCTGAAGTTCAGTTCACCTGATACTCGAACCGGCGGCCGCTTCGGGTCTCTGCTCCTCCTGCCTCCCCTTCCCTCATCCACCTGTTGCCTCTGTGGAAGCCCCGCCATAGCCACCACCAAACAACTGAGTTATTTTTACATATCGGCCTGCATCTGGCCAATCCACCAGGGCCGTGCAGAGAGGTTTAAAGGGGCGGGTGCTCAAAGTTAAAAAGGGGCACATTGAACCAGGCTGAATAACAACAACACACATTCATCAAGAATCTAATATGGGAAGGGCAGGGCTGTGTTGATCTGAGACTGTAGACATTAAAAAGTCCATAGGAGAGATGGTAGCTGATTAAACAAGTGTCATGAGATAATAACAAAATGCAAAGATTGGTGACAGCGCTTGGAACCATAAGGCAACAAAAAACTGTGAGAAATAAACTCGGCTCTGCCTGTGAATCACTCTTTGCTTCTCTTCTTCCTTCCATCCCATCATTTCATATATCACTCTCCACTTGCTATGTGAGAACAAGGCACAACTTGCTATTGCAATAAACTATAATCTAATTATCCACACCTAACAACTCCAGCACTTAATCTATAATAAAATGATGACAGAAAAACGTTATAGCACTGCCTTTAGTAGCCTCACACAGCTCCTGCTGTTTCCTCCTCATGTCCTTACCAGCCATGTCTGGACAATGTTATATCATGAGTAATATATTTTTTTAAAAATCCATCTAAATAAAACACACACATGCACGCACACACAGTGACATTTCAGACCTTCTTCAGAATACTGTATATACTATGGGCATCATGGTGCTGATCCAGAATCCTTACATTATTATTCATTACTAGAGCTACAATAATAAAGCAAAGAGGAGGGGGAAGTAATAAATATGAAATAATGTCATTATGATGATTCCATTTGTTTCACTATCCACTCTGTGCAGGGCAAAGCTTATTACATGTTTAAACTGTAGAGATACAATCATTTTACTGCTGTAAAATCCAAATTTTGTCTTATTTAAAATATAAATCTAATATAATCTGCTTCTTAATGTATGTTCTTTAAAATACAGTGTGTGTTTTTTAATATATTATAATTATAATAATGCATAATTATGTGGACATGCATATTAGATCGTTTTTTAGTGAAATATAATCCCTCCAGAAAGGCAGGAAAAGCCCGGAAACTTACTTTAAAACTAAATATGTTCCCTAAAACGGTGACAGAGCTACAGACCCATGACAGCCAGGTAGCCAGCAGCTATGACCAGCACTACTTTGCAGTTAATAAAAGGACAGGTAATGTTTGTCACGCTGTTCGTCAGTTGCCACAAGACAACTTACCAACGTGTACGTAATAAGCCAATACTCCTGTGTGCTACACACTACAGTGTACGCTGCACACCTACTTACTGGTTTTGTCGCATCAGTCTGTGTCTCTGAGTTAACTTGTGTTTCTCTTACAGCTCCGGACCGGAAAAAACGCGCGTGCTCTTTGTGAGCTCGTTCCCGGCTCGTAACCAGCGCGTTCTGCCGTCAAGGGCGATCATTGGTTAAATGTGATCATGTGACTGATGCAAGAAGATCCTTTTATTTAGCAAAACTGTGATTAATAGTTAAATATTATTGTTGAGGGGCACAGACAGGACTCCGCACGCACACGCACATAAAAAATAATAATTTTTTTTCTTTAAAAAGTTGCCTCAACAAAAGGGCACTTTGGGCACCCATCAGGAAAGGGGCGGGTGCTCAAGCCCCTCTAGCCTCCCCCTCTGCACGTGCCTGCAATCCACCACCTCTCATTGTTCATGCTGTTACAAAAAAAAATAAATAAATAAGTCATCAGCCCACTGTGCAAATGTCCGATGGCTAGTCCAGCTATGTTAACTTGTTAATCTTTCGCTGAAAAAATGTTTTCTGTGGTGCCGTCTTTCGTGCTTGGCTCTCCTACCTTTGCTAACATGATGCTCATAGTGCAAAACCCGGTGCTGCATTCACTTACCCTTGGACATCTGAGCTTCACTGTGAAACCATAATCGTACATTTGATATTTCATTGAATTTTATTGTTTTAGCTTCGGGGTGGCACCTGGGGTAGCCAGTCTGGTTGGGGGGGTGGCCTGTGCCGCCCCAGGCCACCCCGCTGGACACGCCACTGACTGCTGTAACTGGAGCCTCGTCGTCTCCTCTCTCTATATACTGGACTGTATGTAGCAGAGATGACAATAAAGTTTACTTTGACTTCAGCAGCGAGCAGGCGCACTGAGGGCTCTCGCGCTTACTTTTCGCATACAGAATTTCGACAAAACATCGGTGCAAATTAAATTCTGTATCATGATGTCTGGTGTTTTCGTATTTGTTTGTTTGTTTTTATTTTGTTTTATTTTGCGAGTTGGTTATTAGATGCTGCTCCAGCCGGTCAGAGAATCCCCCGCCCTCTCCTCCCTGTGCCGCAAGTAGCAGGCGCACCTCGCAAACGGAGGAAGCTCTTACTCCCAGCAAATGTGCGATAGAAAGCCGACCGGTGCCCATGACATTCACAAAATGCGCTGACTAACGTCGGGGCAGCATGAGTACGAGTATAAATTTTTTTTTTGCCGATGCCCGTGATGCCCCCCACCACGATGCCGCCCCGGGCAACCGCCCATGTCGCCCGCTACTGGTATGTAGCGGAGATGACAATAAAGTTTACTTTCACTTCAGCATCAAGCAGGTGCACCGAGGGCTCTCGCGCTCACTTTTCGCGTATAGAATTTCGAAAAAACGTCGGTGCAAATTATAAGTCTGTATTATAATGTCTGGTGTTTTCGTGTTTGTTGCCACCTTGGATGGACAATACTGCCAAATGCCTCCATCTGGTAGTGAAGCGCAGCAGTTTCTTATAAGCCCACTAATTGTCAGCTGGGAAGGTGTGGATGTTAGTGGTGCATTCGTGAACATCATGTGAGATCCTACCCCAGAATCTACTTCACTACAATCGGCCACGTAAAACCAGAGTCATGATAAACAATTTATACGCGCATTTTTTTTACTGGGGGGCAGAGGGGAAGTTTTAGGAGTGACGTCGAAAGAGAGGAAGAAACAAAGACAGCAGAAAAAGAGAGAGAGAGAGTTTTGAGATGTGAGAGATTTGTGACATTTAGCATGTTTGGAGTGCGTAGTTAGTGTGTTGTCTTTTTTAGTTAGTGTGTAGCGTTGTGGATAGTTTTGTGTTGTGTGTGAGAACAATGAGGCGACCGCTGTCTCCAGGTAAAAAACAGGATGAAATACTAATAAAGGTACTAATTTCCTGAGACATCACTTTGCAGAGGAATTTTTAAGACTGAATTGATATCAGAGCAGCAGGTTACAATATTAAATAAATATTAATATTACCTGAAAAAACAAGGAGGCAGTATTAGTTTTGCCAGCACAATTATTTATTAATCACTAAGTAAGAGCTGATTCAAGTTCTGATTCACATGCTCATCAGAAAAATTCCAGAAATGTAAAAACTGTTATTAATAAAAATAATAAAATGACCAACAATCTTCTTTGCACTCAACTTGCTTAACTGGAGGTTTGTATACTTGTCAAGAAGGTGGTGTGTTTGTCTGTGTGGTCTTTGGATTCAGTTTCTCAAATATGAACTTCTCAACTCCTCAATTTCAGAGACGTCACCTGGAGCTGTAAGGTCCAAAAAATAAAGTTAGTCCCATTAATCTTGCACTGGCTTTTACATGCAGTATCAATGCAACCCAGAGTAACAAAGAAAATTAATTTACTTACATGGTTCAGTATTTCTTTCTGAAATAAAATGGAAAAATAAATATTTTCGTATCAGTTTTGTACTGCTTATTAGATAATCAGCTCAACTCATTTGAATCTCTCACCTTTTTTCTTTTTGTAAACAGCAACACCAACAGCAACGAGGACGAGAATAAGAGCAACAACTACTGAAGCAATGATGGAAATCAACATGCCAGACGGCGTCTCTGCACAGTAAAACACAGATGTGCAGATGAAGCAGGTTAAAACAGACGTCCATCCATCTCTAGTTAATCTATAAATCACAATGCACTATAACATCTACATCAAGCTCTACTGATGAAAAACACATCCAAATAAATTCAGTAACAGCTCCCCAACTCTAAGGCAAAAAAGAAGTAACAAACGTTTATATAAATTGTGAATATTTTAAGTAAACTTTCAAATGTATAAGTTCCAGTATTCCTGTCATAGTTAGTCTAAACAATGGATTTAAAAAAAGGGTTATCTCAGGAATGTTAACAGCAGTCACAACTTGCATATAAGGAACAAAAGACAGACTATCATTAATATCATGATAACCAAACATTTAAAAAAATACTCTTTTAGGATCCCAATTAGTTATTCAGACAGTAGCAGCTGTTCTTCTTGGAGTCCAAACAAAAAACAAGACAAAACATTAAAATATTACGTTTTAGACAATCCACAGCATCAGCAAACAAAATTAATGAATGAGTCTTTTTCTCTCACCTTTTCTAATGTTCCCCTCTGGGTTGGTTCTGATCAGTGCTTGATTCAGTTTGGTGACAATATCCTCAACACCAGAGAGATGAAACACGCAGTCATACCTCTCCCACTCTTCAGGCGTGTCTGATGAAAGTTTCAAATCAACACTCATCTGGAAGGTCCCATCATTGTTGCGGAGGATCTCTCCAGGATCCACACCTTCATGAAGCTCCTCTCCATCTTTCCTCCAGAACATCTCGGCTCTGTTAGGATAGAAACCTGTAGCGTGGCAGCTGACTGGAGAGGAGGAAGACTTCTGGAGGAGAGACACTGAGGGAAGAACTGGAGAGAGACTGGCAGTTGTTACATTCTTTTTTTTTTTAATGTATTCTATTCTACATTTGAAGCAAGAAATACATATGAATTCTATTTGACTACATTTAATCAGATTCTCTAATTCTACCTGCTGTCTGCAGAAAGCTCCTGCCATACTGCAAATACTGCTTTAAAAATTCAGGGCACCGATGGCCTAAAAAGTTTTTATTTCCTTCTAATCGAGCTTTATAAGCATCCCATCTCAGTTTGGTGATGACAGCCTGTGGTTTTGGAGTGATCCATGTCAGTGTCTTCAGGTCCAAAACTAGAAAATCTTCTCCATCATAACCAAACTGATTGAACCCATTAATCTCTCCAGTCTCATCATCCCACTCACAGCCATTCATCCTCTGCATGATATGAACACCTGAAAAGAGAGACAGCAACAGTAACTGTGATAAACCAGTAAGATGCCAGCACAGCTAATACTTGAAACTACACCTTTACTACAAATAAACAATGCAAATGCAAAAATAAATACTTTTAAAATTAAAATTAAACTGATTTTTAAAAATTCATTACAATATTTCAACAGTAAAAAGGTGAAACAAATCCATACCGTCAGTTTGGTTTAAACGTTGCCTGAAAGTTTCAATGTTAGCCTTGAAGACCTGATGACTCTGCTTAGATATCGAACTATACCACTCCAGGTGCTCAGGATGATCCGCAAAGAATTTAATCCAGTCTTTCTTTGGCTCTGCTCCTCTTACATTATTGAAGTCACCTATCTGAACTTCATCAACAAATGCAACAGCCACAAACTCTGGGATGCTCTGGACTCCAGGGGTTTCAGTGCAGAAAAACTTCAAGGAGTGTTTTACTGTAAAATTGGGAGGACTTTGAATTAAGAGACACTCCTATTATGTAGTTTTTAATATAATTTAAGAAGTTTAAATATAAATTAAAACTTGTTTCAGATTAATCATTTTTGCAGAAAAATTAACCTACAACAAAGTTTTAGAGGGAAAAAACACTGGAAACCTGCTCATTTATGAAATACTGTTAGTGTTGTCTAAAATTACAGTTCTATTACTAATTCTTCGTTAACTCTACTACTACTCCAAACATACATTACCATTATACAAATGAATATAGCACATTCTGAAATCCACATCTACAGCAAAAGTACATTCACTGATAATACTAACATGTTTCCTACACACACTCTGACTGTGACATTTCAGGGGTGCACACATCATCCTTCCACCACTGACCACCTTAACAATAGTATAGAACAGAATGCTTTTATTGTCACAAACACACAGCTCCCCTAGAGTGCAACTTCCACCACTGGTGCAGACAATGGTGTAAGATGAAAAGATAAAATAAAAGATAAAAGATCAAGTAATTTGCTTTTAGAATAAGTTAACTCTCACAATTGTAAATAACCTAGCTGTACGTGTATAATGCGCTGTATTGCTGTATTTAATAACACTCTGTAGTGCTTTCCTGTCAGCTACAGTGCAGTTAAAAACAACAGGATGTCACGAGAGAAGATACAAAACATCTGTAAAAGCATAGCCACAGCTGCTGATCTAAAATCCATCTTCTATATGCTTAAATATCTCCCTGTGCCTTTTTGACAAGTTAGGTAGTGTTAGTAGTCCATGTCAGTTGTTGACACTCTCCACCAACAAATGAGTAAAATGGCGACAGCTCTTAGTAAAACTAAGTCTTGTCTTGCGATTGAAGTTAAGAGAAATATTTTTTAAAGAAAAACTTGAAATATGATCTTACCTGAAGATGCAGCATGGCAGCAGAGGAGTAATATGAGCACACACTTCATCTTTTTTTCCATTTTCACGTTCACTAACACAAGAAAAACAACAGAACAAAAAAAACTGGGAGTGGTAAGGTGACTTGTCCAAAGTCTATGTTCTGTTAGGCTGGGCCAAAGTTCTCTGAGTCAGAAATAATTAAACATTAAACAGACTGTGTGCCTCCTACAGTCTCCCTGTTTTGCCCATGGCATCCAGTGTTCATGCCATGGGAAAACATTGAACAAACAAGACAGAACTGAAACTCTTTTTTTTAGATACTTTAGAGAGATTTATTTTCTATTAATGCTACTTCCGCTGCTTCAGTTGAGTCACAAATGTTACCTAGCTTAATAAAAACAATTGAAAAAAAAAAGCCAAAATTTAAACAATTATTATTTAGTAAAACTAAAGTAATCCCCTATTGCTGGGTTCAGACAATCGAGGTATAAATACTCTTGCACAGAAATAATAAAATTTCTATGTTTTATTTGTAATTAGGATCAAACAGTGGATGCTACTCTCAAACTGGACTAAAAGTACTGTTTAAATGGAGCTATATTAGATGAACAAATTTATTATAGGAGGTTGGTGACTCAGATATGCATTTTTAAGGGTTTTGTGTACAGACAATATCACTGAAACACTGTGATATTGAAAGAAACTGAAAACCAGAATCAACCTATCAGATCTTCAAACACATTCTAGGACCTGAATAATAAAAAAACAAACTGTCAGAGACAATAAATCAGGAACTGTATTTTTACTGAGTATATGCATGTAATAGGGCTTTATCTAATGAACAACAGGTGAACTTCATCATGTGTTTTCTCTGGGGCGATCGTGCCTCAAGAGTTGGCAGTTCGTCTTGTAATCGGAAGGTTGCCGGTTCGAGCAAGGGAACCTAACCGTTGGATGTTAACAAAAAGTATTGCACAGTGAAAAGGCACTACAGCTTAGTTGTCCACCCCTCCATTGTCCTCCTGTTTCCTCTCCCTCTCCCCTCCAGAGAGGAGTTAAACAGTTTGATGGTGTGTGAGACAAAGGAGTTTTTAAGTCTGTTGGTTCTTGTCTTTGGAAGTAGCAACATGTCACTGAACAGACTCCTCTGGTTGTTTATGGCCGTGTGCAGAGGATGCCCAGCATTGTCCATAATGTCTAGCAATTTCTTTAGTGTCCTTTTCTCTGCAACTGTCACCAGAGTGTCCAGCTTCATGCCGACCACAGAGCTAGCCTTCCTGATCAGTTTCTCCAGCCTGGATGAGTCCTTCTTTGCTGTGCTGCTCCCCCAGCACACCACAGCATAGAAAAGTATGGTCTGGATATTTGCATCACGGACATAGAGGACTCTGGGATTTCAGATCACTTCCCGGTTTTGTTTAATACTGTAGCAAGTGCTGTGGACTTGAACTGTGATGGTCCTGTGCGGCAATCGCGCACGATTAACTCCCAGTCAATCGCCTACTTCATTGATGCTTTCCTTGACTCTCCCCTCTCTGATGCTAACTGTAATGGGGTTTTATCAGTGGATGAGCTTGCTAACCTCTTTTATACTACATGCGCTGACATCCTTAACTCTGTGGCACCTCTGAGGATTAAACGTGCCAAATCCTCACAACCCTGGCTAAATGATACTACTCGCGCCCTTAGGCGTGAATGTCGTCGTGCAGAAAGAAAATGGAGGAAAGACAAACTCCACGTCTCTCTGGACATCCTCCATAATTGTCTATCTAAGTATCAAAAGTCTGTTAAAGCTGCCAAATCTGCCTTTTTGTCTAGCATTATTATGACTAATAGCCACAACCCCCGAGCCCTTTTTAATACTTTTAATTCTCTGATAAACCCTCGCACTACCACTTATAGGGATGCTTCCCCTGCTCTTTGTGATAAATTCTTAAAGTATTTCTCTGATAAAATCTCAGCTCTAAGGGCTTCTTATCCATCTCATCCATCATCAGTTTTAGACCCAGTTCCAGTTTCTGAATGCTTGACTGTCTTTCAACAGTTTGAGCCAGTGTCTTATTCTGCTTTAAAAGATATAATTGATCATCTCAAAATCTCTGGTTCCCTGCATGATATTCTTCCTTCTCGTTTCTTTAAGGAAGCTTTACATGTTATTGGTCCTTGTATCCTATCTCTGCTGAATGCATCATTGTCATCAGGTTGTGTACCGTCTGTCTTTAAGCATGCTGTTGTGCAACCTATTATGAAAAAGAAAAATCTTGACCTAATTGATCTCACCAACTACAGGCCGATCTCCAAACTCCCTTTTATTTCCAAAATATTGGAAAAGGTAGTTTTAAAACAACTACAGGCCTTTTTAGATGCAAATGGTATTAATGAAAAGTTTCAGTCTGGTTTTAAACCTCGCCACAGCACAGAGACAGCCTTACTTAGAGTTTTTAATGATCTTCTTTTAACTGTTGACTCTGGATATTCTGTGGTCTTAGTTTTACTTGACTTATCTGCTGCTTTTGACACGGTTAACCACAACATTCTTCTATCAAGACTGGAACATGTTGTTGGTCTCAAAGGTACGGTTTTATCTTGGTTTAAATCCTATCTCTCAGAGAGGTCGTTCTCTGTTGCTATGGGGCAACACTCCTCGGCTTCTGCCTCTATTTATTGTGGTGTGCCTCAAGGGTCCGTGCTCGGTCCTGCTCTTTTCTCTTTGTACATGTTGCCCTTGGGATCAATTTTTAGTAAATACAACATCTCCTTTCACTGTTATGCTGATGATATCCAGATTTATTTACCTTTGAAATCCGATGTGACTGCTTCTTTGCAACCTCTGTTCAACTGTTTGCATGAAGTTAAAATTTGGTTATCATATAATTTCCTTACATTGAACGAGAATAAGACCGAAATCATAGTCTTTGGTAGCCACACTCCACTAGACCAGTTAGCTGATGCCCTAGGCCCTCTCGCTAGCCATCTTTCGTCCACTGTAAGAAACCTCAGAGTGTTCCTGGATGGCTCTTTTAAACTCGAGAAACAGGTGTCCACCGTGGTAAAAAACAGCTTTTACCAGTTGCGTCAGATTTCCAAAGCAAAGCCGTTCCTTCCTTTAAAGGACCTTGAAAAGCTTATCCACGCATTTATTACATCTAGATTGGACTACTGTAACTCCCTCTACTCGGGCCTTCAACACTCCTCTCTTTGCCGACTCCAGTTAATTCAAAATGCAGCTGCGCGTCTTTTAACAGGTACGAGAATTCATGAACACATAACTCCAATCTTAGCCAAATTACATTGGCTCCCTGTTAAATATCGTATAGATTTTAAAATTCTTTTGTTCACTTTTAATATTTTGAATAATTTAGTGCCCAGTTATCTTTCTGATTTACTCCATTCATACAATCCCAACAGAGCACTTAGATCGTCAAACCACAGGCTCCTAGCACAACCTAGGACTCGAATGAAGTCGAGAGGCGACCGGGCCTTTGCATCCGTGGCACCCAGACTCTGGAATAACCTCCCCGTTCATATTCGCACTGCCGAGTCTATCCAGTCTTTTAAATTACGTCTTAAAACTTATTTTTTTACTTTGGCTTTTGATTCTGTCTAGTTGGCTGTTTTTAGCTTGTTGCGTTGTTACCTATTGTTGTTGTTCTCTTTTATTGTTTGTTTTATCTGTCTCATGTTTTTATTGATTGTGAAGCACTATGGTCAACACTGTTGTTTTAATATGTGCTATATAAATAAATTTTGATTTGATTTGATTTGATTTGAAAAGTACTCCAGCAACCACCGACTGGTAAAGCATCCTCAGGAGCTTCCTGCAGATGTTAAAAGACCTCAGCCTCCTGAGGAAGTACAGTCGGCTTTGGGCTTTTTTATACAGGTGCTCTGTGTTGCATGACAAGGTTCTATAACAAAGGAGGCAAATTATTACACGATGTTACCCTGTCAGACCAGGGGTGCCGCTAATGAGGCTGGTAAGAGAGAGGGGAGAAGAAGAAAGCAGGCGAGAGAAAAGATGGAGTGCCGCTGTAAAGCCTGAAATAAAGTGCTGAACCCAGACGCCGCCTCCACTACCTAATTACAAACTTAACAAATTGGCGACGAGGATGAGCGCTTCAGTACCGAGCCCACTGCCCTTTTTGCAACATGCGGGTGAGCCGCCGATACTACGGAGCCCCGCAGGGGACATGGGAGAAAAAAAAATTAAGACGGACTTCCAACAATGGCAGCTTAGTTGTAATATTACTCTTTCTGGGTCATAAAATACACTTTTAAGCTATTTTGAGCCGTGAATGTAATTGTGTAGATGTCAGATATCTGCTCGGTTTACAAGACATCACATATTTGCAAAAGTGCTCCGACGTTTTCGGAGATCTGACACCCACCATCTCGAAGCTAACGGGAGGTCGAGACCTACTACAGCCGGGGCCACTTTTGAGAGTTTTGTTTGTAAATTAACTTGCTGATTTTACAGCTTACATTATCTTCATGTGTAACTTAAAAAATAAGAAAAACAATTGTGATTTGACAATTTCATATTTTATTAACTCATAAAGACATTTGAACTAGCATTAATGAAACAATATTTATTTACAAGACGAAGCGTAATTTGGTTGGCAAGAACATGGCTGGTTTCAGTTAAATTAGCATGTGGAGACAGAACTTCAAATCATCCTAATTGCAACATTCCTAAGTATTAGTTCTTAGGGCTAAAGGGCCCCTAAGTTTTTTTTGATTACTTTGAATGAGGAAAATATTATTCGAGACTGCCTTTTATTAATTATACCACCAATTTGTGTTTTTTACTTGTGCAAAACAAGGATGAAGAGAGACCTGCTGCTGTGTGTCCACTGAGTTCGCTGCTGCATTTTGTCCTTTAAGTATGTGCAAATACAGGCAGCACGCTGGCATGGTAGTTAGCACTGCTGCTGCACAGCAAGAAGGTCCTGAGTTCAATTCCACCATCAGCCCGGGGTCATATGTATTCAAACGAATTATATCATGTTTAAAAGTAAGATTGTTTTGGCTTTTTATTATTAGAGTTACAGTCATACATATTTTCAGAAGCTTGTATTTAATCTCTATAAGAAACAATCATATTAAGCAGCATGTAAATGACACATTTATTGAGAAAATTACGTATTTTTATTGGAAGATCATGAGGGAGGAAAATATATGGTTCTCCAAAAGAGAAAAATAAATAAGAACTCCATATTATGGAGTTGACAAGGTGCTGACAGTGGTGACACACTAATAGAAAACAAGATATTATTTCTTTCAAAATGACCATTAAGCCTGAACAAATTATGTAATATCACAAGACACATCATAACAATTCTGTTTTTGCACATGTTAAGTTCTACATCTTAATAGTTCACCAGCAAGTAGCTGCCTACTACTCCTTGATTCCTAAAGTTCTCTGTGGTTGTGTGTTTAGACCCTGCTGGACTTTCTCTCCTTTTGACTCTCTGTGCTTGTTTCCAAAACCTTCTCTTCTGCCTTTTTTCTCTTTCTTTCAGATCACTGATGTTCTTTATTTTTCTCTTTTTCACTCTATTTCTCCATCTTTCCCTTTCCTTTATGAGAAACTCTTTCTTCAACTCAGGCTGGCTGTTAAATTTTCTCTCCTTCTTTTTTGATCATCCCTGTTCCTTCTCTTTCGTTCCTCTACTGACAGGTTCCCCTTTGCCATTCTAGCCTGAAATGTACCATTTTGTAATTACTATAATTTTTCTGAACCTTATGCTTTTTTACAGATTAAGGATGAATATTCACAACACAATTATGCATTAAGCAATAGAAATGCTATCCGGCCATTAAGTCTGATGTCATTAGCCGTTTCCAGGTCCAAACTCCACTGCAGATCCCAAAGTCAAAGGAACTCTGCGGCATCACTGAGAGTTACAAACTGTCTAAATTCTTTCATCTTTAATAAAATGATCAGTGTGGCTGCTCTACCAGGTGTAACATCCAGGCATCCATGAAAACAGAATATATGAAATTTAACAGAGTTAGAAGTTAGATTGCTTGTTTCCACCTAAACATGATATACCAGCTCTGCTACCACGTCCAACATAAATGAAGACAGAAAACTAAACAGTAGTGACTTCTGTAGGGTTACTGAAGTTGGGCTAGCTGGTACATAGTGATGTGGTTGGGCGTTCAAATCCAACGAACAGCGGCTGTCCTGGATTGGTAGCTGCCCACTGCATCACTGAGTGAATGGGTTAAATGCAGAGGACTAAGCATTTTCCTACAGGATTAATAATGTATACATAAACAATGAGATTCAAGATAAGGCAAATTTTATAATATTTGACACATCTGTAAAGCAGAAATATCAGTAAAATACAGAGGAAGTAATACATCTGAAATATTAGTTAAAAAAAACTTAATATAAATGGTGAATAGCACACTTTTGTGGCATTTGTCAACACCATTAGAAAAAGGGTCAACACCGTCAGACAAAAATCCTGATGGTGTTGACATCTGATGGTGTTGACAAAATACCCTTCTTTCTCTCATAACACATGTTTTTCTGACAGAAGCCATCTTGTTTTTCATCATTTGCTTATGGCTTTTATAATCTACCTAAAGGAAACTCTTTTTACAAAAAAAAAAAAAAAATCTTGGATTACATCGACTTTGGTGTTGACGCACTATGGTTGTGACACAGAGTTTTATCAGAAACGTATGCCATAAATGAAATAAAAATAAAAAAAATATCACAGCAGTGACCTCATGGCATGTGTATCAAACAGGAAGTGGTAAAGGGGTCCTCAGAGTGTAAGCTACCCACAATAATTCCTGATTTTTTTGTACTTTTAAAAAAATCTGATGGTGTTGACAAAAACTCTGGACACGATTTTAATCACTTAAAAAATATGTAAAAATAAATTTTCAATGTCATATTTTGATATTATATAAGGTATTGACTTAAGCCATGATGTTTAATTTTACATTACTTTTCATTTTTTTTCTGTATTTTAATATTATCACACCTGCTTCTGGACAATGGATTTTTAAGGTACTGGTAATGTATTGTACCATTTAAAATAAATATATATGTATAAAAAATGCAAAATCATAATGTTGTTGTATAAACATTGCCTTGGTTTGTCTTTTAGGCAGTTGGGTTAACACTTGTATGCATATTTTTAACCACAAAATTGGGTTTTATCTGCGGACATGTTTTGTCCCTTATCTCAAGAATCACTGGAAAATGTACTTTTGTACAAGTAAGTGTTTTGTGATTGATCCATCTTAGTGGGAATTTAAATATTATAAGTGATTATCAGTAGTTTATTTTTTGGTGTATTTTGCTTCATATTTGTCTCAGTTTTACCCCACTATTACGTTTGACTTCAAAGTAATGTTTTTTATATATTGTGGGCCAGAGTCGCATTGACTCCTGCTGCTGTGTGTATCCACTGATTTTTCTGCTGCATTTTGTCTTTTAGAAAATAAAGCCAGTTTTCAATCAGTCCCCGTTTATCATCACAACACATTCTATCCTTTGATACCTGCTATATTTTTTCTCCATCATCTTTCATTATCAGTTAAGTTTACATTCCATCCAGCTATGAATATTCTTCTACTTTACTGGGACTTGCTTGCAGGGGGAGAAGCCTAAGCAAAGAAACCCAGACCTCCCTCTCCGCAACCACTACTTCCAGCTAATCTGGAAGTGGGGGACTACCGAGATTAAGGAACTAAGAAGGTCCCAAAGTATTCCTTCCACTGTCACTGTATAGTCAAGTGAAGTCTACAGCGCCCTACTCATACTGCACACTGTGTGAGCAGAGCACTGTTGTTCCTGCTAAGATGCCTGGCATTTTCCCAGATTCACTTTAAAGCAGATTAAAGTTTTTTCCATGGCCTCTAACACTGGGGTATTTACTTTTGTTATCACCTGGACCTAATTCTGCCTGGTCTACTAGTCCCACAGGCTAACCAAGCCTGATGGACCCCTTTATCAGCTTGATGACTCCCTGCACATCTTGTGTACACCATGTGGTTTGGGGATTACTGGAGTTAATTGTAACATGGCCTATTTAAACTCAATGTTCCCAGGCTGGCTGGCGTCCTTTCTTTAATAACACATTACCCGGTCTATGTCAGTATAGATATCCAGTCAGATTTTTTCACCTATTAAAATCTGATGTATTTTTAAATTGTTCCTTAATTTTTATAGCAGTGTCTAAAACGATTTGATTCACTGATTTAAAAAAAGCTACCTCTGAATATAGCCAATGATGGCATTTATCACCACATAACACTTGATCACTTAACATAGCATAATTCCTAGACGGAATTATCCATCCTCACTGCTAATTACACTAAGACAATCTGTTTTTTTAACTTCTGGCAGTTTTGTACGCATGATACCACAAAATTTCAATATATATATTAATATATAATAAAATATTTTGTGTAAGACATTTACCAACTTCATATACTTAAGTGCAGACTTTACAGTAACTCTTAAACGCAGTGGACAAATATTCAAGAATTTTCCAAGGTCTTTTTTGCAGGAATAGTGGAGTTTCTTTGGAGACTGCCATTCAGGAGTAATTAGAGAAACAGAACTTTTGTTTCAGGTGCTATTAAACACAATATATGAAATGGTTTATATCAGAATCCGACCTATTGCTCTCCTAAGGTAATTTACTGTATGCAGAGTGTTTATCAGGCTTCTGGATTCAATTTCTCAGAGAGTTCAGAGATGTTGTCAGGAGCTGTAAGAAAAAAGAAACTGTTTACTTATGCTACACAATTTTCTTTAATAAATAGCTGGTATAATGTTGTTTTTATTGCCATTTAACTCTTAACTGTTAGTCAAGTCTGTCATTACTCTTAGTATTTCTTTACTCATTGGCAAAATAAAGATCGTTTAAGTGGAATTTTACTGTTTATGCACAGCAGGTATGTAGGGCATCTGTGCTCACCGCCAACTCTGTCAGTTTACAGCAAAGATCATCTGAGGTGCATCAAACAGCAGTGATATGCTGGAATTATTGGCAGGAGATTTCTGATGTACTCTGAAGTCTGAATGTTTGGCTTACATGTATTACTTATGCATACACTGTCCTAATTATTTGAAATCATGGGTATCCGTCATTGTAACACAATATTTAGATCACTCAATAAGCTTCAGATTATCTGACTGTTGTGTCCATCACATTTTGCTTATTCGTGAAGAAGCATCTTTCACTCTTAATCTGCTATTCATTATATTAAAAACATGAATAGGTTTTACTCACGACAGAGAGAGGATTCAGCAGAAACTAGAGGAAAGAAAATATTTTCCTTATTTACTACATTTCTCAGATATAATGAATTTTCTAAGCATCAAATTTAAGTAGAGAAGATGAGAAGAGATTAGGTGATTTTTTTCCCTCTTACCTTTCTTCTTTTTGCAAATGAAAGCAGCAGCCACTATGAGGGTGGCAGCAAGAGGAGCCACAGCAGAGATGATGGAAATAGTCATATCAAAGGGCTTCTCTGTTCAAAACGAAACAACGAAAAAAAAAAAAAACAAGAAAAGGTTTACTAGGACTAACTACTGATATAAAAAAAAACAGGTCAGATACTTTCAGATACCACTCCTTATGATATTTGTTCTGCAGCAGGGTATATGCATTGGAAGAAAATCGGGGGGTTCAGGTTGTTAATTGTATACAAGAAACAGAAAGGCGGTAGGTCGAAAAGAGTGGTGAAACTAAACGTATTTGCAATTTAATGCAATTTGAGCATATGTACATGCATGTGTATTTCTCACATCTATCACACATTATTCTAGTCTTACTCCAGTTGGTTCTGATCATGGCTTTTTCCAGTTTGGTGATGATGACTTTGTTAACACCAGATAGCAGAAACACACAGTCATAATTCCTGAACTCCTCAGGTGTCACTGTTGAAAGGTCCAAGTCAACACTCATCTGGAAAGTCCCATCATGGTTTGGCAGGATTTCTCCATGATTCACACCTTCATGAATCTCTTCTCCATTCCTTCTCCAGAACATCATGGCCCTGTGAGGGAAGAAACCTGTGGCGTGGCAGCTGACTGAAGAGGAGGGAGTCTTCTGGAGGAGAGACACTGAGGGAAGCTCTAAAGAAAAAAATTGATCAAATAACTGCTAGCTGGAAGCATATGCGTAATAACTATTTTAATGTAGGCTAAGAGAAATTTTAATAAAATCCACAAAACTATCTTACGGTATGTTAATTTACCTCTTCTCAGCAGAAAGCTCCTCCCATAGCTCATATGCATCTTAAGGCAGTCAACACAAACTTGTTTTAAGAATTTCTTCCAAAAATCATTGTTGAATTTGTCTTTGTCCCATAAATGTTTTGTAATGACAGCCTGTGGTTTTGTAGCAATCCATGTTTGTGTCTCGAGGTTAAATGTTAGAAAGTCTTCTCCATCATATCCATACTGATGAAAACCATTGACTTCTTCAGTCTCCTCATCCCATTCACAACGACTGAATCTTTGCAAAATATGGACAGCTGAGAAAAGTAAAAAGTGTGGTAAATGACAAACTGATTGCCACAGTGACATACTGACTCACAGACTGCAACAACTACTGTCAGTGATATTTTTGTGAGTAACACAGTTTAAGCATTAAAACTGATTCCAATAAATATTTACAGAAACACACCTCCAGTTTGATTTAGGCGCTTCTTCATAAACAGAAATTCTTCTTTAAAGAATTGCTGATGCACTGTACACTCCCCAGTGTACCACTTCCAGTAGTTTGGATCCTCATCTCTTAATGTTTCCATCCAGTCCTGTTTGGGTATAGCTGTTTTGAGTTTGCTGTCACAGTAACCGACCTCTACATCATTATTCAGCATAACAGCCACAACCTCCGGGAAGTTTGGGACTCCAGAAGATGCAGTGAAGAAAAGAGTCATTGAGTGCTTTACTGTAAGTTAAACAGAATATCAAGATCAACTGATGTAACTGTCCTTATGTCAATGCAGGCCTTGTATGGTACCATTTTAGGTCATACATTTTAATTGTAAATACAGTGGAACCCCGACTTACAAAATTAATTCGTTCCCGAGGGTCTTTTGTAAGTTGAAGCACCCATCGCGCCTTTTGAGTGAACGATAGGCTATAGGCTAATTGCTAACTGCAACAACAATACGTCGTTGAAGTGGAACAGCGAAGCCCAAGTACGAAAGCCAAGGGGGTTGTCACATGATTCGGAAGGCATTCTGGGCTCAGCCAATCAGAGCCAGCGGATTTCGTGCATTTTGCTGTAACACGGGCAGAAATATTGCCGTTAAGTGCCTTCGTAACTTGAATTTTTCGTTAAATGGGATATTCGTAAGTCGGGGTTCCACTGTACAATTTTCTTGTGTGTTTTTAAATAGGTGTTTTATAATATTCATCACCAAAGTGTGAAGACAACCCCTCTATGAGCAAAAAGTTGAAGGAACTGTTCACCATGCCCTGGAGCCCAGCCTGGGGAAGGTACCTGAGGGAAAGGATCTGGTGGCTGAGCCTTAGTCTATGGCCCAGCCAGGCCCTACCTGAAAAAGGGCCCAGGTAATGAAACTAGCAACTGGGACATGGAATGTCACCTCTGTGGTGGGAAAGGAGACTGAGTTAGTGCGTAAAGTGGAGAGGTACCGGCTCAATATAGTCCGGTTGTTCAGTCTGACGTCACTAGCCGTGTCTGGACCTAAACTCCGCTGCAGGTCCATATATCAAACGATCACTATCACTAGGGTGGTCTCAGAATCTCATCTCTGCTTGTTGTAGATGATGTGGTTCTGTTAGCTTCATTGGGTGATGGCGTCCAGCTTGCACTGGAGCAGTTTGCAGCCTAGTGTGAAGCAGGAGGAATAAGAATCAGCACTTCTAAATCTGATACCATGGTCCTCAGCCGGAAAAGGGTGGAGTGCCCGTTCAGTGTTGGGGATCAGTTTCTGCCCCAAGTGGAGGACTTTAAGTATCTTGGGGTCTTGTTTACCAGTGTGGAGAGAAGGGAGCAGCTGATTGACTGATAGATTGGTACTGTGGCACCAGTGATGTGGACAGTGTACCAGTCTGTTGTGGTGATGAAAGAACTGAAAAGTGAAGCTCTCAATTTATGGTTTGATCTTGTTCCCTGCCCTCACCTAGGGTCATGACTGAAAGGAACAGATTACGGATACAAGCGGCAGAAATGTGCTTTCTCCAAAGGGTGGCTGGCCTCTCCCTTAGAGATAGGGTGAGAGGGTCAGCCATCTGGGATGGGCTCAGAGTAGATGGGCTCAGAGTAGAGCCACTGCTCCTCCACTTTAAAAGGAACCAGTTGAGGTGATTTGGAATCTGACTAGGACTCCTCTTGGGCGTCTCCTGGGTGAGGTGTTCTGGGCATGTCCCACAGGGAGAAGGCCCTGGGTCAGACTCAGGACATGCTAGAGAGATTATATCTCTTGGCTGCCTGGGAATGCCTTGGTCTTCCTCCTGAAAGGATGGAGGAGGTGGCTGGGGAGAGAGAGGTCTGGGCTTCTCTGCTTAAGCTGCTGACCCTCGAACCGGGCCCGGATAAGTGGTAGAAGATGGATGGATGGATGGATGATGCCATGAAAACAACGAAAACTTGAGTTTTATAATATGCACATTTATGCATACTTAGATAATGATTCATTTGCATACGTAAACATAAAATTTCAGACAATATGAAATAGAAAATGTATTCTTTAATTAAAACCTGTGTGGATGTCGCCTGTGGATGTTCCATATTTTTTTTATTTATGTATTAATTGATTTTTTTAATCAACTTCTCTTAAGTCTTAAGATAATGCTTAAAAAAAGAAAAACACATGAATGTAACCACATTTATTACATAACTTTTTTACTAATAAATATTAAAACTCTTTCATATAAATAATGATTAATGCAAGAAGTATGAGAAAATCAAAAAACTGAATTACTGCACAAGAAATGTTACTCTCTTATAAGACATAAAACACATACACTGACCAACCACTTCATCAGGAAGACAAATATTTAATCAACCCATCAGTGCAATTAGGCATGTAGACATGGTCAAGACAACTTCCAGAAGTTCTTACCGAGTATTCTTACCAAGAAAGAGGAAGAAAGTTGATCTAAGAGAGAAGTCTCTAAGACATACTGGTCTGAGTATTTCATAACTACTGATCTACTAGGAATTTTCCACAAATCTGTCTCTAGAGTTTACAAAGAATGGTCCAAAGAAAAAAAAAAAATCAAGTGTCTGGCATTTCTCTGGGTGAAAATAAGTTGCTGATGTCAGAGGTCAAAGGAAAACAGCCATAATGCTTTGAACTGATAAAAACAACAGAAACCCAAAGAAAAACTTGTTAAAACCAATACATGAACAAACATTACATCAAAACTTGAAGCAGATGTGACACACCTGCTGCCACTCATTTCAGCTAAGAACAGGAAACTGAGGCAATAGATTACATGGATTCACAAAAATTGGCAGCGGAAGATTGACCTTGTCACCAGGACAAGAACTGCTCCATGGAGCAGTTCTGAAGGGGAAACTCCAGTTGTTGAATGAGGGGTTGCTCTGTAGTCCATTAGGTAAGTTCTCAGGAACGATTTCCAGGGCTGTCCTTGAATCAATGCAGTCTGTAGGCAGTCATTAATGCATCTATTGAATCTCTCAACTTCCCCATTAGCTCTTGGGTAATACACTGAGGATCTCAGATGTTGGATTCTTCTGCTTTTGAGAAAGTCAACAAACTCAGCAGAGAGAAATTGAGAGCCATTGTCACTTATCAATGTCTTAGGATTCACTTCACGAGAGAAAGCTAAAGAAAGGAACTGAATGATAGTAGCTGCATCAGCTCGGCAAGCAAAAGCTACTTCAGGCCACTTACTACAGTAGTCTACAATGTGATGGCAAATCTACAGACAGAAGGGGCAATTTCAAAAGGGCCTATGATGTCCGCAGACACCTTTTCCCAAGCAGCAGCTGGTAGAGGAATGGGTTGAAGTGGAGCATCATGGGTGACTGTGGACTTGTCATTCTGTCTGCATGTTGCACAGTTCTTTATCATTGTCTCTATCTGACAATCCATTTTGGGCTACCAGTACAATTCCCTCAGGTGTTGTTTGGTACGTACAATGCCTTGGTGAGTTTCATGACCTATATCAGTGAGTTTTTTCTGCAATGACTCAGGCACTAGCAATCGATGTGTACCTCTGACGATGCGCTCGTTCATGACCACAAGTCTGGAAGTCATCCTCAGACACAGCACTCAGATCAGTGAGGATGGATGCAACTGACTCCACATCCTCTGCACATGCCATGTCTGTCTCGGGAATTGGGAGCCTAGATAGACAGTCAGCAACATGGTTCAATGACCCAGTTCTATATTCCACTTCATAGTCAAACTCCAACATGCGAGCTGACCATCTGGCTATGCCTAGACCAGCTCTGTTATTGCCCTTAGTAGTCAGCAGTGTTGTAAGCGCTTCGTGATCTGTTCCCAGAGCCATGTGCGCCATTTTTTAGCAGCCCAGATGCAAGCCAGGACTTCCTTCTCAACGATTGAGTATTTCCTCTCTGCATCAGACAGGCTGCAAGATGCAAATGCGACAGTCAGTTCTACATCATTACTGTCAAGTTGAGTCAAAACAGCACCGACGCCGTAGTCTGAGGCATCTGTTGAGGGGTTGAACATCACCAGAGCAGGGCTGTGCACAATTAACTACTGAGTAGTTAATAATCACGTAATTTGGCACAAACTTGCTGTACCATGCACTCAAACCAAGAAATGTTTGCAGGGTTGCAGGATCAGTAGAGGTCGGAGCATGCAGGATAGCAGTGACATGAGAATCATCTGGCAGCAGACCTTTTGGACCGATCTTTTGACCCAGAAAGATCAGAGTAGTTTGACAGAGTTGACATTTGTCAACATTGAGTTTCAGTCCTGCATTGTTGATTCTGTGTAACACAGCACGCAGGTTGGCCTCATTTTCAGCTTCTGAAGTTCCATATACGATGACATCATCAAGATAGCATTGCACCCCTTTTTGGCCACGTAGAATTTGTGTCATCATCTTTTGGAACACTGCAGGCCCCGAACCTAACCCGTAGGGAACTCTGCACTACTGGTACTTCATGTGTAATGGAAGCAGTGAGCCCTCTACTGTCTTCATGTAGTTTTAGCTGATGGTAGGTGGATTTAAGATCTAGGGTGGAGAACATGACAGCCCCACACAGCTCAGACAGTATGTCCTCAATCAGTGGCAAGGGATTACTGTCAACGACCACTGCTTTGTTAGGTTCTCTCAAATCAACGCACATGCGTATGCCACCAGTCTTTCTTCTAGTGATTACAGATGCATCGATTTTCTCTATGATGCCATATTCCTCAAGGTTCTTGAATTCTGGGGAAACAGCATCAAGGACTGACAGGGGTAAGCGTCGAAGTTTCTGCTGTATTGGCTTCACTTCAGGTCGTACCTTCACTTTATGTACAAAGTCCTTTGCACATCCGAATGCAACTGTTACTTTCTATCAAAAGTAACTCAGTTACTTCAAGTTACTCATTACTTTCAAAGTAACTAGTTACCAGGGAAAGTAACTTTGGTTTTACTCAAAATTCTCTTGTTAATGTGTTGCTTCCGTAACTGGATACCCAGCAAGAGTGCCAGTCTTCTAGCTTGCTTACTTTCCACAAGTGCACTGTGCCACCTACCAATAGAAAGGAAAAAATAATGTGCATATTTCCACGAGAGAAATCCCACGCCTGGACCGTCGTTGACCGCCCCCATGATTCTAGCCTACGTCACAGCATCATGTGCGCTTTTTACGTCCAACACGAAAACTGCAGTCGTGGTGCTTTCGATTGTACTCAGAACTCGGAAATTCTGCCTTCCGAATAGGAAGATGTAGGCAACACCAGACTGCAGATGAGCTGCATACACGGCTGGACTGGGACAAAAAATCGCTCTGGCCGTTTTGACTCGAGACCGGTCCTCCATTATAGGAAAATCATAAAGCCTTTGAATGAAAACAAACGCTGTTGTGACAGTGATGTACACTGTTTTGATGGTATATATGCATCAATCTATCAGTCGTTTGTTGTAAGATTCAGATAATTATTTTTTAAAAGCTAGACATTTTAAATGAGAATAAGAAAGAAAAGTATTTCTTTGTGCCCCCCTCTCCCTGTTAATGCCCTACCTGGCCCCCCTGGCAAAACTTTGCTAGACCCGCCCCTGCACAGTTACCAGCTGTCAGCTACTTAGAAAAGGGATCCTGGTGTTATTTGTCTCTCAGAAACAGTTCATAACTTCCCTTCAACTCATTCATGTCACCTAAAAGGTAAACCTGTTTCTCCAGCACCTGTTCAGCTCTGATGATTCAGTAAGGACATCTCCTGGTTTCATCTTCATGTTTCCCTCTCACCAGATAACCAAACCGATATCATGACCAGCAGCTTTACAGCTGTGGCTCCAGCAAACATCAGCTGATACTAGAAATTAATATTAAATAAATTCTAACAACAGCTGACCAAGCTTAAACGTGCTGCTGTTGTTTAACGCGACTTCCGCTGGTTTCTTCTTTCTGGCACAAAGTAGGAGATAAACAAACAAGAGAGAAAAGCCGATCAGCTGATCATTGATCAGTTTCATGATTGAAGTAGCATCAGGAGAGGGAGGGGAGAGAATGAGAGGAGAAGAGGCAGCTGCAGCGTAAAGACACAGAATAACTCCAGCTTTGTGTCTTTTTCATTGTAGCTGAAGTATGGGGCAAACTGCATTCCTTTTCACCTCAATACAAAACGCATAATATTTTCTCTGAATACGAGACGATTCCGGTTTTTAGCGGACGGTTGACAACTCTAATAATCAACCTTATGAACAAAAAAAAGTTCAACATCAGTAACATAGCACCCACCCAGCTGTATAGAAGCTCCGTCATGCTTGCTAGTACGCAGTACAAAAAAGTCAGCACAACGAAAATAAACTACTGTCAGGGTCCTGGGTCTGAGCGACCCAGGATCCCTGGGCAGTCATGGACTGGTGATATCATACACTCAACAAAAATATAAATGCAACACCTTTGTTACTGCTCCCATTCCCCATGGGATGGACGTAGAGACCTAAAATTCATTCCAGATACACAATATAACCATCCCTCCCAAACAGTGGTCACAAATCAGTCCAAATGTGTGGTAGTGGGCACATCTGCTATATTGAGATAATCCATCCCACCTCACAGGTATGCCACATCAGGATGCTGATCTGACATCATGAGTAGTGCACAGGTGTACCTCAGACTGCCCACAACAAAAGGCCACCCTGGAATGTGCAGTTTTTTGCGCTATTGGGGGTCTGGGGACCCAGATCCGGTCAGTATCTGGTGTGACCACCATTTGCCTCATGCAGTGCAACACATCGTCGCATGGAGTCTATCAGATTGTCAATTGTGGCCTGTGGAATGTTGGTCCACTCCACTTCAATGGCTGTGCGAGGTTGTTGGATATTCGTGGGAACTGGTACACGCTGTCGTATACGCCGGTCAAGCACATCCCGAACATGCTCAATGGGTGACATGTCCGGTGAGTATGCTGGCCATGCAAGAACTGGGACATTCTCAGCTGCCATCTGCCCTGAACAATGTGAACCATGATTCATCCGTGAAGCGCACACCTCTCCAACGTGCCAGACGCCATCGAATGTGAGCATTTGCCCACACAAGTCTGTTACGGCGACGAGCTGGAGTCAGGTCAAGACCCCGATGAGGACGACGGGCATGCAGTTGAGCGTCCCTGAGACGGTTTCTGACAGTTTGTGCAGAAATTGTTTGGTTGTGCAAACCAATTGTTCCAGCAGCTGTCTGGGTGGCTGGTCTCAGACGATCTTGGAGGTGAACCTGCTGGATGTGGAGGTCCTGGGCTGGTGTGGTTACACGAGGTCTGCGGTTGTGAGGCCGGTTGGATGTGCTGCCATATTCTCTGAAACGCCTGTGGAGACGGCTTATGGTTGAGAAATGAACATTCAATGCACGGGCGACAGATCTGGTTGACATTCCTGCTGTCAGCATGCCAATTGCACGCTCCCTCATTGCTTGTGGCATCTGTGGCATTTTGCTGTGAGACAAAACTGCACATTCCAGGGTGGCCTTTTGTTGTGGGCAGTCTGAGGTACACCTGTGCACTACTCATGATGTCAGATCAGCATCCTGATGTGGCACACCTGTGAGGTGGGATGGATTATCTCAATATAGCAGATGTGCCCACTACCACACATTTGGACTGATTTGTGACCACTGTTTGGGAGGGATGGTTATATTGTGTATCTGGGATGAATTTTAGGTCTCTACGTCCATCCCATGGGGAATGGGAGCAGTAACAAAGGTGTTGCGTTTATATTTTTGTTGAGTGTATGTATTTTTGGTGTATCTGCTGCTCTTTTCCATCCTTGTAGATATGAGTGTGTGTATGTGTGTATGGGTGCAGTTGTGTATGTACACTGGTTTACAGGCGCCTTCAGGCCTGGTGGGTGTGGCCTGGGTCTCTCCTCCTCCTGCCTCCCCTTTCCCTCATCCACCTGCTGGCCTCCACCACTTGCTAATGTTACTGAATCTGTGGAAGCTCCGCGATAGCCACCACACGAAGTAACGAATAACGACCCTATCTAAATCCCAGTAACGATTAACGTGTTCCTGATTTTGGCATAATAACTAGTTACCGTGCTCGTTACCACAATAATAACATAGTTACTGTAACGCCTAGAAATTTCCAAAGTTCTAACAACCATCAAATCCTCCTCCATTAGCAGTCTTTCACGTATACGAACATTATTTGTCTTCTCCCGCAACATTTCATTCTCATTAGCTCCAAACTTAGATCGTATCACGAGATCACGCATTGCTGCAACGTAGTGATCTGTAGACTCACTGACAGCTTGGGCTCGTTGCCTGAAGCGGTATCTCTGGGGAACAACATTGACTTTAGGATGAAAGTATGTTTAGAAAGCCTTTATGGATCCCTCGCAATCATTCTTAGCGAGTGGTAAGGCACTGTAGATTCGTTGTCCCTCCGTTCCCAAACAGTGAATGAGCAGGTCCTTCTTCCTTTCCATAGCAAAGTCATTAGCCCCGATCGCAGGCAAGTAGTTATTGAACAACTTTTTTCATGCAGCAAATGGAATTTTCAGTTTGCCCGGACAATCCAGGAAAACACCCGGGGGTTGCAAAGAGAGCAGAGCTATAACTTCATCACCACTCGTCACCACTTGTGTGGTGTTGGTTCAGCAGGCATTACACACACACACACACACACACAGGTAGGAACAGAGGATCACCGGAGATAACTCTTATTTTATTATTTTTTCTTCATACAACAACATGCAACAACAACATACTCACTAGCGCCCTCTAGTGCTTCTGGTAAATGCAGAACAAATGCAATAGTATGTGGACACAAAAGACAATGAGTTCACTAAACTCAAATGGCCTCCAAAATCACCAGATCTCAATCCAATAATGGATCTTTTCTTGAATAGTGTTGAATCAGTCCAAACTATCATTGTCAAAGTGTACTTAATAAAGTGTCCACACTCAGGGTATCATAAACCATAGGAAACTGCAGGACACTGCTTTTAATGCAAAAGAAAAAAGTAAAATATTTAAAAGGTCTTACCTGAAGATGAAATGTGGCAGAAAAGCAGCAACAGCAAAAACTTCATGCTGAATACACAAAGAGGAAAAGCATATAATTTATAGACGAGAACTTTTTGCTGAGGTTGATTTTTCCTGGTTTTGTGTTGCAGTGTTTATTTTCCTCCTTAATCTGTTCACTACTTGTGACTTGTGATCCTCACTACAAAAGTGTTAAAGCTCCAATGTGTGGAAATTGACTTTTCCGTGCTGTCCGTGTCATTTGTGAGAAAGCAGGTTAAGAGTTTGGCATGAAGTACACCTTTTTGCTTCCATTTGCTTTGTTGTTGCTTTTATTGACTCTAAGTCACACCCATGAAGCATCTCTCTGTCAAATTCCCCTATAATTAAAAACCTGTTCATCATGTTTCTACTTTTAGATTACTTTTACTTTTGAGTCATAGGTTAAGGGTATTATTTGTTTTAAATGTGGTATTTCTTATATCATCTGCTGAGGACTACTCAGAAACATGTTCAAGATAATCTAGTTAACACTGGTTTCAGTTAACTCCACAGGAAACAAACAAAGAGAAAAGCTGAGGAATTAGAAATTATGACTTAATTTCCCTTTGTTCAATACTAGGCTTTGCTTATTCAGAAATCATTGTAAGACAGTCCTGATGAAGTCACTGAATAATTAAACCTCATGGTACAACTGACAAAGATTAATGTCTCTGATCCAATGACTTGTAACACTACAATTTGACCAGAGGTGGCAAAAGTACACATATTCATGTGCTTAAGTAGAAGTCCAGATAATGGTGTTGAAAAATACTCTAGGAAAAGCTGAAGTACAGATTAAACTTCTTTATTCAAGTGAAAGTGAAAATGTACAGACTCTTGCCAAAAAGTAAAAGTATCTCATTGAAGAATATTTCTACCACATATTTTATGCAAAGCTAGCTGGATTTTGTGCTATATCAGTGTAATAATAAAATAATATTAGTAGATGGAAATACCAACTTTATGTCAGTGAAAAGTTAATCACGTAAGTAGAACATGAGCAGAGACCAAGAAGGAAAACAAAATCTGTTTTCTGTTGCCTACATTGTAGAGGGTGTGTTTGCCTCTAAACAGGAAAATAAGTAGAGAAGCGGTTAAAGTGGGATTCAGTGGGGGGTAGAGGTCCCTAAAAACAGTTGGGGAAAAGAATAATGACTCACAATAATTTCTATAAAGACCTTATGTAGATTTACAGGCTGTGATCAATTGACCTGCTGCACGTTTTTGGATTTACACACTTATATTCAACAAGATGTTGGCCCACGTTTCATGAGTCGTCCTGGCTGATTTCCATCCTCTACACTAATCATCAAGAAACTAACCTCACAGCCCATTGTTCATTCAGATGTACTGTTTATAAGGTTGGGCAGTCAGCTGATACTGAAGAAGTCACTTGGATCAGTGACGAAAGGTTTTTCCTACTGAAAACAATATAATAAGGCATTAACATTGCAGGCATATTTTCTGATTGTTGTGCTGTGCAATAATGCAACTTGCACCAATCGAGTGAGTCAATGTTAGAACTCTCTCTGCATTTGTGTTTACCCTCTAGGTTTTCAAGAAAGTTACAGAGAAGTCAACTATGATCTTTTTTTTAAAAGAATTGCATCATATCCAGTCTGCCAATTTCTGTGTTACATAATCTAGTATGTTGCTGATTTATCATCATGGTATTATTTTATTTAAATTGTTTAAGTTAATTCCTTCTACCACAGTGGTATGTTACATTGGCTTAGCTGCAGGTGGAGGGTGGAGCAGAGGGTCCAGGAACCAATGCCAAGAGAGGCTGTTAATGCAATTTATTGCTTAAAAATGTAAATTGTTTATTTAAGTTCATTACAAACAGTCATATAATACACAATGCATGTAGGGTTTAAAAGCAATCTCATCTACTCAGTGTTTCATTTTCATTTTACTTTAACGAATAAGCACTTTTAACATGATGGTTAATTAAATATGAGCAATAATGTTCTAGAACATTAAAAAAATAAATTTTTCATCATTTAAAATGGATATTTGTTGCGCTGCATGTTAATGAGTGGATATGTAGAGGCGCAGTTTACACGTTTGTGTAACATATGAAATATCCCCAGTTCATATAGCTGTGGGTTGTGTCAAGAAAGACAGCTGGCCAAATAATTATATGGCATGAATACTTGGAGAACCACCAAAATTAATGTCAAGAGTGAGCATCTGGTTTAACATTGTAGGATACAAGATAACTTAAAATGAACCAACCCCCCAAAAATACAGATTGGCCTAATGGGAGTCTTTCAACGGGCTTTAGGAAGATTTTTATGATATGCCCATCAATCAATGCCTTAAAACTGAAGGCTCTGCCTCCCATTCTACTTTTAAATACTCTAGGAACAACAAGTAAGCCTGCAGTGTGAGAGCGAAGTGCTCTAATAGGGTGATATGGTACTACAAGGTCATTCAGATAAGATGGGGCCTGATTATTTAAGACCTTGTATGCAAGATTTTAAATTCAATTCTGGATTTAACAGGAAGCCAAAACAGGAAAAATATGCTCTCTCTTTCTAGTCCCTGTCAGTACTCTTGCTGCAGCATTTTGGATTAGCTGAAGGCTTTTCAGCGAGTTTTTAGGACATCCTGATAATAATGAATTACAGTAGTCCAGCCTGGAAGTAATAAATGCATGAACTAGTTTTTCAGCGTCACTGTGAGACAGGATATTTCTAATTTTAGAGATGTTGCGCAAATGGAAGAACGCAGTCTTAGATATTTGTTTAATATGTGCGATGAAGGACATATCTTGACTCCAAGGTTCCTCACAGTGTTACTGGCCATCCAGAGTAAGAATCTGGTTAGATACCATATTTCAGGGCTGACAATAACTAATAGAGCTGGGTGTCATCTGCATAGCAGTGAAAATGTACACTATGTCTTCTAATGATACTGCCTAGGGGAAGCATGTATAATGTAAATTGGTCCTAGCACTGAACCCTGTAGAACACCATAGTTCACCTTAGTGTGTGAAGAGGACTCTCCATTTACATGAACAAATTGGAGTCTATTAGATAGATATGATACAAAGCAATTGCTCTAATAGAATATTATGGTCAGCAGTATCCAACTGCGGAACTGAGGTCTAGCAGGACAAGCACAGAGTCAGAATCAGAGAGATGTCGCCTTTCTGACCCGATGGCATGCTGTGCATGAAGCCCCGACATGCCGTCAGGGCTTCATGCACAGCTCTCTCTCTCTCTCAGTGCATTTTTCGCTTGCTTATTACCCACAAGTCTACCGTTATGTACTGACTTCCGACAAGGAAGTCTCGTTTCTGCTGTTAAATACTGAAGAAATGTAAACTTTTTAAAATCATGCGAAATTGCAAAATGCTTAGCTGTATCTCTAATTAAACCTCTGTGACATTGCCCTGCTTTACTTCAGCAGCATCAGGTAATGTTTATATGCTGATTCATGGTTTTCTTCCGTTTTTTTTCTATTGCAGAATATTGTTAAGGTTATCTGCTATGAAAAGTGTTCCGTTTTCTGTTTCACCCCAGTTCTTTTTATTACTCAGGCCTCCAGAGACGACACCGGAACTCAGTAGTTATTTCACAAAACCTTTATTCATCTTCAGACACTCATGCACCTTCCACAAGGGGAGATATACAGGGCCCGGCAGTCCCTCTGCAAAAATCTCAACTTCTTTGTCTGTTACAAGCAGTTTTATAGAAGCGACCCCCAATCGTAAACCCACATGATGTGTTATAAACCCAAAACACTGTGTTTGTGTATGTATGTGCGAGCAGGTGAGTGCTTGTGTGCGCGCACATACCTGTGCGTGTGTGCACGTGAGTTGTGTGTCGTAACAGTTAAAACACTGGGTGTGTGTCTCTGTATATGTGACTCCCTGCCTGTCATAAAAGTCCATCTCCCCTCCAGACCATAATTATCAGGTTACAAACACTGAGACCCCCACTCTACTTCCATTTGGCAGTTTCCACTGGGCCACTGGCCTCTTATTGTCTTACTTTTACAGCTAAGCATGGGGAGGGTCTCCTGCAAACCTACTTCTAAGTTGTGACAGTTATGAGCCTTTATTCAGGGACAAGGGTAACAGACTGCTCCTCTCTTTCCTATCTGTTCCATACAGTCCTAGCATCCCCCAACTGTGGCTTCCTATTTTCTTTTATGACAGGCAGACCCCCAGTGCCTCTCCCTCTACACAATTACACAGAGACTCAGGCCAACCTAAAACACACAGACATTCACAAATCCTTTCCTATTCCTGTGATCTAGAGCTGGACCCTCTCATCTAAGCAAACTTCAGGACATTGTACTCTAATCATTGTTTTCTGGTACTCACATAAGCCAGGCCAGGAAAATTGCCTTCATGTTTTTCTGTATTTTATTCTGAGTTACTTTGACACAAAGGAATCTGCTGTGATGTTTACACCTGTGATGAAGTCTCAGCTTTATTTTTATAGATATAAAAATATGGATATGTACTGATAAGTGATCAGAATTATAATATTTTGGACTGCCTGAGGCAAAATTTCCCCGATTCAAATTGAATCAAATCGTGGATCGAATCGATTCTAGAATCAGTGATGACACCCAGCCCTGTTTATAAGCATTTTCCCTTTCCAATTCACAATAAATCCAACCCTTAGGTCAGAAATATGTATAAGAAATTTCGCCTAATATAATGATATTTATAAACATACCTGTCCAGCTGTCCAGTGATTAATTTCCTAAGTACATGGAGGCAGGATCTCACAGCAGAAGCATACTCCATAATTCAAATTCAAATTCAAATTTTATTTGTCACGTACACAGTCATACACAGTACGATATGTAGTGAAATGCTTGGTGTGCTGTATATTATTATATGTATTTTTCAGTTATTTTATTTACCAAGATCAAGAAGTCACAAGTAAAGAAAGACCACACCATGGCGCATATTTAAACAAGGAAAGATTATTGATCAAAATTATTTATTAAACATAACATTTTTTTTCAGCCCCCCCCCCAAAAAAACAAAACAAAACAAAAAACAAAACCCAAATAACCAATACATGGTCAAAGCAACACAACGGTGGCCCAATATGAAACAGAATTCCACTCTGTAGAGTGGGCAATCATAATGAAGCAGTCCATTTCATTTTGTAGATTCAAGTTGCTCTTCATATTTTTGGCCACCAGATGTCACCAGAGAAGACTGTGTTGAAAAGCTTCGAGAAATGAACCGTTTTTCAATACAAGCTTCAACGCTTCAGAAAGCTTAATTTGGCCATCACTAGGTGAGAACACCATTTGTCCATATTCTTAGTTAACATTCTTGTTTTGATTTAACCATATTTCATATATAGTCTGCAATAGGCAAACCTACTATCCCAGGTTTGTTTATGTTTTGCTCTTTTATAGATTATTAACATAACATCTTGGTTTAAATCAAAGTTTGTTAAGTTAACATGTTATTTATTTCAACTGTTAATTGGTTTAGTCTGAACTCACCTTACCTACCTGTGTTCCAGGAACAAAAGGAGAAAATATAGTTTTACTTCCTTTATTTATAGCTTCCTGGTTAATCTGAGGTCACAAGAAGAGACCAGGTGAAGAAGGAGGGAGAATCTTGGTAATTTAATAAAGCTGATTGTAGACTGTGTTTATACAGATATGGATTTATTGGTGCAATATGTATTGAATATACCGTAGAGATTTTTTTTTTTGCTAGTAAAGGGTAGTAGGATAGGTTGGAGTATGTTAATGTTCATCCTACCTACCTAATGGAATAGTCCTGGGGTGAATGGTCTATTTAAGCAGATGAATACAGGGGTTCAGAAAAAGGATCAGGTCAGTGTAGCTGTGTGCATTTTGACCTTAATTTCCATTAATTTAAGTTCAGTTATGTTTATTTGAACTGAGTTAATTATGGAGTTGAGTTTTTTTATTTTTTTGTAAATATTGTTTGGTCACAAGATGGTGAATAAATCACTCGCTACACTGGCTAGCATCTGTCTCCTGCACTTCTTTAGCTGTGAAGGTCAAGTCCTACCACAAGCTCATTGGTTTATATTTCATGTAACACATTTCTTTTTTTTCTCATACACTACTAATTATAGTAAAACAAGTTGTTTCTTTAAATTCTGGCACTTTTGTACATGGTCAGAGGGCCCGGTGGCGCCAGTGTCCAGCAGCCTCGCCTCTGTCAGTGGGCCCAGGGTGCCTGTGGCTACAATGTAGCTTGCCATCACCAGTGTGTGAATGTGTGTGTGAATGGGTGGATGACAGAATGTAGTGTAAATCGCTTTGGGGTCCTTAGGGACTAAGTAAAGCGCTATCCCTCTGTGGGGGGATACTCCCACTAGGCTTATATCTGGGACTCTCCACCATTTGACCTTAGAACTGAAGAAGCTTCTCGGATGAGAGGTGAAACGTCTTCAAGTAACTTAAAGAAGTCCAGATGCTTTTCTTTGCAAGCTCCTTTGACTACGATGACCTGGATGACTGAGAACCTTCACAGACATATACAATACAGGCCATTTTGTATGCATGATACTACAGAATTTCAATGTCAAGATGTAACAAAAAATTAATGTAAGACAGTTACCCACAACATACTTATACATATATACAGAAGTGCAGACTTTACAGTAACTCTTAAATATAATGGAGAAATATTCAAGAATTTTAAGAAAGTTCAAGAAAGTTACCATTGACCATTGACCATTGAATTTTAAGAAAGTTTTTTAGTTGATATCACAACCTAACCTATTGCTCTTCTAAGGTAATTTACTGTGTGCAGAGTGTTTATCAGGCTTCTGGATTCAGTTTCTCAGAGAGTTCAGAGATGTTGTCAGGAGCTGTAAGAAAAAACAAACTGAGTTTACGTACGCTGCATAATTTTCTTTAATAAACAGCTGGTATAATTATGTTTTTATTACCATTTAACTCTTAGTCACGTCTGTCATTACTCTTAGTATTTCCTTACTTTTGTATTTTGTGTTTTACTTGGCAAAATACAATGGAAAGTAAGTGGACTTTTAATGTTTGTGCACAGCAGGTATGTAAGCCATCTGTGCTCACCCCCCACTCTGTCAGTTTACAGCAAGAGTCATCTGAAATGTGTCAAACTGCAGTGATATACAGGGATTAGGGGCAGGAGATTTCTGATGTAGTCCAAAATCTGAATGTTTGGTTTACAGGTATTACTTATGGATACAGTGTCCTTATTATTTGAAATCATGGGCATGGACATTTTGCTTATTCACAAAGGAGGACTTTTCACTCTTAATCTGCTATTCATTATAGTAAAAACATGAATAGGTTTTACTCACGACAGGGAGGGCATTCAGCTGAAACAAGAGGAAAAAAAATATTTCCCTTATTTATTACATTTCAGAGAAATGCTGAATTTTCCAAGCATCAAATTTAAGTAGAGAAGATGAGAAGAGAATAGGTGTTTTTTTCATCTTACCTTTCTTCTTTTTGCAAATGAAAGCAGCAGCCACTATGAGGGTGGCAGCAAGAGGAGCCACAGCAGAGATGATGGAATTGGTTGTGTCAAAGGGCTTCTCTGTTCAAAACAAAACAAACAAATAAAAAAAGGAAACAAAGAATTGTAATGATTGACTCCTCATAGAAAAAAGGGTTCGATAGTGTACCTTAAGACATGACTCACACATTAACCCTCTTTTCAACCAATTGCTTTTTGTTTTTGTTCTATAGCAGATTATAGGCACTATTTGAAAACCAAAGAAAGATTTTGTGAACATGATTGACAAACTGCAAACCACATTAACAGCGTGAATATTGAAGGAACAGAGACTCACAAAGTATGGATGGAAGGTCTGAGATTATTTGATCATCTGTTGGTGTCATGATCCTGGGTCTGGGGAACCAAGCATGTTTCTTTTTTCTTTTTCTTTTTTTGTTTTTGGAATATCCCTTGATATTAGCATTTTTTCTTGGTATAGTCATTTGTATATCTAGCTACCTTAGTTATTCTCTGCTTATTTTATGGTATCTAGTTATCTAGTTAGGTATCTAGGTTTTGTTACTGTGCCTCCGCTGTGTTCCTTGTGTTACATCTAGTCATCCTTGTTTCTTTATTCCTGTTTTTCCTGTTTTATTTTGATAGTCCCTCATCCTGTGTGTAGTATGTTCAGTTTTGTTTTTCTTCCTGTCTCATTGTTTCTGATTAGCCTATGCCGTGTTTCCCTCTTTTTTCCCATCCCCTTGTTTTCCACATGTATTTAGTCATCTGTTCTCCTCTGTCTGTTGTTGGTGTGTCTGCTTAGCGTCCCTTGTGTTTTCAAGTTTCATGGTTCCAGGTCCTAAGTTTTGTGATTCAGGTTTTTGCGGGGTTTTTTTCTATTCAATTTGTGTTTTTTGTTTTTAGCTTTCCCCAGTTTAGGTTTTGTTAGCTCTAACAAATTCTTCCCATGCTTTTATTTGTCGAGTTGTGCAACCCAAAATAAAGGCTCATCTTTTGTTAACATCTTACTCTGTCTCTGTAGTCCACATTTAGGTCCACACTGTCTTCACTCCATGCTGTCTGCAGCAGATATGACGGTACAGACCAATCACAATGGTCTCAGCAGACTCAACTCACTGTCAACGTTCTCGGCGAGGCCGGACTTGCCGAGACCGCACGGGAGTACGGACTTGCCGAGAACGCGAGCACGGACTCGCGATTTGTACAATTGGAACACCAGCGTACTTGATGATGTCACAGGTCCGGAGTTTTTTCTGCCATCCCCTCTTAATTTAACTGTGAGTAATATGTTATGAAGCTTAACTCTAATCACAGCCAAACCGGTTTACTCAGGAACAAATAAAACACTGAAATAAAGCAAACATTAACATTTAGAAGTGATCTAAGTTACTTATATATCATGTTTAACCTCAGTAGTGAAATCTCTATTAATAAAAATAGTGTACATGTACATACCTTAATAAATACAAGCAGGTGAGATGTTAGAACGCTTTTATTTTTATTTTAGTGGACACTCAATACAATAGACAGCTACTGGGGTTTGGGGTTTGTTTAACCTGAGTAGCGAAAAGACCACGGGGGTGAAAACGATGCGCCGCTAATGATCCTCGACCTCGCTGTCTGCTATGGAGCTGGCAGGTCACAGACCTCTCCGAAAACGTCGGAGCGCGTTTGGAAATATATGATATCTTGATAAATCGAGCAGATATTTGAAGTTTACACAGCTACATTCTTGCTTGAAAATAACTTAAACGTTAAACGCACAAGTACGCATATTGAGAAAGGCCCCTAGACTTCTGTCCTCAAAGTTAGGTCAGTAGGGCTAAATGTCGTGGAAGCCATTTTTCCAAGCAATCCACTCCTTCACCAGCTCTACATGGCTTCAAAGTTCATCCCCACCCTAACCAAGGCAAAAAAAAAGGACTTCAAAAAGCACCACCGGAGTCTACAGTTCACTCGGTTGGTGCGGACGCCTGGGGTGAGTGAAACTGACAGTTTTTCTCAAGCTTCCTGAGGTTACAAAAATTAGGACTGAGACTGTTAACCTCACCTCAAAATATTTAAAGACTGTTTCTCTATCATGTTTCTGTGACTTCCACCCGCTACTTGCTCAACCACTTGCAGCCTCCACACCACTACCTGATCAACCACCTGTCCAGCCTCCACCAGAGGTCTCTGCACCATCTGATCCAGCTAGGTACAAACCTGTGGTCAGTGCTCTGCCTGGTCCTGCTCAGTTCAAGGGTCTCCATTGACGTCGGCTTCCAGCCAAGCTGCCCGAGAAACTCCTTCCCCAAAAACCTACCAAAGCATGTCAATGCCTACACCGGCTACCTGGCAAGCTACCTAGGATCTCCCATTCTCCTCGATGGAGAATCACTGGTACTGCAGCTCCGCCAGACCTGTTTCGTATACGCCACTGATGCAGCGGTTGTCCACCTGATCTGCTTGGCCTGTGCCATGGTACTGCAGGCAATGTCAAAAAGTGCTCCATTAATGCTGCTGGCATTTACATGACTTGCAGCATTATTTATTCATACAATAATCACACGGTTGCTGTAACAGTACATTCAGCGGCTGCAGCTCTCCTGCTGCCAGCCATACACATCACCACCAACAACACAAGCAGAGCACAGATTTTAAGCTGTAGATGCTGTGCAGTTGAATGCATTTCACCTGCAGCGGCATCGCAGACCACGCCCCACCATATACCCCCATCGCCTCTCTGAAGCCTGCGGGGCATTCAGCCGAACCTACTCTCCCCTCTGCGAGGAGGCAAGTGAATCGGCTTGGACCATCAGCGCCCCAGGCCAGGGCCCAGCGATGGGGAAGTGTCCACTCTGGCGGTCGCCCGCGCATCCAGTGACGCCGGTGACGACGTGGTTCCAGGGGTCCCCCGCGTCTCCAGTAGCAACCCCGGAGCTGGTCCGGTGGCCACCCAGGTGGCAAACAGTGGTGGCGCAGCAGGCATGGAAGTGAGTCGGGGCTCACTGGCAGTTGGGCAGGCAGCCAGCACACAGGACCACGGAGCGTGCCAGCCTTTGTTGGAAGACAGGCCGGACCGGCCGCCCTCGGGCATTGCAAGACCCCTGCGCACCTCGACCTCCGTCTTCAGCTTGGCAGGTCCCGCTGGCACGCCAGCCTCCGGCTCATCCCGAGTTGGTCCTGCCCGCGAGCTGTCCACCCTTACAATACAATACAACCCTTATAATAATCACACGGTTGCTAAAACAGTACATTCAACGGCTGCAGCTCTCCCACTGCCATCCGTACACATCACCACCAAAAACAACAATAACACAAAAAGAGCACAGGATTTAAGCCATCAAGGCATGATTGTAGATGCCGTGCTGGTGAGTCCATCTCACCTGCAGTGGCATCGCAAACCACGTCCCGCCACAATAATAAAGCATTTTGTTTTTTATTATAAACTTTGTCCTAATTATGTCCTGGGGCCTGGGACAACTCACACTTTTCGACTCTCCTTTTTCTCCCTCCCTCCCTCCCTCCCTCCCTCCCTCACACACACACACACATAACGGGAGGGGGAGTCCCACACATTCTCCCTGCAGCTTGGACTACACTGCCCATGAGGCTACATTCTTTAGGGCTATGACTCTAATACTGCTCATATTGACTTCATATTAACATATTTTTGTAATAATTATTTTTAAAAATATTTCTTCACGTCATTATGCGGCCCACAAGTAGGGATGACATGGGCTGTGAGATTGAGAACCAGGCATTAGAGTCTTATTGAGTGTTTTGTTTGGGTTTCCATGGAATTACCAGAAATAGAGAGGGCATAGCCTAACAAATGAAACGGGAAAAGACTGTCGTGTAATCCATTTGTTTGTTAACACTGAAGGTTTTCCAATTAGTTTTAAGGACAACCTGATAATAAATTAATTACAATGATATTTTTTACAACTGTAAGGCTTGGAAGAAAAAATGGATGGACTAGTTTTTCAGCATCATACTAGATAGGATATTTCTGAAGGTATTGCACAAATTAAAAAAGTCCAACATAATTTTGTAAAATGCACAATAACGGATTACTGATACACAATGGATACACAATTACTCCCACTGGGTTTATATCTGGGACTCTCCGCCATTTGACCTTGGAACTGAGGAAGCTTCTCGGATGAGAGGTGAAATGTCTTCAAGTAACTTAAAGAAGTCCAGACGCTTTTCTTTGCAAGCTCCTTTGAGCACAATAACGGACATATCCTGGTCAGAAACAACTTCAAGATTCTACAAAAGTAGAAAACATTTGAACTACAGAGCAAATACAAAAGACTGAATATGTCTTTCTCATATCTATAAGACTATTCCAGTCTTACCCCAGTTGGTCCTGATCATGGCTTTGTCCAGTTTGGTGATGATGTCTTTTTTAACACCAGAAAGCTGAAACACACAGTCATAATTCCCGAATTCCTCAGGTGTCACTGTTGAAAGGTCCAAGTCAACACTCATCTGGAAAGTGCCGTCATGGTTTGGCAGGATTTCTCCATGATTCACACCTTCATGAATCTCTTCTCCATTCCTTCTCCAGAACATCATGGCCCCGTGGGGGTAGAAACCTGTAGCGTGGCAGTTGACTGAAGAGGAGGGAGTCCTCTGGAGGAGAGACACTGAGGGAAGCTCTAAAGAGAAAATTTGATCAATTAACAGTTAATTGGAAGCATAGGCTTCATGATTATTTTAATGCAGGCTATATATATATATATATATATATATATATATATATATATATATATATATATTAGGGGTGCAACGATATTCGTATCGATATTGAACCGTTCGATACAGTGCTTTCGGTTCGGTACGCATATGTATCGAACAATACAAAATTTGTAATTTATTTTATCAACTTTCCTTCTGACGATGCTGTCTGTGTTGAGCGCTCAGTGAATCTGCGTTCGACTACTCCGCCTAGGCTCGAGAGTGCAGCCTAGGCGGGGTAGTCGAACACAGATTCACTGAGCGCTCAACACAGACAGCAGCGTCAGAAGGAAGAGCGCAGGGCAAGCTAGCGAGACAGAAGTTAAGCTCTCCTTGCAACATGGACCTCTCCCACCCTCATTCAGATCTGGCGTTTGGAATTATTTTGGTTTTCATGTGACGTATGACCCTGAAGGTAAGCGAGTCATGGACTAAAGTAAAACAGTATGTTGGATGTGCCATGCAATGCTCAATTACATGGGAACTAGTGCATTAGCGCAGTTAGCTCGTTAACGTGTTGGCCGTCTAGCCCCATGCACGGGGCGATCGGCGGTAGCTCGTTAACGGAGATTTGCCGTGTTGTGGCGTTAAGGTCATTTCAACGAGATTAACTTGAAAGCACTAGTGGGAACACAACGAATATGACTGCACATTTACGCCGACATCATCCTAGTGCAAAGACAAGTGGAAGCAGACAAAAACAACAAGCACGCATGCTACAAACTTTAGCCGAGTCATTTAGACAGCTGTTAGCACAGGATTCTCCTTATGGAGACCTGATATGTTTAATATGCTGCTGAGAATATAGCCCAGAAGAAGCGGATAGTATAGCTTTTATTTTGGAAAGAGCCATTTCTCTGTAATAAACTCTCTTTTCCAAAGATGAGTGATTCCTCAATCAGATACAGGGCTCGCAATATCGCTAGCCCGACGTCCCGGGGCTAGCGATTTTTTCAGTCGGGCTACCAAAATCTATCTCTGCCCTGCCCGTCGGGCTATTGTAGAAAGGAAAAATATATGTCAATGCTTTTGCATTCTTTCAGAAATGTAGCTGGGTAATTATGTCATTGGCATCGGTGAGCCACTGTCAATATGTGACATATTGAAATCGCGTTTGAATTTGCACTTGTTTTTTTGCTTTCACTTTGCAATCGTGCGAACTGTGTATAGAGAGCGACAGCACTGATCTGTGAGTGATGATAATTTGTGCACCAATTCCTCTGACATTGTCTTATTAATCGTTGGCTTACTATGCAAACATGACAAGTGAAATCTCCCGCAGCAAGCTTGAACATGTGAGAGGTTGATCGCACAGAGAATCGCTGAGCTTATGTGAGTGCGTGTGTAAAAGCAGCAGGATATATGATATATATTTTATATTATTTTAGTTCTGCTGAGCCAAATAAGACAGGTCAGGGTGAAGAAGTGACAGCCAAGGAAAGCTTACCACAAAACGGAGAAGTTATGACAAATCAGACTATAAGGCAAAAAGAAAGTGCAGCTTTATGGTTTCATGGACAAAATAATTTCTGTGGCTGCAATATGACGAGCTAAATAACCAGGGGTGCACATAAGTGGTGCGCATTCGCTGTCAAAATAAAAAACACGCACAAGGGTTAGGGTTAAATTTAAAAACTGTACTTTTGAGTTAAAATATATATTTATAATTTTAATAAATGACAAATTAAAAAGGCATGAACATTTTTTTTGTATCGAAAAAATATCGAACCGTGACACCAAAGTATCGAACCGAACCGAACCGTGAATTTTGTGTATCGTTGCACCCCTAATATATATATATATATATATATGATAAATCATGAAACTACATCAAGTTTTTAATTTACCTGTTCTCAGCAGAAAGCTCATCCCATATTTCAGATTGGTCTTTAGTGTATAAACACAAACTTGGTTGATGTAATTTGTAAAAAAGATATTTCGAGCACTGTCATTGTCCCATAAATGTTTTATAATGACAGCCTGTGGTTTGGGGGCAATCCATGTTTGTGTCTCCATGTTAAACGTTAGGAAGTCTTCTCCATCATAGCCATACAGATTAAAACCACTGACTTTGTCAGTCTCATCATCCCATTCACACGAAGTCAGTCTCTGGTAAATGTGGACAGCTAAGAAAGACACACAGACTACAGTAAGCCAAAGTCATATATATTAGGGGTGCAACGATACTCGTATCTATATTGAGCTGTTCGATACAGTACTTTCAGTTCGGTACGCATATGTATCGAACAATACAACATTTTTAATTTATTTTATCAACTTTCCTTCTAACGATGCTGTCTGTGTTGAGCGCTCAGTGGATCTGCGCTCGACAGTGCAGCCTAGGCGGAGTAGTCGAACGCAGATTCACTGAGTGCAGGGCAAGCTAGAGAGGCAGAAGTTAAGCTCTCCTTGCAACATGGCAAACTGAACCTCCCCCACCCTCATTCAGATCTGCTGTTTGGAACTATTTTGGTTTTCATGTGAAGTATGACCCTGAAGGTAAGCGTGTCATGGACTAAAGTAAAACAGTATGTTGGATGTGCCATGCAATGCTCAATTACATGGGAACTAGTGCATTAGCGCAGTTAGCTCTTTTAACGTGTTGGCCGTCCAGCCCCACTCACGGGGCGATCCGCGGTAGCTCATTAACGGAGATTTGCTGTGTTGTGGCGTTAACGTCATTTCAACAAGATTAACGCTGACAGCACTAGTGGGAACACAACGAATATGACTGCACATCATCCTAGTGCAAAGACAAGTGGAAGCAGACAAAAACAACAAGCAGGCATGCTACAAACTTTACCCGAGTCATTTAGACAGCCGTTAGCACATGATTCTCCTTATGGGGACCTGATATGTTTAATATGCTGCTCAGAGTATAGCCCAGAAGAAGCGTATAGTATAGCTTTTATTTTGGAAAGAGCCATTTCTCTGTAATAAACTCTTTTTTCCAACGATGAGTGATTTCTCGATCAGATAGATTTATTTTTTATGACTTTGTTGTTTCAGCAACATTAAATTTAAAAACTGTACGTTTGAGTTAAAATATATATTTATAATTTTAATAAATGACAAATTAAAAAGGCATGAACATTTTTTTGTATCGAAAAAATATCGAACTGTGACACCAAAGTATCGAACCGAACCGAACCGTGAATTTTGTGTATTGTTGCACCCCTAATATATATATATATACAGTGGGGCAAAAAAGTATTTAGTCAGCCACCGATTGTGCAAGTTCCCCCACTTAAAATGATGACAGAGGTCAGTAATTTGCACCAGAGGTACACTTCAACTGTGAGAGACAGAATGTGAAGAAAAAATCCATGAATTCACATGGTAGGATTTGTAAAGGATTTATTCGTAAATTAGGGTGGAAAATAAGTATTTGGTCACCTCAAACAAGGAAAATCTCTGGCTCTCACAGACCTGTAACGTCTTCTGTAAGAAGCTTTTCTGTCCCCCACTCGTTACCTGTATGAATGGCACCTGTTTGAACTCATCATCTGTATAAAAGACACCTGTCCACAGCCTCAAACAGTCAGACTCCAAACTCCGCCATGGCCAAGACCAAAGAGCTTTCGAAGGACACCAGGAAAAGTATTGTAGACCTGCACCAGACTGGGAAGAGTGAATCTACAATAGGCAAGCAGCTTGGTGTGAAAAAATCAACTGTGGGAGCAATCATCAGAAAATGGAAGACATACAAGACCACTGATAATCTCCCTCGATCTGGGGCTCCACGCAAGATCTCATCCCGCGGGGTCAAAATGATCATGAGAACGGTGAGCAAAGATCCCAGAACCACACGGGGGGACCTGGTGAATGACCTGCAGAGAGCTGGGACCAAAGTAACAAAGGTCACCATCAGTAACACACTACAACGGCAGGGAATCAAATCCCGCAGTGCCAGACGTGTTCCGCTGCTGAAGCCAGTGCATGTCCAGGCCCGTCTGAAGTTTGCCAGAGAGCACATGGATGATACAGCAGAGGACTGGGAGAATGTCATGTGGTCAGATGAAACCAAAGTAGAACTTTTTGGTATAAACTCAACTCGTCGTGTTTGGAGGAAGAAGAATACTGAGTTGCATCCCAAGAACACCATACCTACTGTGAAGCATGGGGGTGGAAACATCATGCTATGGGGCTGTTTTTCTGCCAAGGGGACAGGACGACTGATCCGTGTTAAGGACAGAATGAATGGGGCCATGTATCGTGAGATTTTGAGCCAAAACCTCCTTCCATCAGTGAGAACTTTGAAGATGAGACGAGGCTGGGTCTTCCAACATGACAATGATCCAAAACACACCGCCCGGGCAACAAAGGAGTGGCTCCGTAAGAAGCATTTGAAAGTCCTGGAGTGGCCTAGCCAGTCTCCAGACCTCAACCCCATAGAAAATCTGTGGCGGGAGTTGAAAGTCCGTGTTGCTCGGCGACAGCCCCAAAACATCACTGCTCTCGAGAAGATCTGCATGGAGGAATGGGCCAAAATACCAGCTACTGTGTGTGCAAACCTGGTAAAGACCTATAGTAAACGTTTGACCTCTGTTATTGCCAACAAAGGTTATGTTACAAAGTATTGAGTTGTATTTTTGTTATTGACCAAATACTTATTTTCCACCCTGATTTACGAATAAATTCTTTACAAATCCTACCATGTGGATTCATGGATTTTTTTTTTCACATTCTGTCTCTCACAGTTGAAGTGTACCTCTGGTGCAAATTACTGACCTCTGTCATCATTTTAGGCGGGGGAACTTGCACAATCGGTGGCTGACTAAATACTTTTTTGCCCCACTGTATGTATGTGTATATATATATATATATATATATATATATATATATATATATATATATATATATATATATATATATATATATATATATATATATATATATATATATATATACATATACAAATAAATTTCAGTAAACCTGTTCAATACCTTGTCCCTGTTTCATTTCTCAGCATTAAGGATAATATATGCATCTATGGTTTTATTTTTGTGCACCTGTTTAATATGATGAGTTGTTACTAGTAATGTTCCTGGCCACTAATTTCTTTCTTGACTACATAAGGAAAACGATTAAACTGACAAACTGACTAGTGTAAAACTAAGAAACACTCAGGTATTAATTTGAAAAACCTAAAGCAAAGGCATTTATCTCATTCTTCAATAATGAATAATGCTGCTTAAATGTGCACCTCACATTGTGCAACATGAATTTACTAAAGTGTATATTATGTGTATATTATTTCACATTCCATTACTGAAGCACGATCCTTTTTGCTATTTTAATATGCATGAATCTTCTGGTACTCCATAAAATATATCATGGTATACATTTTTGTTAAATTAATTCCACTTCAGACAGCTACAGCAGGGATATGCAATGTATACACTGAGTAATCTATTTTAGTGGAACAAAACCAAATCAACAAACTTCAATGCACAAACCTCCCGTTTGGTTTAAGCGCTTTTTCACAACATGAAATTCTTCTTTAAATAGTTGCTGATGCACTGTGCACTCCCCTGTGTACAGCTTCCAGTACTTTGGATCCTCATCTCTTAATGTTTCCATCCAGTCCTGTTTGGGTATAGCTGTTTTGAGTTTGCTGTCACAGTAACCGACCTCTACATCATCATTCAGCATAACAGCCACAACCTCCGGGAAGTTTGGGACTCCAGAAGATGCAGTGAAAAAAATAGTCATGGAGTGTTTTACTGTACAGAACAGAATATCAGAATGAGACACTAGAAGCATCTAATAACAAGTCTTCAGATAATTAAACACCCAACAGACATATTGTTTCCACTGGTTACGTATGGAAATTGATGAGATAATATTCTATTTAGATACCATAGTTAAACAAAATCCAGTAAATGGGTAAAATTGTAGCAAATGCCATTATATAACTGATGTAAAAATCCTTATGTCAAAAAACATGGTATGGTAACATTTTAGGTCAACATTTTAACTGTAAATACAATTTGCCTGTGTGTTTGTTTCTAAATATGTAATTTCCAGTGTTTATTATTACACTGCCAAGAAAACAAGCTTTAAAATAGGAACATTAATGCATACTTGTGTAACACTTCCAGCTCTTCAAGAATCACAGACGCTCAGAAGGGTTGGCTTTTCACAGTTTACTTCTGCAGAAGACATAAAACACATTCAACAGGTGTCTTCTGGTGGTACCGGCAATTGTAGCTCCCTCACAGTGCAAGCGCGCGCTGTGAGGAGCGGAAGCCTTAGCAGCTTCTAAACGTTCGGGTGAGATCCGGTTTCTGGGTTTTCAAAATAAAATACAATTTAAAAAAAAAAATAAAATTCACACTTAAAATGATAATTAAGAACAGGTAAGTGCATGTTTTTCATATGTATTATTAACTCTGTTACACTCACCCCCACTGAATTTTATCAAATTTGAGCCCCAGGTACCCACACTAGTATGCACCAACCAACCAGAGGTCAAAAATCACAAACACCAACTAAACGTATCCCTAAGGATGAAGTGGGGTGGGAGCAGCGCCAAACTCCCAACCCAGCAACTGGCAGCAGGGTGCCCGAAATACACCCTACTAATAACCCCTTACAAGGTGTGTACCATGGCTCAACAGAAAGAAAAAAAAATGTAGAGTACATAACAGCAAGTACAAATCCCATCATTCAGGTAGGCATATAAACAGAACATTTAGTTAGAGAAGGACGGGATCAAGGACTTACAAACTGACTTCACGTCAAACCTGTCACGAACCACGACTTGATTTGACATTGTCTGGATCAGTCTATTCACAGGTTTGACAAGTCGCCCAAGTCTGGTTCTGATCTGGGAACCATTCCCGGTTTGGCTATAGTCAACCATTGGGGACTGAGCAGCAATGGCAGGAGCAACTACATCCACCACTACGTCAGGTGTAGTAGAGCATACTTGTACACCCTCCCCACAGCTCGTAGCAATATTGACCTCCTGGGACGCCATGCTAGAACCGGTTTGGTCAAAGTTCACTTCAACAGACAAGGCCGATGCGGCTGGCAAGACTGAATCCACGCTTGAAACATCAGTAACATCTCCCTGAGACTGGCTGGACTCCGTCAACTGCGACACCCATGCAACTGTCCTCTCTCCAGGGTCCAGAGGTTCAGAGATAACCTCCAGGTCAGCTGTCCCACCCATGGCATTGGGTGAGCGGTTACCATGAGCACCAACACAGCTCACAGCAGGGGCATTCAAATCCCCCTCCCCAGACGCAGCCCCATCATCATCTTCAGGCGCCGTGTTTACATCCCACGTAGAGGAGACATGATCCGAGGTTCCAGCATCATCCTCCAGGGGCAGGAAATTCGCCACCAACAGCAGATTCCGGTGGACCACTCTCTCTCGTCCGGAAACAGAATCACGGATCTTGAAAGTGTGAGTATCATGGTTCACATCGATCACGGTGTAGACCGTTGACTCCCACCGATCAGCAACCTTCTTCTTTCCCCTCTCTTTCTTGTTAGCAACCAGGACTCTGTCACCAACCTCAATCCTGGAACCCTTCACTCTCCTGTTATAGAGTTGCGAGTGACGACGCTTCTCCTGCGTAGCTCGGGTGCGTGCAATGACCATTGCTTCCTTCACATCTTCCCTGAGGGAAACCACATACCTGTCATAACAGGTAACAGCAGGATCGCTCAGGACAGAGCGGAACAGAATGTCAACAGGCAACCGGGGCGTGCGACCAAACATTAGGTAAAAGGGTGCGAATCCAGTTGTCTCATGTGCGGTGCAGTTGTACATGAACGTCAGAGTCTGTAGCCGACGTGGCCAGTCCACTTTCGAGTCTGGTGGTAGGGCACGAATCATTCCACCCAGAGTCCGGTTGAAGCGCTCCACACTGCCGTTCCCCATCGGGTGGTAAGGTGTCGTGTGTGTCTTCTTCACACCAGAGACTCTGAGGAGCTCACTTATCAATTGGCTCTCAAAATTAGCACCCTGGTCGCTGTGTATCCTTTCCGGAAACCCGAACACACAGAAGTACCTGTCCCAGAGAAGCCTTGCAACCTGTTTGGCCGACTGGTCCTTGCATGGGAAGGCCTGCGCCCAGCCAGTGAAGTGGTCTGTGATGACCAAGACGTCGACGGACTTGTTGTGTGAGGCCTCAGCCGACCAAAAGTCGATGCAGACCAACTCCAACGGTCTGGACGAGGACACGCTGACCAAAGGAGCACGTCCCTCCGGTTCGATAGTTTTACTGACTACACAGCGCTGGCATCCCCGTACATGGTCTCTCACATCACGCCCAAGGTTCAACCAGAAAAATCTCTTTCTAGCCAGGTCTAAACTCCTGAACTGGCCCTGGTGACCAGCATCATCATGGATTCCTCGGAGGACCTCAGCCTTCAACGAGTCAGGAACCACGAACTGCAGTCGTCTGTTACCTGATATCTGGTCTCTGGAAACTCTGTACAACACGCCGTTGTTGAGGACCAGCTTCTCCCAGTGGCTCAGGTATCTTTTAACAAGGATTAGGTCCCCTACCCGCTCTCTCCTCGAGGGTCTCCTGTGTCTCTCAACGTAGAAGACGACGCGGGAAAGCACTGCATCCTGCAGCTGTGCGTCCCTAAGTTCTCTCTCTGAATGGGCAGGTAAGGCCTCCAGACCGGGGGACACCATCTGTGGCAGGTGATGTAAAGCCTCTATTGCTCTCCCTCTTGGGCCGACATCCCACTCGACATGTGACTGCAAAACAGCTGTGACAGCATCTTCAGCCAGAACCAAGGGATGCAGACTCTGCATGCCTTGGGACATGATGGAAGCTCCACCACCGGATCCACCATTCACCTTGCAGTCGGTGGACCACCGAAACGCCCCCTGGATTGATGCATGTGAAACATCTTTTGCCTCATTAAGGAAGTCTGCATATCTCTCAGCCAGCAGTCTGTCACTTACATTATCCTTCACAAAAGGCAATCGGCTCAGGGCATCTGCCACAATGTTCTGACGGCCTGGGACATATTTAATGTCAAAGTCATAGCTTGCAAGTTTAGCCACCCAGCGTTGCTCACAACAGTCCAGCTTTGGCTTGGTTAAAATGTGGGTCAAGGGGTTGTTATCAGTCCAGACGGTGAACTTGTGACCTTTGAGCCAATGACTGAACTTGTCGCAGACCGACCACTTTAACGCCAGAAACTCCAACCTGTGTGCTGGATAGTTTCTTTGAGACTGAGACAGGGATTTGCTGGCAAAAGCAATCGGTCTGGGCTTGGTTCCACCGTCCTGGATTTGAGCCAACACTGCTCCAATGCCATCCAGTGATGCGTCTGTCGAAAGCAAGAAGGGGCGAGAGAAGTCTGGGTGAGCCAAAACGACTGTATTTAACATCAAGCTCTTGAGCTTCTCAAAAGCCTCCTCTTCTCTGGATGTCCAATCCGAAGCACTCAACTTCCTGCATGGCCGCCTCACCTTAGTTGTTCCCTTGCCCTTCTTCACAGCACCTCTCAGGAGCTCAAACAGAGGTCTGGCAACAGCAGAGTACATGGGGACAAAGTGTTGGTAGTAATTAATCATCCCCAAAAATGATCTGACCTTTCGTTGGGAAGGAGTCACTCCATCAGTGTCCATGAGGTCCACGCTCCTCATGTTTGCGATAACTTCGACTTTGGATGGGTCTGTTGATACCCCATTTTGATCGATGATGTGACCGAGGAACTTCACGGATTTCCTCAGGAAGAAGCACTTTCTGGGGGCCAGCTTCAAGTTATGCCCGCGCAGCCTCTCAAACACCATTTCCAGGCGCTGCAAGGCAGTGTCCTCGTCTGGAGCAAACACCAGGAGATCGTCCAGGTAACACAACAGGCTCAAATAATTCTGGTCACCAAAGATGCTGGTCATCATGCGCATGAAGCTTGCAGGGCTGTTGCACAGACCCTGCGGCAGCCGATTATACTCATATAGACCCATGGGCGTGGTGAAGGCAGAATATTTCCTATCATCTTCATGCAGCGTCATGTTGTAGAAGCCAGATGTCAAGTCCATGGTACTGAACAGGCTGTTTCCCCCCAAAGCAGCCAGACAATCTGCTTGATGTGGAAGAGGATGGGCATCCTTCAGGGTTCTCTTGTTGAGCCACCGGAAATCGTTGCAAATGCGTAGATCGCCATTTTTCTTCCACACGAGCACCAATGGTGATGCATACTCACTGGTCGATTTCCTGATGATATCCCTCTCCTCCATCTCAGTCAACACTTGTCTCAGCTTCTGGTACTGGCTTGGGGGCACACGCCTGTAGGGAAGTCTGAAAGGTCTGTTATCTGAGAGGCGGATGCGATGCACAAAGTTTTTGGCTTCCCCACAGTCGAGATGATGGCGGGAAAAGACATCCTCGTACTGCAAAACCAGGTCAGCCATCCTCTCTTTACACTGTCCCGATGTCTCACAGGACTCTATGTCAACATCACCAAGCCCAACAAGTTTGAGTTTCTCCGTCATGGAGGTGGGCGTGACTTGTGGCGACATGGCCGACTGATGGCTGCTAGCCAGAGTTGTCTCCTGGAGCACTGAAGCATCAAAGTCCTCGAGCGCCACACAGGAGTACACATCTGCTAGTTTGGCGTTACGTCGCAGATGTACAGGCTGCTCAGACATATTGATCAGTTTCAATGGGACCCATCTATCACCCCACAAGGGAGTAACCAATCTAGCAACCAAAATCCCTCTGGGTGCTGAGCGGGATGACGAGGGCTCTGTCATCACTGTACTGCCAGGGGAGACATTGATGTTCTTTGGTAGTTTTCCCCATACCAGATATTCGCGACCCGGTTCAAGGGACACAGCTGAGTTACACCTAACCGTGCCCACTTTGTCCGGGACGTCCGAATCTTTCCATGGGGTCAAACCAGAAAGCATAGACAGAAAGTTTTCAGTCTCAAGGTTGGTCTTAGAGCAATTACTGAAGACCGTGTTCCAGTAGGGCTCACAACGTTTAGACTGGTGTAATATGTGCTTAATGACGTTCGTCCCCAGTATCAGGTCATCAAGCTGCCCTTGAACCACCAGGATGGGAACTATCATTCTGCAGCCATACACCTCCATCTCCACATTGAGGGCATACTTAGGCTTCACACGTAGTCCTCCACACCCAACAAGGGTCACATCCACTTTGATAACATCTTGATCAGATATCAGTCCAGACTCACGCAGAGTCACCTCGGCTGCTTCATTCATGCTGCAGGCCATGGATCCACTGTCCAGCATACCACCCATTTTCAAAAGCCCACCGAAAGTGACGGGAGTGTAGAAAAGACTGTCACTATTGCCGACTTTGTGAACGTTTTGGAAGATAACTTCAGAATCTTTGCATTTTTGTCTTGCCTCCTCATACACTGACTCCGCATCACAGGTATCAGCAGTTTGGGAGTTTCCTGTAAGACCTGCACTGCCTCCCACCGAATACAGGTCGGTTAGTTTCCCTCCGGCTGGACCTGGGTAGACGTACTAGCCGGGCAAGACAACCGAACATGGCCAGGAGCAAAGCATGAAAAGCACAGTTTGTCAGATAGGCAGTGTGATACTGTGGTATGTCTTGGATCACTGCAGACTTTGCAGGCATCCTCCCTCCTCCGTCTATTTCGCGAGAACTGATTAAACGCCCCTCTCCTTGGTGTCTGAGTGTTGTGGTGCTGCATTCTCTCCATCATGGCCTGAAACATATCCACCATCTGACCCATGAGCCTTTCCTCTGACTGTTGAAGATTTTGACTCACCGCAGTCGAAGGGGAGAAACTCAGACTTCCGACGAGGGGATCTCGTGTTGTGGTGGAGGGGAACGAGTCCACTAACCCCTGAAAACCTGAGGATGGGGGCGAGAAGCTTCGGGAGCGTCCCTCCGGCACAGCAGCTGCAGGTGAGGCGTTCGGGTGTACGGTGGTGATCGTAGAATTATAGCCCTTCAACTGTGCAGCGCCGCTGGCTCTACCATTAGCACTCACCTCCCTTTGATAATCATCAATCCTTTGTTGTACGTCTCGAGCAGTCCACTCATGGACAGGCTTGCACTTGAAGACATAAGACAACTCGGGGTCAGGACAATGTTTCACAAACATACATGCTACTTCATGAGTTAAAGGGGTCGCTGTCTGCCCCTGTCTGCGTAGCCCCTCTATGGCTAGTTCAGCAGCCTTGTTCAGTCTTATCCAATAATCTACCGGGTTTTCACCCCTGGTAGGGAGCGTTGCATAAAAGTCAGCAAGAGGGAGGCACGATGAAGAATCACTGAAGTAATGGCGAAGGACACCAAAGACCAGATCAGGTTTCTGTTTGACATCAAGACCTGGGTCACTACGAAGAGCCACTCTGACCACATCTCTGGCCTTCCCCATTAAGTGGCTAATAATTTCGTCAGCCTGGCCATGAATGGGGACCTCTTGCTTCCACAGGTAGGTTGTTGCCATGTCAATCCAGTCCTGAACAGAACATCTGTCTGTGCCATCACCCCTAAAAATTTGAAGCTCCCTATTGGGCTTAACATGGACAGTTACATGTGGTACATCTCGAGCGGTACTGTTACATTGCTCAGTTTGAGTCTTAGAGTCACCAATCAGGTTCACAACGCCAGCTGACAACAGTTTAGTAACAATGGATTCACCAATCTGGGCTCCTATTTGCTCAACCATGTCAGTAAAACTGTGTACAGTATCACTGTCTCTAATTGGAGTGGAAACCTGGGGCATATCACCCACACCCCTACCGATGGGAATAAAACTCGGGCTTTGGCCTAGCCCAGTGTCGCTGCTCACAGGACCAAACTGTGTGACATTACTGGCGTCAACTGCATGAACTAGTCCGGCACCTCTACCCTTAGGTAGTACTGGAGTGACAAATTTATCCATCGTCAAATCACACACTTAAGATAATAACTGCATGTGCACTCCGTTAGGGAGAGAAAAACAAACAAACCCAGAGATAAAAATAAGAAAAATAACAGTATAACAGTAGCAAAACGAGGGAAAAAAAAATAAATTATAATAATAATGTCCAAATAATTTGAGTGTATAACCACACGTTGTATATCAAAACACAGACACTTTCACCCTTGTCTTATTTCAGTCACACCCCTCACCTTTTTGTTTGTTTTTTTTTTTGGGGGGGGGGGGGGGGGGGGGGGGGTTTCGCTTGTTTGGGTTTTTCTTTTGTCTAAACTCACTTGGTTACAACAACCCACATTCAACTTGTGAACAGCAGGGGAGCAGAACAGCAGCCACGGCGATGAGCATCAAGCTGATCTGAAGATCCGAATGGTCACGGCACCAGTGTAACACTTCCAGCTCTTCAAGAATCACAGACGCTCAGAAGGGTTGGCTTTTCACAGTTTACTTCTGCAGAAGACATAAAACACATTCAACAGGTGTCTTCTGGTGGTACCGGCAATTGTAGCTCCCTCACAGTGCAAGCGCGCGCTGTGAGGAGCGGAAGCCTTAGCAGCTTCTAAACGTTCGGGTGAGATCCGGTTTCTGGGTTTTCAAAATAAAATACAATTTAAAAAAAAAAATAAAATTCACACTTAAAATGATAATTAAGAACAGGTAAGTGCATGTTTTTCATATGTATTATTAACTCTGTTACACTTGCATAAAGATGAATTTGCATACATAAACACAAGATTTCAGAAAATTTGAAATACAAAATCAACTTCTAATGTCTTCTCTTAAAACACTTAAGAGAAGGGTTAAAAAAGAAAAATACATGAACCTTTACAGTTCTTACTAAGTATCAGAATGAGGAAGAAAGGTGATCTAAGAGAGAAGTCTCTAAGACATACTGGTCTGAGTATTTCAGAACTGCTGATCTACTAGGAATTTTCCACAAATTTGTCTCTAGAGTTTACAAAGAATGGTCCAAAAAAGAAAATATCAAGTGACCGGCATTTCTCTGGGTGAAAAAAAGTTGCTGATGTCAGAGGTCAAAGGAAAACAGCATAATGCTTTGAACTGATAAAAACAACAGTAACCCAAAGAAAAACTTGTTAAAACCAATACATGTAAAAAAGCATTTTTGAACAAACATCACATCAAAACTTGAAGCAGATGGGACACACTTGCTGCCACTCATTTCAGCTAAGAACAGGAAACTGAGGCAATAGATTACATGGATTCACAAAAATTGGCAGCGGAAGATTGGAAAAAGATTGCCTGATCCAATACGTCTCGATTTGTGATGCAAAATGCAGATGATAGAGTCAGAATTTGGCATAGAGAACATGAAAGCTGTCAAGGGTAGTGTCGTGGATGAGAGAAGGAGGACCCAAACGCTGGACTCACAGGCAGGTAGGTGAAGGTGGATGTTTATTGCCGAAGGAGTGAGCAAACGGTACAGAGGGAGGAAATGGCTGGCTGACCGAATGAACAAAGGACTGACTGACTGACTGACTGACTGACTGACTGACTGGACATACAGACGACATTGACATCAGACATACATCATTAATGACCCGACATTGAATGGGTAGAACAGAGGGCTTAAATACACAGACTGGTGATAATGATGATAATGAGAGACCGGTGAGTACACAGCTGAACATAATGAACTAATGATAATGGGAAGAGGACGGAACATAATGCACATGGACCAAGGCTAACACAATAAAACAGGAGGTGAAGCAGACAGAATATAAACAGTGAACATGAACTAAGAATACTGGGTCAAAGACCCAGAAACCCTGACAAAAGCATTGATGTATCCTGCCTTGTATCAACAGTTCAGACTGTGGTAATGGTGAAATGGTAACGGGGATATTTTATCACGGAACTTGAGTATCTTAATAACAACTCAACTCCACAGCCCATCTGAGAATTGTTGGAGACCATGTCTATCCCTTTATGGATATGTGGACCATGTTCCCATCTTCTGAAGGGCGCTTCCAGCAGGCTAAAACATTATGTCACAAAGCTCAAATCCCATCAAACTTATTTCTTCAAGATTACAATGAGTTCACTAAACTCAAATGGCCTCCAAAATCACCAGATCTCAATCCAATAATGGATCTTTTCTTGAATAGTGTTGAATCAGTCCAAACTATCATTGTCAAAGTGTACTTAATAAAGTGTCCACACTCAGGGTATCATAAACCATAGGAAACTGCAGGACACTGCTTTTAATGCAAAAGAAAAAAGTAAAATATTTAAAAGGTCTTACCTGAAGATGAAATGTGGCAGAAAAGCAGCAACAGCAAAAACTTCATGCTGAATACACAAAGAGGAAAAGCATATAATTTATAGACGAGAACTTTTTGCTGAGGTTGATTTTTCCTGGTTTTGTGTTGCAGTGTTTATTTTCCTCCTTAATCTGTTCACTACTTGTGACTTGTGATCCTCACTACAAAAGTGTTAAAGCTCCAATGTGTGGAAATTGACTTTTCCGTGCTGTCCGTGTCATTTGTGAGAAAGCAGGTTAAGAGTTTGGCATGAAGTACACCTTTCTGCTTCTGTTTGCTTTGTTGTTGCTTTTACTGCCTCTCAGTCACACCCATGAAGCATCTCTCTGTCAAATTCCCCTATAATTAAAAACCTGTTCATCATGTTTCTGCTTTTAGATTACTTTTACTTTTGATTTATAGGTTAAGGGTATTATTTGTTTAAAATGTGGTTCTCATATCATCTGCTGAGGACTACTCGGAAACATGTTAAAGATAATCTAGTTAACACTGGTTTCAGTTAACTCCACAGCAAACAAACAGAACAGTATGATATACAGGGAGTGCAGAATTATTAGGCAAATGAGTATTTTGTCCACATCATCCTCTTCATGCATGTTGTCTTACTCCAAGCTGTATAGGCTCGAAAGCCTACTACCAATTAAGCATATTAGGTGATGTGCATCTCTGTAATGAGAAGGGGTGTGGTCTAATGACATCAACACCCTATATCAGGTGTGCATAATTATTAGGCAACGTCCTTTCCTTTGGCAAAATGGGTCAAAAGAAGGACTTGACAGGCTCAGAAAAGTCAAAAATAGTGAGATATCTTGCAGAGGGATGCAGCAGTCTCAAAATTGCAAAGCTTCTGAAGCGTGATCATCGAACAATCAAGCGTTTCATTCAAAATAGTCAACAGGGTCGCAAGAAGCGTGTGGAAAAACCAAGGCGCAAAATAACTGCCCATGAACAGTCAAGCGTGCAGCTGCCAAGATGCCACTTGCCACCAGTTTGGCCATATTTCAGAGCTGCAACATCACTGGAGTGCCCAAAAGCACAAGGTGTGCAATACTCAGAGACATGGCCAAGGTAAGAAAGGCTGAAAGACGACCACCACTGAACAAGACACACAAGCTGAAACGTCAAGACTGGGCCAAGAAATATCTCAAGACTGGTTTTTCTAAGGTTTTATGGACTGATGAAATGAGAGTGAGTCTTGATGGGCCAGATGGATGGGCCCGTGGCTGGATTGGTAAAGGGCAGAGAGCTCCAGTGCGACTCAGACGCTAGCAAGGTGGAGGTGGAGTACTGGTTTGGGCTGGTATCATCAAAGATGAGCTTGTGGGGCCTTTTCGGGTTGAGGATGGAGTCAAGCTCAACTCCCAGTCCTACTGCCAGTTTCTGGAAGACACCTTCTTCAAGCAGTGGTACAGGAAGAAGTCTGCATCCTTCAAGAAAAACATGATTTTCATGCAGGACAATGCTCCATCACACGTGTCCAAGTACTCCACAGCGTGGCTGGCAAGAAAGGGTATAAAAGAAGAAAAACTAATGACATGGCCTCCTTGTTCACCTGATCTGGACCCCATTGAGAACCTGGTCCATCATCAAATGTGAGATTTACAAGGAGGGAAAACAGTACACCTGTCTGAACAGTGTCTGGGAGGCTGTGGTTGCTGCTGCACGCAATGTTGATGGTGAACAGATCAAAACACTGACAGAATCCATGGATGGCAGGCTTTTGAGTGTCCTTGCAAAGAAAGGTGGCTATATTGGTCGCTGATTTGTTTTTGAATGTCAGAAATGTATATTTGTGAATGTGGAGATGTTATATTGGTTTCACTGGTAAAAATAAATAATTGAAATGGGTATATATTTGTTTTTTGTTAAGTTGCCTAATAATTATGCACAGTAATAGTCACCTGCACACACAGATATCCCCCTAAAATAGCTAAAACTAAAAACAAACTAAAAACTACTTCCAAAAACATTCAGCTTTGATATTAATGAGTTTTTTGGGTTCATACAGAACATGGTTGTTGTTCAATAATAAAATTATTCCTCAAAAATACAACTTGCCTAATAATTCTGCACTCACTGTATAATTTGTTATTAGCTAACACTGTGAAGCAATACAGAAATGTTGAAAGAAATAATAATGGAAGCTTTTTAGACCCTACAGAAACTGGAAATATCACAGTTTTGTTTTTGGTTTTTTGCCCAATGAGCAGTGTTGGGTAAGTTACTTTAAAATAGTAACTTAGTTACATTACTAGTTACTTCTCTCAAAAGTAAGTCAGTTACTTCAAGTTACTCGTTACTTTCAAAGTAACGAGTTACTAGGGAAAGTAACTTTGGTTTTACTCAGAATTCTCTTGCTTCCATAACTTTGCCAGTCTCCTAGCTTGCTTACTTGCCACAGTGCACTGTGCCACCTACCAATAGAAAGGAAAAAATAATGTGCATATTTCCACGAGAGAAATCCCACGCCTGGACCGTCATTGACTGCTGCCATGATTCTAGCCTACGTCACAGTGTCATGTGTGCCTTTTACATCCAACACAAAAACTGCAGTCGTGGTGCTTTCGATTGTACTCAGAACTCGGAAATTCTGCCTTCCGAATAGGAAGATGTAGGCAACACCAGACTGCAGATGAGCTGCATACATGGCTGGACTGGGACAAAAAATTGGCCCGGGCATTTTGACTAGAGACTGGCCCACCATTATAGGAAAAATCATAAAGCCTTTGAATGAAAACAAACGCTGTTGTGACAGTGATGTACACTGTTCTGATGGTATATATGCATCAATCAATCAATCGTTTGTTGTAAGATTCAGATAATTATTTATTAAAAGCGAGACATTTTAAATGAGAATAAGAAAGAAAAGTATTTCTTTGTGCCCCCCTCTCCCTGTTAATGCCCTACCTGGCCCCCCTGGCAAAACTTTGCTAGACCCGCCCCTGCACAGTTACCAGCTGTCAGCTACATAAAAAAGGATCCTGGTGTTATTTGTCTCTCAGAAACAGTTCATAACTTCCCTTCAACTCATTTATGTCAGCTAAAAGGTAAACCTGTTTCTCCATCACCTGTTCAGCTCTGATGATTCAGTAAGGACATCTCCTGGTTTCACCTTCATGTTTCCATCTCACCACATATACAAACCGATATCATGACCAGCAGGTTTACAGCTGTGGCTCCAGCAAACATCAGCTGATAGAATTTATTTAATATTACTTTCTACTAACAACAGCTGATCAAGCTTAAACGTGCTGCTGTTGTTTAGCACGACATCCGCTGGTTTCCTCTTTCGGCGCAAAGTGGGAGATAAACAAACAAGAGACCCAATCAGCTGATCAGTTTTCATGATTGAAGTAGAAACAGGAGAGGGAGGGGGGAGAATGAGAGAAGAAGAGGCAGCTGTGCAGCAAAGACACAGAATAACTCCAGCTTTGTGCCTTTTTCATTGTAGCTGAATTACGGGACAAACTGTTCCTTTTCACCTCAATAAGAAACGCATAGTATTTTCTCTGAAAACCAGACGGGACGGACTCTAATAACTTATGAACAAAATAAAGTTCAGCATCATTAACTTCATAGCACCACCCAGCTGTATAGAAACTTCGTCATGCTAGCTAGCACGCAGTACGGAAAAAGTCAGAATAACGAAAATAAACTCTACCTAAACTTGGTTCATATCTGACCCAGATAGACTGCAGGTCATAACTTCTTACCTGAAGTTCAGTTCACACTTGGACCGGCGGCCGCCTCGGGTCTCTTTTCCTTCTGCGTCCCTTTTCCTTCATCCACCTGCTGGCCTCCACCACTTGCTAATGTTGCTGAATCTGTGGAAGCTCCGCGATAGCCACCACACGAAGTAACGAGTAACGACCCTATCTAAATCCCAGTAACGACTAACGCGTTCCTGATTTTGGCATAATAACTAGTTACCGTGCTCTTTACCACAATAATAACGTAGTTACTGTAACGCGTTACTTAATAACGCGTTAGTCCCAACACTGCCAATGAGTACTGAGCTGTGCCACATGAAGAAACCACCATTTTACCAGTTTCCATAGAGTTTGCACTGTGTTAAGATTTGATACAACAAGAAGTATCTGCCTACTGTCACTGAAAAACATTTGTGTTATACACTTTTGTTCCCCTGTCTTTAAAACTGCTGATATTTTGCAAAATACAAATGCTTCTTTGTGAACAGAGCTGAGGAAATTGAAATTATGACTTAATTTCCCTTTGTTCAATAATAGACTAGCCTAGTTTATTCAGAAATCATTGTAAGACAGTCCTGATTAAGTCACTGAATAATTAAACCTCATGGTACAACTGACAAAGATTAATGTCTCTGATCCAAGGACTTGTAACACTACAATTTGACCAGAGGTGGCAAAAGTACAGATATTTGTGTGCTTAAGTAGAAGTCCAGATAATGGCGTTGAAAAATACTCTAGGGAAAGTTGAAGTACAGATTAAATTTCTTTATTCAAGAGAAAGTGAAAATGTACAGACTCTTGCCAAAAAGTAAAAGTATCTCACTGAAGAATATTTCTACCACATATTTTATGCAAAGCTAGCTGGATTTTGTGCTATATCAGTGTAATAATAAAATAATATTAGTAGATGGAAATACCAACTTTATGTCAGTGAAAAGTTAATCACGTAAGCAGAACATCAGCAGAGACCGAGAAGGAAAACAAAATCTGTTTTCTGTTGCCTACATTGTAGAGGGTGTGTTTGCCTCTAAACAGGAAAATGTGTAGAGAGAGGTTAAAGTGGGATTCAGTGGGGGGTAGAGGTCCCTAAAAACAGTTGGGGAAAAGACTAATAACTCACAATAATTTCTATAAAGACCTTACGTAGATTTTCTTATTGTACAGGCTGTGATCAATTGACCTGCTGCACATTTTTGGATTTACACACCTATATTCAACAAGATGTCGGCCCACGTTTCATGAGTCGTCCTGGCTGATTTCCATCCTCTACACTAATCATCAAGAAACTAACCTCACAGCCCATTGTTCATTCAGATGTACTGTTTATAAGGTTGGGCAGTCAGCTGATACTGAAGAAGTCACTTGGATTAGTGACAAAAAGTTTCTCCTACTGAAAACACTATAATAAGGCATTAACATTGCAGGCATATTTTCTGATTGTTGTGCTGTGCAATAATGCAACTTCAGAGTCTTTCCACAAGACCTGAGCCTCTGCAGCAGGTACAGCCTGCTCTGCGCTTTCCTGTAGAAAGCATTTGAATTGTGACTCCAGTCCAGTTTATTCTTCAGGTAAACACTGCCGTGTACAGAATTTTTGGAAGGAATCTCAGGAGAAAGGCTGCCCCTCTGTGGGTCTTCCTTGGTCTCTTGTGTTCTGGGGGCCTCTGGATGTCTGGAGTTTTGATCTCCTCCATACCTGCTTCATACCCTGGAGGACGGGGCTGTGGCCCCCCCACACTCCCTAGCAGATCGTTACATGGAGAAACCTTTGGAATGCAAGCATGCTGATCCACACAGGTATGCACACAGGTGTACACACGGGTATTCTTGGCTGCTGCCTCAAAGCACATTGTGCGCTGTCTATCTTGCGTGCTGCACAATATCTTTTGTTTATTTAGTATCTACTGATATCTACTGCTAGCTAGTTTATTGTAATGGTGCTTTTTTTTTTATTATGTTGCTCTTTGTTGTTTGCTTTCTCTTCTGTTTTTTTTCTCCATACAGGTGACCCAGGTGTTTTGTTTTTTTGTTTGTTTGTTTTCTTTCTTCCCCCCCTTCTCACCGTCTCTTCTCCCCTTTGGTTTTCTTTCTCTCCCTCTCTTTCTTTCATTCTTTCTCCCTGTCCTATCCCCCAGTCATGTCTGTCCCGTTTGTAGCAACTGAAAATAAAATAAATTCATAATTATAATAAAGGTCAATCAAATGGACCAATATGGCAAGGCCATGATGATCCACTTGGTAAAATAAATCCGCTTGGCATCTTTCTTGGCCTTAAGACAACAATTCTGATGGCTAAAGATCCAAACGGGACACAAAAAAAAAAAAAAAAAAGGATTTACTTTGCTTTTGGCAGTTGAAATGGACGATCTGATTTCCTCATGTCAGCATTGTTCCCACATCATCATAATTAATGTTGTTCCAGGTTCAACATTGCAAGTGACCAATCACCTTCTTGTGACGTCATTCCTTTGCGACTTCGAAATACCCGCCTTCGATTATTTCGAAATACAAGTGAAGAAGCGAAAAACCGCCGCCTGTCCGCCGAATTTGAAGTCAATTTAGGATACTTTCCTTTAATAAACGGTAAGCATTATACATATGTTCCTCACTTGGCTTGCTGTTTGTTTGCTACTTGACGACAGCATTAGCTAACCAGTGTTCTCTAGACCAGCGTTCCCCAACTTTTTGGGTGTTTCGTGGCCCGGGGGTTGGGTCAGGCAAAATTGCAGTAGCTTCCCTGATCATTTTACAAACATAAGTGAAGAGAATCTGGACTAAAAGGCCTAGACTTATGGTTGTGTGCTGAATCTATGAATCAAACTATCACCTGGAAACATAATTAACTGGTCCATAGCTGTGAAACTGGACATGAGTTCTTGATTCTATGGAGATTAACAGTAATCCACAAATTTACAAATTTGTCCTGGTACATCGCGTAAATGTTGTCCCAGGGACATCGCGTAAATGTTGTCCCTGGGACATCATGTAGAAGTTGCCCTGGGACATCGTGTAGATGTTGTCCCTGGGACATCGTGTGATAGCTTGTAAATAATGGAATGAAAATTATTGATTGTTATTAACTTGTGAAAAAGAAGTGTAACAAATCCACATGTTATGTTCTTACACCCTTACAGAAACTGTGACTCCTTCACAATGTCAGGTAAATGTCAACTCATGTTGAATAATCAACCAATCAAGCCTTTTATTATCACATGCAATGTTACACGTACAACTGCAATGAAAATTTCACCCCCTTCTGACCATACATATATTGCTTAAACATCACATTGGGAAGACAGGTCGGAAACAGTTAGGAAGGTCAGAAAACAATTTAATTAATAGATGAGGAGGAGAAAAAAGAACTACAACCAGACAAAGCTCCTAGAAGACTGAAATGGATGATGGTTGCAGCATGCAAAAAGAAAATGATATCTGTTGACTACAGCATATGCTTTCTCACAGATTACCTTGTGGGAGTAGCTGGACCAAACTCTATTGGTATTTCAAGTTTGAAATCCCTGTTTGACCAGACTAACATTTCAGATGAGGTACCTCTTGACATAAAAATCCTTTTATGTTGTCATAAAACTAATGTTAAATTCTGCTTTAAATACACTTTATTGTACAATTTACTTAATGAATCGTATTCCTTAGTTCTGTTTTTATTTATATGTATTTATTTATTTGTTTTATAAGGTAATAGATGGCCTAATCTATTTGCAGTGTGAGGTATGTTGAAAAGCTTGTTTGATCATAATGACATAGCATGTTTACGTTTTTTGTAATGTATTTGAAAACATAGGTGTATTTATGTTATTTTTATAGAATTTCCCTCACATTTATCCAATACCAAGCCAAATCACTGGAAAAATTTTGGATGGGTCCACAAGAGCACAAAGTGCATACTTTTTGAAGGTATGACTTGGACTGTGGTAACTATGTTCTTATCACAAAGGGTTTATAAGTTGCCACTATAAACAAACAGCATTTTCCAAAATTGAAGCCTTGTCAGAAGAACCTGAAAAATACCTTTCTGAAACCTTTTCTGTGTAAAGACTTGCTCAAAAGCAATGCACACAGATTAAAACATTTCTGTCTTGGCCAACTGATAAAGAACACCAAAAATTGAGTGGTGCGTGTTGAGTCTGTGGTCTTGATTTGTTTTGTACACACTATAGAAATTAATTAATGTAAACCAAAAATGACACTTTCTATATGTTTGTGTATCTGCAGAATTAATTACAAGTCTCACCTGACAAGCTTTCGCAGTTTTGCAGTGTCATTCTTGACAGAAAAACATACTTGTCACATTATTTTTATTTCCAGAAAAACATCTTTCAGATGTATGAGAAATTGATTGGAGCCTGTCTGGAAAACGGCAGCCACTGGACCTTGTTTGTAAGTTGCACAGATTTTGCACTCTCTCTAGTGCATGATACTTTTCAGTGTCCCTCATTAGGAAAGCTCAAGGCCCAAGCCTACCATATCCATCTTTTTACAAAACAGTTTTGTGACATACCCAAGAGGACCATAGTCTATATGAATTCATTTGGCGAGTCGGAGGTCAGAAAAAGTGCGGTGTTGAAAAACTGGAGGTAATTAATTAACATATTTAACATAACATATTTAATTTAATTGAAATCATTACCGAACGTGGTTATTGATTTCTCTATATGCTTTTTATTTGTAATAACTGCGATCTCTCAGCTCATTTGCTTCAGCAAGAGGCTGCGCTGGAGAGTGGACCTTGTCACATGTGAGCCACCCACATCAACAGGATGGGAACTCATGTGGAGTGCATGTCATAATGGTACTGAAAACTATAGCTTTAACCTATATAAGTAATGTTTACATTTTTGCCTATTCAGTTTTTAAAGCCTTAGAGGCAGGATGGTAAAATCTCAATTTTTTTTGTAGATTGAACCATTTCAGCAGTAATGCTTTGCTTTGGTTGCTCTGTTTTTTTTTTTTTTCTCGGGGGGGGGTTAAAAACAAACAAACATTTCTTTGTTAATCTAATTCTTTTTGTTCTTTTTTTATTTTTTTTTTCTTCGTCAATTATTAGTTTGCCCAATCTCTCATTGACGGTAAAACACAAGTGGAGGAGTACAACACTGAAATCACAAAGCTCAGGTCCCGACTTTGCCACTACTTATTTTCCTCAATAGGTAAAGATAAAATTAGCTGCCTTCTTTTTCTCTAACATTGGAAAATGTAACTTGTACTTAAACAAATTATATTTTGCAGATCGAACTAGGAAGTGCAGTCAGTGCTGGTGTGTGATTGCAGCCAAAGACCGGGTACACTATGACATGTCCTTAGCCATATAGATTGTTTATTTAATGGACTTTGTTCATTTGTTTTTTGTTTGTTTATTTCTTCTTCTTTTTTTTTTTTTAATTCACAGGTGCAGTGCCAGAAATGTGGTGCATACAAGCACATGCGTTGTTCAAAGTCTGTTTGTGGCATCTGTATCTTCTGTGAGAGTACGTCACAATATAACTAAACAATGTCCAAAAATGTTTAAAGTGAATTTTTTTTTCGTAATTTTGCCTTTGCACACCAGGACTGTGTAATTAAAGTGGACGTTTCAAGATCCAGTTTTTACACAAAACTATTTTAGACATAACTGTGTCGTATTGTGGGGATTTCTCTTCACAATTAAATTGATATAGTGCTGTTTATATCATTCTTCTTTATGTAACAGCACAGTGCAGCACAGCAGAGGGAAAGGAGTTGTGCAGCATAGTGGGTGGCTATACAGGAGGAGCAATAGAAGTAGCCAGTGAAGAATGTCATCAGGGAAAGCATCAGGCAGCGAATGACAAAGGAAAAGTTCCTAAGGGAGAAAACATCTGCAGCAAATCGACAAGTAACAGTGAGATAGGAAGACTGACAGTCAGAGATGAAGGTACACAGACTGAAGACAAAGAAAAAGAAGCAGAAGTATACGGCACAAGTCTGAGTACAGATAATGCTGCTGCTGATGATGTTGACAGGATCGATGCAGATACAGAATTCCAAACTGATTCAGAAGGAACTAGTACAGTTTACAGAGTGCATGGTCGCTTATCTGTACCAAGCTCAAAAAAGAAAACCTACACAATAACAGAAGACGAGATCAAGCGCAGAATCAACGCAGAGAACATGTCAGTTCATGGTTTCAGAGGTTTGATTGGGGTAGGTATACATTTCGTGATTTTGATGTCACCTGAAATAAATCCGGGTTACTCGTATCAATGAAGTGACAATGTGGCTGGAAATTGTGCATTTGCTGCAACATATACACAATTACACCATGTAAACAAAAGCATTTAATTAACTTTGTGCGCGTGTGTGTGTCTCTCTCTGCTCTTTTGGTGTTTGCACTTTTTCTTTTTTAGGGCCGTAAAGCCAAACTGCCCGCAATGATTCTTGACAGGCCTAAGAAGGCCAAAACTAAAGTAACAGTGTTTAGTGTTCTGAGTGAAGAGGAGGCTGGGGAGCTAGCCCTCGGGTTTGCCGGAAGATTGGCCTGCGATGTCACAACAGACATGGTCTGTAAAGGCATCGACCATTCAAGTGCTGATATGACAAAGTAAGTTAGTAAAACAATATGAAAGTTGTATCTTTTTTGGTATTATTTGTCATTTCCCCGTCATTTTTGGGTTATTGGTGTAACATTGTTAATCTTACTTTCTAATAACAGACAGACTCTTCTCAAAATCCAACACAATCTTAAACATGAGCTGACTGATTCCTCAACCTTCAGTTTGCTGACACACACCTTTGGCCCCGCTGCACTGGATTCTGTCATTTCATTCCTGTGTGAAAAACTTGATCTTGTCTCTTAAATAATGAAACCTTTTGTGACTTTTGTTTGTTCTGTAAATCAGAATCTTGAAAATTGTTCATTGTTGTTCTAAGTTTGTGTTAACTATTTGGCAAAAATGATTGGTTCCTAATCCAAACAGCATAATGACTGTTCTAACACATATCTTAAAAATGCTACAAAGAAAGAAAATGATCACATATGTTTCAATATGAATGTAATTGTGTCACACTCGGTTTGTAGTAGCTTTCCTGTTTTATTTTGAGTTTTGGTATGTTTACACTGTTATTTTTATTTCCCGTGTGTTCGTCTTCCCTTATTAGTTTTACTGTATTTAATTAGTCTGATTTAATAACTTATAATTATTTACTTTCCAGTGTGTATATATGCTCCTCGTTTGGATTATTGTTTGTTTGAGTTCTGCCTGTCTTTTCTATTAAAGATTTGGACTTTTGGACTATTAGTGGACCTCGTAGGTTTTTATTCTGTTCAATTGGTAATTGACTGGGTTTAATTTAGTGGCCTGGAAAACAGGCCGGAGGGGTCTGGTCATTTTAACCCCCTAAGACCCGAAATCTTCCATGGCATGCATTTTTAATTTCTCTTTGATATTTGGGCCGATTGGAACCCGATGAATGTAAAAAGAAAGAATTACCAGGTTTTGTTTTTTTTACCTAATTTTTGTTTCTGAGAAAACTGAGAGCCACATATGAGGACATTAATTTGAAATTTCGATAGAACAGTTGCAGTATAATGTCCTCATAACTGTATATCAGGCACTTGTTGATCAAGATTTAGTATTTTGGTCTAAATAACCCAAAATGTGATGTCCACATGTGTGGACGCCAGGCTGGAGTAAAGTGTTAGAGCTATTTATACCTGTGTAAACTTTTATACACTGGTTTTTACCTGTCTTGTTTCAGAAAGGTTTAAAAGGGTAATGTCCACAGTTTATTTGTTTATTTATTTGTTTGAATTCAACATATTTTATTAAAGTAATTGAGCTTGAACACAGAAAAAACTGAATCAAATAATCATGAAATCAAATCACTTGCACTATACTGAAGTCTAATCTACTCTGAGCTAATGCCGGTTGTGCACGGCCACTGGTGCTCTTATCCCTGTTCTTTGTGATACAATCCAACAGGAAAGCAGTCAAACCCTTGGACATTAGCCAAGTTAACGTTCACAAATATATACACACAGAGGAACTCTGAGCCCCAATGTCAGCATTAGCACAAACATGCCACTTCATACCAAATCTCAGTGTGAGGTCAGGTGTTAGTCTCATTCCATTATTCTGGCTATATTTTCTTACTCATTACTATTAAACTTATACTTAAGACTAACTATTAACAAAATCACACCCCAATAACTCTGTTATTACACTTTGTATTTAATCATAAAAAGGCTGGATGTTGAAACCTTTTACTTCTATTTTGTATGAGCCAGGATTCTCAACAGCTGATACTCTATGTCCAAAAAGTGACAGGTATCGTTTTATGGAGCAAAAAAACTTAAGAGCGCATATTTTATAAATAATACCAACAATTACAAATGCAGACCTTTAATAGTAATAAGTAATCCTTTATTTATAATGCATAGCAATATAAAAATAGTAACATATGAAAATATTACAATGGGCACAGATGAATTTGTATCAAAAACAGCAACCAAGCCAAAGTAATGAATAACACACATAAATAACAACTGCTTGAGAGACCAAACAATTTCTTTTCATCTGTTCCTTGGCAGAAAGTTAAGACAGCTATTCAGCTTTAGGTTTCAATAAACAGAAGTAATGGATGCAGTCCCTTTGAAATGTCACACAAAAGTCTACTTGTGCATATACTTAGCTTTAACTCTTCTCTTTTTTGTTTTGTATTCCAAAAGGTTTTCATTTTCTCCAGAGTATGTCTCTCTTTCAGTGGTTATCGACTGTTCACATTCATTTTCAGACTGTTGGAATGTCGATGCTGGCCGAACGTTTCTTGCTAGAATACAATGGCCTAATTTTGCGTGCATTATCTGTCGTCTTTATTTCGTACTGGCATATACTTTTGCCTACTTGTTTTGTTTTTAAGACATTTGTATGCAGTTCATCTATCATTGCAGTAATACCCTCTGGAATGAATGCCCACTGTTTAACAGCATTTAGTTTTCCAACTGCATCTTCTGTGCATTTTTTGTCTGTGCTTTCAACTACAGGAGTGTCATTCAAAGTTGATAGAGGACTTTTCAGAGAGTTTTTCATTTGTTTAAAATGGCTACAAGCCACCTTCAGGCAAGCACATGTGTTATAGTGAGAGAACGTACAACAAGTGCACTGAAGTGTTTCAGCCGATGCAAAAAAACACAGATTTCCAAACAAACTTGGCATTTTTATCACTTTCAAGTCCTCACAGTGTACAAAGTAATGCCTTTCTTTCACTGCAATTCTTGCCAAGGTCTGTTTCCATGTTTGGATAGATGTCATTGTCAGCCTCTGCTAATTTTGCAAGTAACACTAGATGCTTGCAAAGAAGTCCTCGTAAGCCATATGTACAGTTGCAGTAGGACTCAACAGGGCAGACATCATACACCATGTCTTCTCTTGACTCAGATGGGACTTGATATGCATTAACTCCATGGCTGTTCTTGACTGTAATTTTAAGAGCCCAACCACTTTCCATCAGTCTTGAAGCAGAGTCTGAAACTTGAGACAAGGTGTCAGCAAACCTGTTTTTCATGCGGCCCACATCTTGCAGGGTTTTTATGACTGAGAAGTAGTCGTCGGCCTTCCCTAGGAGCACTTCAATCAGATCATCCAAACGCCTATTCTTGTAGCCAGATAAAAACTGGTATTTCAGGCGGTGGAAAAATCTGAAAAACAGTTATTTGAAATGATTAGTAACTGTAATTGAAGGAATTTAAAGTTTTAATCAAGACTGTATTATTTTTTAAAAAATTGGAATACCTGTTGCACACGTCTTTTATAAAGGAATGCTCTGTGCCGGTTTAGCTGATTTAGGCAAATCCACCTACTCTGTTTTTTGTTGTGATAACATAAAAAACGCTGCTAGAATTTAAAGGATTTGCCTAAAACCTGTTCTGGCAATGACATGACGAACCTACTCAGTTTAGCCTCTTGGATTAAAGCATAATATCTTTTTTTCAGCAATACAATTGAATGAGGTCAAAATAATAAATCATACCTTTCAATCACATTGTTTGTTTCAGAACGAGCGTGACTGAAGCGACGGCCGTAGTCACACCACATGTGGCCAATGCCTTCCCAGTGCTTCTGAAAATACTGGCACACCAAAGGGTATTGCTTAAATGTCTGGCAGAACTCTGCTGATGTGGCTTTAAAGTCGTCCTCCTAAGAGAATTGGATGCAACAGAATATATTTCAATCCATTTAACAGACCTATTGAAATCTTTAATATTATGTATTGAAGCCCTTTTCCTTTTATTGAATAACATTAAGAATTTTAAGTTATTAATAATATGTCGTGTTTTTGTATTAAGAAGCAATTATTTCTTCCCTTACAATGGCTAAGAAGGAACACTAAACCTATAAGCATATTTGGTTTCAGCATCTGTCTGTGAAAGAATCCCACTCACAAGTTCTACTGCACAGTGGGTGACACAATGATGTTCTGCACAGCTTAAGTACTTGTTTTGATAAGCAAGATAAGAAGCCAGTTTTAGAAATTGTTTCAAAAATCTATTTTGTATCTCTCTGTAACTTTTTTTAGCAACTGAAAGTTATTATGCTCTTAGTGTAATCAAGAAATCAAAATGTGAAATAGACAAATTACACTTACAGATGTGCAAGCTTTCAGCTTACAAAAGAAAGAAATGATTTCATTTCTCTTTTGGGTGTTAGAAAGCCCATGGACCCCGGACTCTGATTTTGAAAGCCATCGATTAACAGCCTGTGAATGTAAGAGAAAAAAAGTTAATCTGGAGAGAGAGACAGAGGAGCAGCTGTACAAAAAGCATAAAAGAAAGCTGACGTCCAAAAATAACTTTGTCACTCACTGGACAAGAGGACCTGTGCATTACAGAAATCAACCAGGCAAACATATTTTTAAATGTCAAAAAGAGCTTTGGGAAGCAGCCACCAGAAGATGAGTGCACTGTGGTCTTAAATGGATGGACATAGTCACTCAACATTTTATCCCTTTATATTCATTAACCTGAGTAGGTGAATATCACAATGAGGCAAATCATAACAACAGGACCCTGTTGTAAAAATGTGTTTCAGGTGCATCTTAGACAACGTGAAAAGAAAACAATGTGGTTTACCTGCAAGACATGGTACCAGCATAGAAGGATAGCTGACTCTGGAAAAACCTTCTGCAAAGCATTTATTTCCGCAAAGTCTTTGTCAACCATAAATGCTCTACAGAAAAAAAGAAAACACTAAATGAGATTAAACAGTATGAAAATGTTTTGCTATCTCAAAGCACCACTTCAATGCCAAATTAAACATTTCAACTCACAAGTAGATATATAAAATACTGCATACAGCCTATAGGAATAACTTTAACAACTGGAAAGGAAAGTTTTTTGCAGCCCATGCTGCAGCTATAGCATTAGATTCTGGCATGTTATAACTTTTTTGAAAAGGAATTATTTCAAAATTAATAGCTGTCAATGTATTATTTACCTCGGGGAAGTTGGGAAATGCTCACAAACTATTCCAAGAACAGTTTCCAGGGTTTTCTGACTTTCGTTGCTGACAATAGCATAGGCCACAGGGACTCCATGCCCATAATCATCTCTTACAACAAGTGTGAATAAGGGAAATGAATACTGGTTAACGCAGTGCGTGGTGTCAACAAATACTAACTGTTTTGCATAGTTCTCCATGTTTGATTTCATTACAGGTGTCTGCAAAACAATCATTAGTTCTTGGTCAGATGTGTATGGTTGATAGAAGAGAACATGTTCTTGATGTTTTCCATTAAGTAAGGTATGTACACTTTGACTGTCTCCACAGTTAAAGTGCTTCTTCCTCATCATGCAGGTTCTAACACTGTCAATGTCACGTGGTGTGACAAAATGCTCTCTGTTGTGAAGATCTCTGTGTCCATGTTCTTTGGCCCATTTATGACATTCGGTTAGTATGATGGCTGGCTTAGTTCCAAGGGAAAGCAGTTCCTCAATCTTCCTCCTCAAATCACTGGAAATATTGTTGAAATGTGCGTCTTTTGGGTCCGAAGGATCATGCCCATCATGCTTATCATATGTACGCTGCACGATGACTGTGTGGTCTTTCCAACATTTGAGTACTTTAAATGAAACATAGGCCTTACAGCCCACTGCTCTGTAGCTGTTTCGACTTTTTTCCCCAGCTCTGATGCAGTTGAATTTGTAATAGTCTCTTTTCCTGTCTTTACCTGAGGCAACATTTAAACATTTATAATGTCCATGAAGGGTTAATGAGTTCAATTTTTCTAACACAACACTGAATGGGTCCTCCTGGCATTGTGACACATGCACACAAAGTTGTGTGTCTTTTCCAGTTCTTTTTTTTTCGTCATTCAGAACACTTCTTCTAATTATGTCGTCCATTTCTGGTGGAAAAATAACGAAGGTTTAATTAGTCAATATTCATTAATTCATTTTAACTTGTTTTGGGGTTTTTTGCAATACAATGTAAATATTAAATATAATATTTAAAAAAATATATATATATATATATATATAAAATAATATAAAACAAACAGGGGCTAAAAGAAGCTAAACTTTCATATGGTATGTCTCTGGCAACTTTAACATGATGTCCCAGGGACAACATCTACACGATGTCCCAGGGTAACTTCTACATGATGTCCCAGGGACAACATTTACGCGATCTCCCAGGGACAACATTTACGCGATGTCCCAGGGACAACATTTACGCGATGTCCCAGGGACAACATTTACGCGATGTCTCAGGGACAACATCTACGCGATGTCCCTGGGACAAATTTGTAAATTTGTGGATTACTGTTAATCTCCATAGAATCAAGAACTCATGTCCAGTTTCACAGCTATGGACCAGTTAATTATGTTTCCAGGTGATAGTTTGATTCATAGATTCAGCACACAACCATAAGTCTAGGCCTTTTAGTCCAGATTCTCTTCACTTATGTTTGTAAAATGATCAGGGAAGCTACTGCAATTTTGCCTGACCCAACCCCCGGGCCACGAAACACCCAAAAAGTTGGGGAACGCTGGTCTAGAGAACACTGTCGTCAAGTAGCCTATCGCTAGCAAACAAACAGCAAGCCAAGTGAGGAACATATGTATAATGCTTACCGTTTATTAAAGGAAAGTATCCTAAATTGACTTCAAATTCGGCGGACAGGCGAATTGACTTCAAATTCGGCGGACAGGCGGCGGTTTTTCGCTTCTTCACTTGTATTTCGAAATACTCGAAGGTGGGTATTTCGAAGTCGCAAAGGAATGACGTCACAAGAAGGTGATTGGTCACTTGCAATGTTGAACCTGGAACAACATTAATTATGATGATGTGGGAACAATGCTGACACGAGGAAATCAGATCGTCCAGTTGAAATGACAAGTTTACACAGCTTACACAGCGCCGTGGACCTCTATGTGAACTAGCAGCATGTTTCAGAAAAAGGATGACCCTCAAGTGGGCTGTACAACATTATATAGTGAGACAAAAACAGAGATTATAAGAACTATCTTCCTCCCGCACGGACATGGCAGTCTTGGTGTCTGCTTCAAAGCATCCTCGTATTACCGTGACCTTGTCTGGTTTCTGCTCCCTCGTCTGTAAGAGACAGAAAAGCAAAACACCTCTCTGGCTAGCCTTGCTAAACTAATGTTATTATCCATGGTTCTTCTAGTGATTCAAAGTTGGTTTAGAATATCGTGTTCGGAACTCTCTGACCCAGGAACTTATTTTAATTATTATCTATGTGTGAAAGTGTGTTTGCATTTAGCCTTCTGCACTCTAAGTCATTTCCCACAATATATCAGTTTGGACAGTCACGCCGAATGAAGCTTATGACCTTCAGAAGACTGAGTGCAAACTCGAATGAGGACATTTGCAGTAAATGTATTAAAATTATTATAACCACATATTTTAGTAAAATAAATCAAACATTTTCAATCCCAACAACACCAAGGTACCTGTAGCTATCCAGAGCCTCCATGTCCATACCTTGCATTTTTAGTGGTTGCAGTGGAGGATGTTTGGGCCTGCGGAAGACTGCCACCAGCTCCTTGGTTTTTCTAGTGTAGATCTGGACGTAGTTCTTCTGGCACCAGTCAACAAAGCCTTGGGTCAGTTCTCTCTACTCCCTGTCATCCCCATCAGTTATGAGGCTGACTATTGCAGAGTCATCAGAGAACTTCTGCAGGAAGCACTGGGTGGATTTGTGAGAGAAGTCTGCAGTGTAGAGGAACGGAGGCAAAACTGTTCCCTGTGGGGCTCCCGCACTGTAGAGACGGGATCATTCACTCCAGTGCCAATCTGGTAGCCAAACTGAAATGAGTCCAGTGATGAGCTCACCAGTGGCTGAAACTGAGCCAGGGCCAACCACCCCAGCGTCTTTATCAGGTGGGATGTCAGAGCCACAGGCCTGTAGCTGTTAAGGTCCTTGGGAAGTGGAGTCTTTGGCATTGGTACCACACAAGAGGTTTTTGAGAGCTGTGGAACTCTCCCCAGCCTCAGGTTCAGATTGAAGATATACTCCATCACCCCACACAATTGATCTGCGCAGGTCCTGACAACCCTTGCGCTGATGCCATCCGGACCCGCTGCCTTCTTGGTTTTAATCCTCTTCAGTTCCCCCCTAACCTGGATGGTTGAGAGAGACAGACTGGAACCTTGTGTCTGATGTGTACTTGATGATGTGATTGGGGTGGGGAATAGTGAGCAGGGTGAGTTGAGGAGATGTGAAGTTTCTGAGGTGTCAGAGGTGGAACAGCAGCAGTGGGGGTTAGTGAGACTGCAGCAAATGTTGAAGACTCCCTCCTGGATGAATCAAACCTGTTAAAGAAATGATTCAGTTAATTTGTCCACTTCATATCCCCTATGGGCCGTGATACTGGGCTGGACAGACATCTACAAAATCACAGAAGCACATTGGCAAATAGGCTTTATTGTGATTATCTGACCGGACAAATGAAGAGATTAAACCACTACATTCTCGGCTAAAAAAATATTAAACGTGTGTTTGGTGACCCTCTCCGTAAATCGCTACCTTATCGTGGTGGAGGGGTTTGTGTGTCCCAGGGATCCCAGTGGTTATGTTGTCTGGAGGCTTTTGCCCCCTGGTAGGGTCTCCCATGGCAAATTGGTCCTGGGTGAGGGACCAGACAAAGAGCAATTCAGAAGACCCTTATGAGAAAAACATCGAGGGAACAGTTTACCCTGCCCGGGATAGGGTTACCGGGGCCCCACCCTGGAGCCAGGCCCGAGGAGGGTGCCCGAGGGCGAGCGTCTGGTGGCCGGGCCTTAGTCCATGGGCCCTAGCTGGGCACAGCCTGAAAAGGGGACATGGGCCCATCCTCCCGCAGGCCCACCACCCGCAGGAGGCGTCATAGGGGTCAGGTGCATTGTGTGTACACACCGGCTCACTCCTTGGCGGCCACTTATCGGGGCCTGGAACCTGGGGTTCGCTCGGGCCACTTCGGAGGTGGAGTGCCCCCGCCCTCTCGGCCTGGGGCTCGGTCACTCAGGCACAGCTGGCTGCCAGCGGAGCTCACGGGCGCGTCACTGCAACTCCCCCTGGCTTCTGCTCCGCGGCTGCTGGGTGAACCCTCATCTGGGACTCTCCTCAGCTCTTACTGGAACAGTGGCGCGGCTGCCCCTCTGTTGGTCTTCCATGGTCTCTTGTGTTCTGGGGGCCTCTGGATGTCTGGAGTTTTGATCTCCTCCATACCTGCTTCATACCCTGGAGGACGGGGCTGTGGCCCCCCCACACTCCCTAGCAGATCGTTACATGGAGAAACCTTTGGAATACAAGCGCGCTGATCCACACAGGTATGCACACGGGTGTTCACTGCTCGTAGACTTAAATTACACCTTTCTTGGCTGCTACTTCGAAGCACATCTGTCCTGCGTGCTGCACAACAACATTGAATTTTTAGTATTTACTGCTGTTTACACTAAGCTAGATTAATGCGATGGTGTAGTGTTTAGTATGTTGCTTTTTTTTTTTTTTTTTTTTTGCTTGTTTTCTATTCTTCTCTCAACAGGTGATCCAGGAGATTTTTATTTTTTTTCTCCCCCCTTTCTCACTGTCCCTCTCCCCTTCTGTTTTTCCTTTCCTTCCTCTTTCTTTCTCCCTTTCCTATCCCTCACTCATGTCTGTCCCGTCTGTAACATCTGAAAATAAAATATAATAAATAATAAAAACAAAGATCGACCAAATGGACCAATACGGCAATGCCACGATAATCCATTTGGCAAAGTAAATCCTTTGGGTATCCTTGTTGGTCTTCAGACAAAAGAACCAAATGGGACAGGCAAAAAAAAAAAAAAAAAAAAGGTGCATTGTGTGCCGGGCGGCGGCCAGGAGCGGAGGCCCTGGCGGACTGATCCCTGGCTACCAAGACTGGCAATTGGGACATGGAATGTCACCTCTCTGGTGGGGAAGGAGCATGAGTTAGTGCGTGAGGTTGAGAGGTACCAGCTAGATATAGTTGGGCTCACCTCTACGCATGACTTGGGCTCTAGAATCAGTCTGGAGTTGCCCCTGGTGAGAGGCGGCGGGCTGGGGTGGGTATTCTAATATCCCCTCGGCTTGCTGCCGGTACGTTGGGGTTCTTCCCGGTGGATGAGAGGGTTTGTTCCCTGTGCCTTAGGAACTGGTCCTGACTGTCATCTGTGCTTATGCGCCGAGTGGCAGTTCAGAGTACCCAGCCTTCTTAGAGTCCCTGGGTGGGGTGCTGGAAGGTGCTCCACCTGGAGACTCTTTTGTCCTACTGGGAGACTTCAATGCGTGAGGCGTGATTGGGAGGAACGGCCTCCCTGATCTGAGCCCGAGCGGTGTTTTGTTATTGGACTTCTGTGCAAATCACAGTTTGGCCATAATAAACACCTTGTTCGAACATAAGAGTTCACGTGGCACCAGGCCGCAGGTCGATGATCGATTTTGTAATCGTATCCCCATACCTGCAACCATATGTTCTGGACACTCGGGTAAAGAGAGGGGCTGAGCTGTCAACTGATCACCACCTGGTGGTGAGTTGGATCAGGTGGCGGGGGAGGACGCTGGACAGACCCGTTGCACCTAAATGCGTAGTGAGGGTGTGCTGAGAACGGACCATGTTCAGCATCTCCATTGCCGAAGCTGGTGCATTGAGCTGCGGCCCCAAGGTGGTTGGTCTCTGTCGTGGTGGTAATCCCCGAATCAAATGGTGGACACCAGAGGTGAAGGGAGCCACCAGGCTGAAGAACAAGTCCTATCGGGCTTGGTTAGCCTGTGGGACTTCGGAGGCAGCTGGCAGGTACCGACAGGCCAAGCGGAATGCGGCTCGGGCAGTGACTGAAGCAAAAACTTGGGTGTAGGAGGAGTTTGGAGAGGCCATGAAAAAAGACTGGACTGCCTCGAAGAGATTCTGGCAAATGGTCAGACGTCTCAGGAGGGGAAAGCAGTGCTCTACCTGCACAGTGTATAGTGCTGGCGGAGCGCTGCTGACTTTGACTGAGAAAATTGTCGGGCGGTGGAAGGAATACTTTGAGGACCTCCTTAATCACACTGACACGTCTTCCGAGGAGGAAGCAGAGTCTGGGGATGAGGGGGATGACCCGCAGAGCCCCTGGTGTGGATGAGGTCCTCCCCGAGTTTCTGAAGGCTCTGGATGTTGTAGGGCTTTCCTGGTTGACACACCTCTACAATGTTGCGTGGAGATCATGGTCAATGACTGTTGCTTGCATCTCGTCCGTAATGATGGTGCGAGGTTTTCTTGCTCTACCTCCTGGACCTTCTCATCTCCCATGTTGGCCTCCTCCTCTTCCTCGTTGGCCTGCTCCTCTTCCTCCTCTCATTTGAACTCCTCTTCCTCGTTGGCCTGCTCCTCTTCTTTCAGGGCCAGCTCTTCTTCCTCCTCTGCATCGAATTCCTCTTCCCCTGACTCTGTCTTTATCCATTGTGTTTGTTTGGAATCTTCAGCATACTGTACACTCTGAACTTGCTTTTATACATGTGGTCACAGCATTAGCAACAAGTGTCTTCAATTTTGAGTCGTTGTGTGTAATGAATGACGCCAGGTGTGTTCATTGTGTTCAAATATTGCTGACTGTGGCAAACATGTTGCATCGCATGAGCTTTCATTTGAGAATATGAGCAGAGTTCTTTTGCAACTTGTGTTTTAGCAAGGAAAGATGTGTTTAGATTTATGACAATGGAGGATTGTGTTCTGTGAATTGTGTCTTCATGTGACATGTGTTTATGATATTGGTAAATGATGGCTAGATTTAGTAAATGTGTTTAGACAACTGGTCATCTGGTTTAGAGGATTGGCTTTTGTGTTTTAGCATTTGAGGAAAACTGTAATGCAGTGATGTTGTAGTTCATCAGTGGTTTCCAAACAGTGAATGAGCCATTTTGCAGCTCCTCTTTTAGCTCCACCTGGTGGTGAATTTGGCTTCTGGTGATGTTAAAATTGATGGATGGATTAAGATAATATTTATTATGTTTGTGGTTGAAAGGTTATTATTGACATGAACTGAAACTCATGATTTTTCATTAAGTATTAAGTATTCTTGTGTTCACAATTTCATTACTATATCTCAGTGTTTCGGGTTATTTTTAGTCTAAAAGATGTCATATTGTAGCCTTATGCAGCTGCAGGAAGCTGGTGATGAAAAGTTATATGTGTTATATGATGATATACATTGGATGTTTTAAATGTCTCTTGTATTTATCCTCCCCTCTCTAAAGAACTCTGAATTACCTTCTGTCTAAACAGTGCTACACAAATAAACTTGACATGACTTAAGATGATGATTGTTTGGCTCTAATGACTCTGTTTTGAATATTAGGTTTTGGTTGAATTCCTTTCCTTCTTCCAGTTCTTCCCTCAGTTTCTCTCCTCCAGAAGACTCCCTCCTCTCCAGTCAGCTGCCACGCTACAGGTTTCTATCCTGACCGAGCCATGATGTTCTGGAGGAAAGATGGAGAAGAGATTCATGATGGCGTGGATCATGGAGAGATTCTCCCCAACAATAATGGGACCTTTCAGATGAGTGTTGATCTGAAACTTTCATCAATCACACCTGAAGACTGGCAGAGGTACGACTGTGTGTTTCAGCTTGCTGGTGTGAACGAGGACATTATCACCAAACTGGACAAAGCAGCGATCAGGACCAACATGGGTAAGACTGGATCCTGGAGTGGTTTTGAAAATATTGTTTGGTATTTTCAAAGTTTCGAATTTAAATCCTTAATCAATACTCTTTCTAGTATTGTGATGATTAATAAATGTAAATATGTAATAGAAATCTTAAAATAAATGACGGAATTAAGGAATCAAAAAGCAATGAAGTACCATATGCAGTAACGAATATTGAAGTAATCTGTAAAGACTAACTAGTAATGCTTTCGTGCAGCTTATTGTGTCACTCAGAGACTCATCCACTCTTAGTTCCTTTCTGATCTATCCCTCACTCATTCTTTAGCAATTATGCTCTGGATTATAAAATTTTGCCATATTTTGTTTAACAGAGAATCCCACTGACATCTTGATCTTCATCAGTGCTGCAGTGGTTGTTCTAATCATCATCATCATGGCAGTCGTGGCTTTTGTGTTTTGTAAAAAGAAAAAAGGTGAGAAATCTCAATTGAGAAAATACTGAGTTTAGTTTTTACATTATTTTAATCCATATTTTCAATTGTTTGTTTGAAGACACACAAAATCTATAGTGACAGAATAATGCATAGAGCCTGTAACAGTCACAATGGTGTGGTGTGTTTATGATGTCATTAGTTTCACCACTGCCCTCTATGTGATTTATGTGAGCAATGTGCTTGCACGCTAGTACATGGATAGAGACAGACTCTATATGTTTTACCTCTCCAGAAACCTTTGCAACGTTACGGGTTGTATGAACACTGTCTGTCATGTTTGATAAGCAGCAGCCGTTCAACCGGGCCTTGTATGGTTGATGAAGACAATGTGCATTAAAGTAGGGTGACCATATTTTGATTTCCAAAAAAGAGGATACTTGGCTCGGTCATGAAGAACTTGCTTAAAGAAACATAAAATCGGCCCGGCATTTTGACTAGAGACCGGCCCACCAGGTATTATTGGAAAAACCATAAAGCCTTTGAATGAAAACAAACGCTGTTGTGACAGTGATGTACAGTCTTGTTGGTATATGTATGATTTCCATACTTTTTACTAGAGATGGACCGATCCGATATTACGTATCGGTATCGGTCCGATACTGACCTAAATTACTGGATCGGATATCGGAGAAAAATAAAAAATGTAATCCGATCCATTAAATATCAGGAAAGCACCTCACAAAAGTTGCAACACGCCGTAACTCACCTCAGAACGTTAGCACGTCGGAGCAGTATGCATCACGTGATAGAGCGGCTGTGGCATGCGGGACCTGTCGGTGGTCTGGATAGCATTTGGAGCTTAGCTACCAACCCGGCATTTTATCTCCGACAAAGTTATCCCGAGAGAAGTAAAGCAAGTGTGTAAGTCCATCTCTGAATGTTTGTAAAGCATTCCTGCGTTAAGCTTAACAAGCGACTGCCTCTTCTTGCTGCAACTTCAATCATGAAACTGCTTAATGATCAGCTGATCGGCTTTTCTGTCGCGAGTCCGTCTCTCTTGTTTGCTTTTGGCCCACTTTGCACCAGAAAGAGGAAACCAGCGGCTGAACAACAGCAGCACGTTTAAGCTTGATAAGCTGTTGTTAGAATGTATTTAATATTACTTTCTACACCAGGATCTTTTTCTACGTAGCTGACGGCTGGTAACTGTGCAGGGGCGGATCTAGCAAAGTTTAGCCAGGGGGGCCGATAGGGCATTAACAGGGAAAAGGGGGCACAAAGACAGACTTTTCTTTCTTATTCTCATTTAGAAATGTCTCGCTTTTAATAAATAATTATCCAAATCTTACACCCAAAGTTTTAATTTGATGTAAAATGAATAGAAGTCAATTACTGTATATAGTAACTATTAAGTCTAATATATATACCCTAGTAAGCTATAGTACTTTTTCCTTTGGGAAGGTACCATCTGTGCAGTCTGCAATTTTGTTGAAGAAAGATGTTGAATCTATTTAATATTTCTTGAAAAATTATTGATTTCTGTGCATTTTTTTTCACACTGCATCAAATTAAGGTTGATTACGTCGATTAAGCATCACGAGGTGGAGCGTGAGGGGTGGTTCCCTATTTTTAAATTTTTTTATTTTTGTTGTTGCTGGGAGTTGGAACCCTATTAGTTAGGTTGCTTAATATTTACGCTAAGTACTGTTTAAAATACCAGAATAGGGAGGATGGTGTAGGTTTAAGTTTATTAGATTGATCAGTATTGCTGAACTATGAAATATTTTTTTTTGCATACAGGTATAACAGAATAGCTTTAGTGTAGTTGTTGTTTTAAACTTGAGTATGAACTTATACAAAATGCAGCAAGATATTTTAAAAAACAGTTTTGTTGATTAAAAAACACTATATTGGATTCATATCGGTATCGGCAGATATCCAAATTTATGATATCGGTATCGGTATCGGACATAAAAAAGTGGTATCGTGCCATCTCTACTTTTTACATCAGATAAAAACTTTGGTTGTAAGATTCAGATAATTATCTATTAAAAACGAGACATTTTAAATGAGAATAAGAAAGAAAGGTATTTCTTTGTGCCCCCCTTTCCCTGTTAATGCCCTACCTGGCCCCCTGGCAAAACTTTCCTAGACCCGCCCCTGCACACTTACCAGCTATCAGCTACATAAAAAAAAGGATCCTGGTGTTATTTGTCTCTCAGAAACAGTTCATAACTTCCCTTCAACTCATTCATATCACCTAAAAGGTAAACCTGTTTCTCCACCACCTGTTCAGCTTTGATGATTCAGTAAGGACATCTCCTGGTTTCATCTTCATGTTTCCCTCTCACCACAAATCCAAACCGACATCATGACCAGCAGCCTTTACAGCTGTGGCTCCAGCAAACATCAACTGATACTAGAAATAAATATTAAATAAATTCTAACAACAGCTGATCAAGCTTAAACGTGCTTCTGTTGTTTAGCGCGACATCCGCTGGTTTCCTTTTTCTGGCGCCAAGTGGGCGATAAACAAACAAGAGAGAAAAGCCGATCAGCTGATCATCGATCAGTTTCATGATTGAAGTAACTACGGGAGAGAGAGGGGGAGAGAATGAGAAAAGAAGAGGCAGCTGCTCAATGTAAAGATGCAGAATAACTCCAGCTTTGTCTTTTTCCATTCTAGCTGAATTACGGGACAAACTGTGTTCCTTTTCAGCTCAATACGAAATGCGTAATATTTTCTCTGAATACGGGATGATTCCGGTTTTTATGCAACTCTACTAGAACCTTATGAATAAAGTTCAACATCAGTAACATAGCACCCACAGAGCTGTATAGAAACTCCGTCATGCTAGCTGGTACGCAGTACGAGTTATTGTAACTGACTGTAAAAAGTCAGCACAACGAAAATAAACTCCACCTAAACTTGGTTTATATCTGACTCAGATAGACTGCAGTCACAACTTCTTACCTGAAGTTCAGTTCACCTGACACGTGGACCAGCGGTCGCCTCGGGTCTCTCCTCCTCCTGCCTCCCCTTCCCTCATCCACCTGCTGGCCTCTGTGGAAGCTCCGCCATAGAAACCACCACCAAACAACTGAGTTATTTTCACACATCAGCCAGCATCTGGCCAATCCACCACCTTTCATTGTTTATACCATTACAAAAAAAACCCCCATCGCCCCATAAAAATGAAAACTCACCATCGGCCCACCGGGCACATGCCCGGTATGCCCGATGGCCAGTCCAGGTATGGTTGGTACGAGGGAAATTTCTTTTGCAGTTCGTCTGAAAGATGCACTTACGCTTTGGGATCTTTTAAACATCATTAGGCGCGTTGCTGTGCGCTGTCTGTCCTGTCTGTGAATGCAGAACAAGCGCTCACAAAGCAGCAGTTTGGGGATGACGTCACACACATGGGTCCTCTGTCAGAATATTGGAAAACCCGGACACTTTTATCAATCTCGAAAATCCCCCCGGACAGAACGTGAAAAGAGGACATGTCTGGGGAAAAGAGGACGGTTGGTCACACTAATTAAAGGATACACTGTTGAATTCCTAGTACCAGTGTGATCGTGTATTCTTCTTACTATCCTGCTAAGGTTTCTACCGCCTCCTCTCAACCATTGAACACAACCCAACGTTACAAGCCACAGTGAGATGACAGTAGAATGATGACACGAGAAGGAAATGATCTCTAAACACAAAGAGAAATGTTTGAGGATAGTGGGACATAGTATTCAGTGGGGGGAAGGTCACAAGATTTATGGGATACTCAAAAGCTTGAGTATCCTATAAATCCTACAATCACCATGGCAAACAGATTCTGTGCTGGCTGCTCAATTAATTCAATTCAATTCAATTTTATTTATATAGCGCCAAATCACAACATAAGTCGCCTCAAGGCGCTTCATAGATACAGAGAAAAACCCAACAATCATATTACCCCCTATGAGCAAGCACTTTGGCAACAGTGGGAAGGAAAAACTCCCTTTTAACAGGAAGAAACCTCCGGCAGAACCAGGCTCAGGGAGGGGCGGCCATCTGCTGCGACCGGTTGGGGTGAGAGAAGGAAGACAGGATAAAGACATGCTGTGGAAGAGAGACAGAGGTTAATAACAGGTATGATTCAATGCAGAGAGGTCTGTTAATACATAGTGAGTGAGAAAGGTGACTGGAAAGGAAAAACTCAATGCATCATGGGAATCCCCCAGCAGCCTATGTCTATTGCAGCATAACTAAGGGAGGATTCAGGGTCACCTGGTCCAGCCCTAACTATATGCTTTAGCAAAAAGGAAAGTTTTAAGCCTAATCTTAAAAGTAGAGATAGTGTCTGTCTCCTGAATCCAAACTGGAAGCTGGTTCCACAGAAGAGGGGCCTGAAAACTGAAGGCTCTCCCTCCCATTCTACTTTTAAATACTCTAGGAACAACAAGTAAGCCTGCAGTGTAAGAGTGGAGTGCTCTTATAGGGTGATAAGGTACTACAAGGTCATTAAGATAAGATGGGGCCTGATTATTTAAGACCTTGTATGTGAGGAGCAGGATTTTGAATTCAATTCTGGATTTAACAGGGAGTCAATGAAGGAAAACCAATACAGGAGAAATATGCTCTCTCTTTCTAGTCCCTGTCAGGACTCTTGCATCAGCATTTTGGATTAACTGAAGGCTTTTCAGGGAGTTTTTAGGACATCCTGATAATAATGAATTACAGTAGCCCAGCCTAGAAGTAATAAACGCATGAACTATTTTTTTCAGCGTCACTCTGAGACAGGATGTTTCTAATTTTAGAGATGCTGCGCAAATGGAAGAGAGCAGTCTTACATATTTGTTTAATATGTGCATTGAAGGACATGTCTTGGTCAAAAATCACTCAAAGGTTCCTCACAGTGTTACTGGAGACCGAGGCAATGCCATCCAGCGTAAGAATCTGGTTAAATACCATATTTCTCCTGTGAGCACTAAGTGACCAGCACAGCTATATCCAGTAAACTACATATTATAGTTCACATTTTGGTGTTCCTGACATTAAAACTCACTTACGTACAAACACAGAGTGCACATTACAAGAAAAGGTCTAAAATGTGACTTTATCTGAACGTAAAAAAAACAAAACAAGTTACAGAAATATCTATATTTTGACTGGAGACTGGAGTTGAAGAGAAGAGCGTCAAATGTTGGAGTGCTTCTTGGTTATATGAAAAATGGTATGTAATGTTATTGGTGGTAGAAACTAATGCACCTTTTTATGTGTACATTTATAAATACAAGGAACTTATTGCTTTAGGTTTGAATGTCACCTGCTGCTTTGGGCTTGCATGGTATCACATAACCAACTCCCATGAGCTCCACCTCATCTGCAAGTTTTGGAAATATGCCACTCTTGCTTACCAAACAGGATAACTGGTAAAGTCCCTTTGTGCATATTTAAGGCAGGTATTTATTTGCCTTGTTTTTCTTAGCAGTAGATGTGTTCAGTTTTATTTTTGTTTCCTGTTCGTGAGGCTTTCGTGTGAAATTAAAAAAGATTGGTAGTCACTTGTCTGACTGCATTCCTGGGCATTTGGGTTTATTGAAGGTTCTTCCTTCTACTTCTCCATGCTATGAAACTCTGTCATCGTTACTGCAATCCAATTATTTTCTCGCTAGTGAGCTAATCAGCATCTGTGTGATTCAAATCTCAGTTTTCTCCTCTCGTCATTTCTAGGGATGGGTATTGTTTAGGTTTTATCCGATACCAGTACCAAACCGATACTTTTGAAACGGTGCCGGTGCTTAAACGGTGCTCGAACCGGTGCTTAAAGAATGGAGAACACAAAATTGTGTTCTCCATTCATGTTCAGCTGTTTTTTGTTTTTTTTTGGTTTGTTTTTTTTTGTAAAAAGATAACAATGTTAGCCTTTTCTGTAGCTATAGGGGATTTATGGCATCACTCTTGGTTGGAAGCAGTGCCTAAACAATGGGGGAAAAAAACCTCTCATGTTTAGCTGTTTTCCACTTTTTCTTTGGTCATTTTAGCCTTTTTTGCCAGAGTGAAGGGAGTATCTGCCATCAAACAAGAAGACAGCCGCATGTAACTACAACGGTGTTTGCTAGTTCACTTTACATGCATTAATTTAATAACGTGGTTAGCCCACTCAATGTAAATTACACACGAACAACATTAAGCTACTCACGCAGAGAAGAACGGCTGGTGCTGCCATCATCATCTGTCATCATTTCTGCACTGCAAGGCATTTCTGCATTTCTACACTGGCAGGGCTAGGGGCCAGGACTCTACTCTTCGGGTTGTTGGGGGATGTTGCTTACTCCAGGTCCAATAACAGGCACCACACTCGGTGCTCGGTCTTGCAGCAAGCTATCAAATACCATGCATTTCTTGGCTTTAAAACGCTATGCCTTGCCAGGTGTTTCATCAGATTCGAGGCATTACCTCCTTTGCACAGTATCACCTTAAAGCACTTGTTGCAGGCTGCTGAGTTTGCATCTTTTGCTGTGAAGTACAGGCAGACTTTTGACCGCTTCGCCTTGGGCATTTTTAATCTGTAGCTCTGCTCTAAAACAACATATGTACCTGGGCCCACCCACTATCCTCAGAAACGTAAAATGACTGGCTAGAATCCAAAGTGTTTGACATCTCAGGAAAAAAAAGCACCGAAATAAAGCACCAAAATGTGCGCTGCTTTTCTGTCTGGTTACTACCGTTTATGTCAGAACCGGTGCCATAATGGCACCGGATACCGGTACCTATCCCTAAGAACGAGTCTGACTTATTACTGGCTATAGGAACCAAGCTCTTGCAACAGTTGTATAGGGATCGAATGGCCCGTAGCAATGGGCCAGACACCCCATACTCCTGTAGCACCTCCCACAGGACACCCCGAGGGACACGGTCGAATACCTTCTCCAAGTCAACAAAACACATGTAGACTGGTTAGGCAAACTCCCATGCGCCCTCAACTATCCTTGAGAGGACAAAGAGCTGCTCCAGTGTTCCGTGACCAGGACGAAAACCACATTGTTCCTCCTGTATCTAAGGTTTGACTAACGGACAAACTCTCCTTTCCAGCACCCTGGCATAGACTGTCCCAGGGAGGCTGAGGAGTGTAATCCCCCTGTAGTTGGCACACACCCTCCGTTCCCCTTTCTTAAAAATGGGGACTGCCAGTCAAGGGGTTCCGCCCCTGATCTCCACGCAACATTGCAGAGGCATGTCAGCCAGGACAGCCCTACAACATCCAGAGCCTTCAGGAACTTGGGGCGGACCTCATCCACACTAGGGGCTCTGCCATCAAGGAGTTGTTTAACTGCCTCAGTGACCTCACCCCCAGAAATTGGCGGATCATCCCCTTCATCCCCAAACTCTACTTCCTCCTCGGAAGACATGTCAGTGGGATTAAGGAGGTCCTCGAAGTATTCCTTCCACTGCCCAACAATTCTCTCAGTCGACGTCAACAGCGCTCTGCCAGCACTATACACAGTACAGGAAGAGCACCGCTTTCCCCTTCTGAGTTTGCCAGAATCTCTTCAAGGAAACTCCACCCACACTCGAGTTTTTGCTTCAGCCACTGTCCGAGCCGCATCCTGCTTGGCCTGTTGGTACCTGTCAGCTGCCTCCGAAGTCCCACAGGCTAACCAAGCCCGATAGGACTCCTTCTTCAGCCTGGTGGCTCCCTTCACCTCTGGTGTCGAGGGTTCAGTTCGGGGGTTACCACCACGACAGGCACCAACCAGCTTGCAGCCGCAGCTCATTGCAGCAGCTTCGGCAATGGAGATGCTGAACATGGTCCATTCGGACTCAATGTCCTCAGTCTCCCTCAGAATGTTGTTGAAGCTGTGCCGGAGGTATGCGTTGAAGATCTCGTGGACTGGGGCCTCTGCTAGGCATTCCCAGCGCATGCTCACTATACGTTTAGGTGCATCGGGTCTGTCCAGCGTCCTCCCCCGCCACCTGATCCAACTCACCACTAGGTGATGATCAGTTGACAGCTCAGCCCCTCTCTTTACCCAAGTGTCGAGAACATATGGTAGCAGGTCTGGTGATACAATTACAAAATCAATCATCAACCTGCGGCCTGGAGCGTGCACTTATGGACACTCTTATGTTCGAACAAGGTGCTCGTTATGGCCAAACTGTGATTTGCACAGAAGTCCAATAACAAAACACCACCCGAGTTCAGATTAGGGAGGCCATTCCTCCCGATCACACCCCTCCAGGTCTCACTGTCATTACCCACGTGAGCACTGAAGTCTCCCAGTAGGACAACAGAGTCTCCAGGGGGAGCACCTCCCAACATCCCACCCAGGGACTGTAAAAAGGCTGGGTACTCTGAACTGCCACTCGGCGTATGAGCGCAGATGACAGTCAGGAGCCATTCCCCAACCCGAAGGCGAAGAGAACAAACCCTCTCATATACTGGGAAGAACCCCAACGTACAGGTAGCAAGCTGAGGGGATATTAAAATACCAACAGCCCACTCCCCTCTCACCAGGGGCAACTCCAGACTGAGACAGAGTCCAGCCCCTCTCCAGTCCAGCCCCTCTTTTTTGTTTTTATTTCTTTCAATAAATAAAAATAAAATGTCATTTCCTATTAAAACTACAACCACATCAAAATCAGAGCATAGTCTTTATAGCACAATATTCGCTTGAGTGATGTTAAAATGCTCAACTTATTTAATTTTCTTTAACAATTTTATGTGTAACCCACCTAAAATTGCCTCGTGAAAATTAACTGCTGTTCCCAAAGAATGTCAGTAGGTGGCACTATGAGATTGTTTAGTACTTGTGAACTAGAGGTGATATATAGAGAAGGAGAACAACGCTAAGGCTACGTATGGTGGTCAAAGCAAATCACTGAGAGTTCTCTTTCAAACATTTGTTTCGGTGTCTCACTATGGGGAACGCTCTCTCAGCATTATCCTCAGAAGCCTCTATATCATTACTCCAGCCAGCATTGGCTGGCAGTCGTGACGCTTGCGTCAGGGAGGGGCCACCCTCCTCCCTATAAAAGGGTGTGACGCAGCGTCACCCATGATTCAATTTCAATTTTCTCTTCTCGCTTCTTAGAAACCTCATCTCCCCTGACTGTGAACATGAGTGGTAGCTTAACTGTCCACGCGAGCAAGCTAACACCTTGGTCACCGGGCGCTAGCACAGTTCACGTTTTGAGTCGCCTGCTCTTCACCACAGAGCCAGGTCGGAGAGTGTGTTAGATGCCACCTAGCACAATAGCTAGCTGACCAAACTAACTGTCTTTGCTACACACAGTCACCAAGCCAAGTAGCACAAGTGCTAGCTGTCACACTAGCTAGGTCATACTAGCTCACCATAGCTACCCACCCGAGAGAAGAAAAAAAGATCAGCGTTAGCTGTCCAGCCATGCCAAGCTAGCTACACCAAGCTTCCTTAATATGGCAGACTGCAAACCGCTGCCAAGAATTTGCCCCTGTGGTTGCAAAATCTCAGGTTCAGATACACATGACACGTGTGTGATGTGCCTCGGGCTGCAACCCGCCCAAGCGGCTATTTCCACATCAGGTTCATGCGAACACTGCGCTCGCTTCAACCTAAAAAGCCTTCGCGGCAGGCTAGCCTGGCGGGCTAGCCTTCGGCGATTGTGGAGCTATTTGACGTTGTAAAACAGGCAGCTGAAAAGCTGGCAATCCCATGGCCCGCGGTGACAACGGAGACGAGGGTAAAAGGCTCCACAAAGCAAAGCGCACTACTAAGCAGGTACTGCCGCTTTTCCCCGAATGCGTGGACGAGGTCACACGCTGCTGGGCAAAGCTATTTTCATCACCCAACCCTGTGCAGGGAGCGGCGGTGTTTGACCGCGCTGGAATGACAGCAAAGGGCATCTACCAAATTCCCACAGTGGAGAATCTGGTGGCTTCTTATCTCCACCCAAACCAGAAACTTTCCATGTCATCTAGTCCATTCCTGCCCTCCAAGGCCGAATGCCTGCAGTCCTCCCTGGCTGACAAGGCGTATAAATCAGTTGCCACCACCGTGAGGGGATTGAACGCCTCATCGCTCCTGCTAGCCTACTTGGCAGAGCTCCAGGACCAGACTGCTGCTACCCAGATGGTAGCGAGCTGTTGAAAGAGCTGGGCGTTGTTACGGACAAGTGTCTCCGCCTCACTGGAGCAGCAGTACAAGCAGCAGGCAGAGCTCTCAGGATCATCATCCTACAGGAGGGGGCAAGATGGCTGAACTTGTAGGGGCTTTCAGACAAATAAAAACGTGACATTCTGGATGAAAGCATCGACCCTGCTGGCCTTTTCGGGACCGCCGTTGCAGGGCGGGTTACGGTCCCGTCCTTTGCACATGCTGGCTCGCAGACTGATCATGTGGAGCAGCATCAATCTGTTGTCACTGAGAGCTACTCGCATTCCAGGAGCTCTGAACTTGGGAGCAGACTTAATGTCCAGGGGAAACCTGCAGTACGGGGACATGACCCTGCACCCACATGTGGTGACCCAAATCTGGACCCGCTTTGGCCAGCCACAGGTCGATCTGTTTGCCTCGATGGAGAATGCTCAGTGTCCACTGTATTTCTCCCTGAGGGACCAGGAGACTCCTCTAGGGGTAGACACATTAGCTCACAATTGGCCACATGCTCTGCTTTATGCGTTCACAGGTCTTAATTTCTCCCACTCTAACCAGAGTGAGAGGGCTAACAATGATATTAATCGCCCCAAGGTGGACGAGGTCCCATTGGTTAGCAGAGATCATGCCCCTCTTGTGGAGCGAACCTTGGCCTCTCCTCTCCCTCTCCGACAAGAACTAGTCTTCCAGGCCAGGGGGGAGATTTTTCACCCTGAACCTGAGTGCCTCGCCCTGTGGGCTTGGCCCGTGAGAGGTTGAATCTGAGTACGGCAGGACTTCCCCGGGGTGTTATAGCCACTATTCAGAGTGCTAGAGCCCCCTCCACAAGATCATTGTATGAGAACAAGTGGAGGGTATTTGAGGAATGGTGTGGAAAGTCTCACACTCTCTCCTTTCAGTGCTCTGTGACAACAATTCTCTCCTTTCGCCAGGAACTGTTAGATAAAAGAAAGGGCTTTTCCACAATTAAAGTATATCTAGCAGCCATTTCAGCCTGCCATGTGGGCTTTGTGAATGGTCCAGTGAGCCATCACCCGGTAGTCTGCCGTTTCATGAAAGGGGCACGACGGCTTCACCTGGTGTCTAAACCGCTCGTTCCCACGTGGGATTTATCCCTGGTGCTGATGGCAGTTTCAAAGCCACCATTTGAACCATTAAACCAGGTGGAAATAAAAATCGTGTCTTTGAAGAATGCATTGCTCCTGGCTCTCACATCTGCAAAGCGTATCAGTGATATTCATGCGCTGTCAATACACAAAGAGTGCACCCGATTCACGCGGGATAACTTTAGAGTCACACTCAGGCCAAATCCAGCCTTTGTGCCCAAAAATCCTTATCTCCAATGCACACCATTGGAGCTTGAAGCTTTTTGCTCTCCTCCTTTCTCCTACCCTGAACAGGAGCGCCTACATGCTCTCTGTCCAGTTAGGGCTTTATGTACCTATATACAGGGTGGGCCATTTATATGGATACACCGCAATAACATGGGAATGGCTGGTGATATTAAAGTCCTGTTTGTGGCAAATTAGTATATGTGAGGGGGCAAACTCCTCAAGATGGGTGGTGACCAAATCAAATCAAATCAAATCACTTTTATTGTCACATCACATGTGCAGGCACACTGGCACAGCACATGCGAGTGAAATTCTTGTGTGCGAGCCCCACAAGCAACAGAGATGTGCAAACACAACAACACAAACGAGCAAAATACAAGAATGGCTAATCTGAAACTAATAAATATATGTACAATATATAATAGTGTATGCATTTCTGGATGTGTATACTAAATATTATCCTACGTGTGTGTGTGTGTGTGTGTGTGTGTGTGTGTGTGTGTGTGTGTGTGTGTGTGTGTGTGTGTGTATACACATTTTTACAAATTAAATAGTAAAAAAAAATAATAGATAAAATATATAAAAATATACAGAGTTGAATATGTGCAAAACAAGTGGCATTTATATACAGTGTGGAGTGCATAGTGTTGAAGTTCCAGTAGTGAAGCTGAGGTGTCTATGAAGTGTTCAGCAGTCTGATGGCCTGGTGGAAAAAGCTGTCTCTCAGTCTGCTGGATGCTGCAGAACCTCCTTCCTGATGGAAGCAGTCTGAACAGTTTATGGCTGGGGTGACTGGAGTCCTTGATGATCCTCCCCGCTTTCCTCAGGCACCGCTTCCTGTAGATGTCTTGGAGGGAGGGAAGCTCACCTCCAATTATCCGTTCAGAGCACCGCACTACTCGCTGGAGAGCTTTGCAGTTGTAGGTGGTGCTGTTGCCATACCAGGTGGTGATGCATCCAGTGAGGATGCTCTCAATGGCACAGTGATAGAAGGTCCTGAGGATGCGGGGGCTCATGCCGAATCTTTTCAGTCTCCTGAGAAAGAAGAGGCGCTGCTGCGCCTTCTTCACTGTTTTGTTTGTGTGTACTGACCACGTAAGATCCTCAGCCAGATGTACTCCAAGGAACCGGAAGCTGCTCACTCTCTCCACAGCAGCGCCGTTGATGGTGATGGGGGTGTGTACTTCTCTGCACCTCCGGAAGTCCACTATCAACTCCTTTGTCTTTGCGACGTTGAGGGTGAGATGGTTGTCTTGACACCAGTGGGTCAGGGCGCTGACCTCCTCCCTGTAAGCCGTCTCATCACCGTTGGTGATAAGACCCACCACTGTAGTGTCGTCCGCAAACTTCACAATGATGTTGGAGTTGTTAGTGGCTGTGCAGTCGTAGGTGTAGAGTGAGTACAGGAGAGGGCTCAGTACACACCCCTGTGGAGCACCAGTGTTCAGTGTGATGGGGGATGAGGTGATGCTGCCCAGTCTGACCACCTGGCGTCTGTCAGACAGGAAGCTAAGGATCCAGCTGCAGAGGGAGCTGCTCAGTCCTAGATCCTGCAGTTTCCTGTCCAGCTTCAAGGGAACGATGGTATTGAATGCTGAGCTGTAATCTACAAACAGCATTCTCACATACGTGTCTCTCTTCTCCAGGTGTGACAGGGCAGTATGTAGTGTCAGGGCTATGGCATCATCAGTGGACCTGTTGTGGCGGTATGCAAACTGTAGAGGGTCCAGTGAGTCGGGTAGTGCAGAGCAGATGAAGTCCCTGACCAGCTTCTCGAAGCATTTGCTCACGATGGGGGTCAGGGCTACAGGTCGCCAGTCGTTCAATGAGGAGATGGTGGAGGATTTGGGTACAGGGACGATGGTGGCCATTTTGAAGCAGGCTGGGACTACAGACAGTGAGAGGGAAAGGTTGAAGATGTGTGTGAACACTCCAGCCAGCTGAGCCGCGCATGACTTGAGGACGCGGCCGGGAATCCCGTCCGGACCAGTAGATTTGCGCGCGTTCACCTTCCTGAAGCACCTCCGCACATCCTCCTCAGACACAGTGTGCGCACTGACGTCATCCGCGGTGCGCACACTGTCCGGTCTCATGGTGTTCGCTGTGTCGAATCTAGCGTAGAATACGTTTAGATCCTCACACAGAGAGGCCGTGGTCTGCGGTGTGCTGGTTTTCCCTCTAAAGTCTGCGATCGTGTTTAGTCCCTGCCACATACTCCGAGGGTTGTCAAACTGTTGCTCCACCCTGTCCCTGTACTCACGTTTGGCTGCTTTGATCGTCTTCCGGAGTTGGTAATGTGCGTGTTTGTAGTCCGATGTGTTCGCGGAGGCAAAGGCGGTGTTCCGTGCCGCGCGAACATCTCCGTTAATCCAGGGTTTTTGATTTGGGAAGGATTTAACTGTTCTGGATGGGACGACATCTTCCACGCATTTCCTGATAAATCCACAGACTGAGTCTGTGTACTCATCAATGTCTCTAGCGGTCACGTGAAACATTTCCCAGTCCGCGTGATCAAAACAGTCCCGCAGCGCAGACTCCGATTGGTCCGTCCAACAGTGCACCGCCCTCCGGGTTGGAGCTTCCTGTTTCAGCTTCTGCCTGTAGGCGGGCAGGAGCAGGATGGAGCAGTGATCTGATTGGCCGAATGGGGCGCGGGGGAGGGCTTTGTACGCATCCCGGAAAGAGGTGTAACAGTGATCGAGTAGCCGGTCTCCACGTGTGTTAAAAAGGATATGTTGATGCAGTTTTTGTCATGATCCTGGGTCCTTTTGACCCAGCGTTTTGTGTTTTCTCTTCGCGATTTTGGTTCTGTTCTTCCTCTGGTTAGTGTTTACTCTGTTCTGCCCGTGTGTTCCTGTATCTAGTCCGCGTTTCTTAGTTTGTGTCCTTTCATGTGTAAGTTCCTGTTTTATTGTGAAGGTCTGTGTCTTATGTGAGTGTTTTCAGTTTGCCTCCCTAGTCTCGTCATGTTAATTACTCCCAGCTGTGTCCCCACCTGTATGTAATCCCCCTGTGTTCTCTGAGTGTATTTAAGTTGTGTCTTCTGTCATAGTAGTTGGTGGTTCGTCTGTGTTGTTTCCCCTTGGTCTCCCTGCGTCTTCCCGTATGTATTTCTCCGGACCTCCCTGCATTCTCGTTCTGGTTTGTCTTCTTAGTTTACCCAGTTTAGGTCTCCAGTTTCATGTTTTGTCGCCACCGCTGTTTGTACTTACCCACCACTGTAAATAAACACTCACCTGCACCAGAGCTGCTGCCTTTTGGGTCCTTTCCTACATTCCACACGGCTTGCCCCGGCAATCCGTGACAGAACGAACCAGCCACCACGGACCCAGCGGCAGTAAATCCGTCCGAGGAGCTCCGGGACGACATCACATACAATGTGGAGATCCTTCTCAGCCTATGGCTGGAACATCCCCCAGAAGGGCTTCGCCGCGCAGCAGAAGACCGGCTGCAACGGCTCTTTTCCGGCCTGCCATGGCTATTGGACTCGCTTCCTCCGACCATGCAGGCTTTTCTCCGGCTCACACCGCACCTCCTCTCAGCCACTCCTGCCCCGCTGCCCGACTCGCCGGATGTGATCTTGCCCGGCTCGTCGGAGCCGTCTGCGGGGAGGAAACGCAGATCGCGCCGCCGGCGCGCCACTCCACAGCCGGACGTTCGGGCTTTTACTTCGCCGGCTGTGGTGAGTGAGGACTCTTTTCCGTTTTCGGACTGTGTGACGGTTCATTCAGGGGCTGTGTTCTGTGCGGCAGATAATGATATGAACAGCTTGTCGCCTGAGCCACTCTCAGCTCAGTTAGCCGCCCAGCAGCCTCTTTCAGCTCAGTCTCCAGGGTCACTTTCAGCTCAGTCTCCAGGGTCACTTTCAGCTCAGTCTCCAGGGTCACTTTCAGCTCAGTCCCCAGTGCCTGTTCCAGCTCAGTTAGCTCCCCCGCAGCTACTCCCAGCTCAGTTAGCTCCCCCACAGCCCTTCACAGTTCAGTTAGCTCCTTCACCCTCAGTTCAGTTTCCAGTGTCCCCCTCAGCTCAGTTTCCAGTGTCCCCCTCAGCTCAGTTTCCAGTGTTCCCCTCAGCTCAGTTTCCAGTGTCCCCAGTGCCGCCCGTAGCGCAGGCCCCAGTAGCTCCAGTGCCGCCCGTAGCGCAGGCCCCAGTAGCTCCAGTGCCGCCCGTATCCCAGGCCCCAGTAGCTCCAGTGCCGCCTGTATCCCAGGCCCCAGTAGCTCCAGTGCCGCCCGTAGCGCAGGCCCCAGTGGCTCCAGTGCCGCCCGTAGCGCAGGCCCCAGTGGCTCCAGTGCCGCCCGTAGCGCAGGCCCCAGTGGCTCCAGTGCCGCCTGTCGTGCAGGCCCCAGTAGCTCCAGTGTCACCGATTTCGCACATAATGCAGGGAGGCAGCCTAAGTTCCAGTCAGGGGCCCCTGCCCTCGTCTCGTGTCTCCGCTGGAGGGTCCGAGGGACCGCTCCGGCCTTTGTCTCGTGTCTCCGCTGGAGGGTCCGAGGGACCGCTCCGGCATTCGTCTCGTGTCTCCGCTGGAGGGTCCGAGGGACCGCTCCGGCCTTTGTCTCGTGTCTCCGCTGGAGGGTCCGAGGGACCGCTCCGGCCTTCGCTTCCTGCCTTGTCCGCTGGAGGGCCCGAGGAGCCCGTTCAGCCACCTGTCTCCGCTGGAGGGTCCGAGGAGCCCGTTCAGCCACCTGTCTCCGCTGGAAGGGCCGAGGAGCCTGTCCGGCCTCAAGCCACGTCAGCTGGAGGGCCCGTGGAGCCCGTCCGGCCTCCTGTCTCCGCTGGAGGGCCCGAGGAGCCCGTCCGGCCTCTTGTCTCCGCTGGAGGGCCCGAGGAGCCCGTCCGGCCTCCTGTCTCCGCTGGAGGGCCCGAGGAGCCCGTCCGGCCTCAAACCACGTCAGCTGGAGGGCCCGAGGAGCCCGTCCGGCCTCCTGTCTCCGCTGGAGGGCCCGAGGAGCCCGTCCGGCCTCCTGTCTCCGCTGGAGGGCCCGAGGAGCCCGTCCGGCCGCCTGCTGCAGCTCCTTCTTCCTCATCCTCGCCTGCTGCAGCTCCATCCTCGTCTGGTCCGGCCTCATCAGAGTCTTCATCCTCGTCTGGTCCGGCCTCATCAGAGTCTTCATCCTCGTCTGGTCCGGCCTCATCAGAGTCTTCTGCTACGCCTGGTCCTGCGGCCTCTGCTCCTGCTACGCCTGGTCCTGCGGCCTCTGCTTCTTCTACGCCTGGTCCTGCGGCCTCTGCTTCTGCCACGCCTGGTCCTGCGGCTGTTGTGCCGCCGCCCAAGCCTCGTTCTGCACCTCGATATCGCCGGCCATTTTCCGGGCCACCTGCTGGACGTCACCGCCGTCGGGGTCGGCCCCCTGAACTGCTCCGTGGTCTCCTTCGTCGCCGCCGCTGCCTTCCGCACGGCCGGCCCCCGGACCGCCATCGCCTGAGTGGCCGCCGTTGCCTTCCGCACGGCCGGCCCCCGGACCGCCATCGCCTGAGTGGCCGCCATTGCCGTCCGCACGGCCGGCCCCCCGAACTGTATCCACGTCGCCGCCGTTGCCGTCCGCACGGTCGGCCCCCCCGCACTGTTTTGGACTCCTGTGCTGTCGGCCCCCTGGCCGGCCCCCCGAACTGTTTTGGACTCCTGTGCTGTTGGCCCCCTGGCCGGCCCCCTGAACTGTTTTGGACTCCTGTGCTGTCGGCCCCCTGAACTCTTCTGTTTTGGACTCTGTTTTTTCCTGTGTTCTGGTGTGCTTCGTTTCTTTTGGTTTTGGGCTCGTTTTTTGTTTTTGTCTTTTGGCCTTCTGGTGCTCCGGTTTTGTTTTGCTTCGCATCTCTCGCTGGAATGAGATCCGTGCCCGAAGCTCGCACAGCTTGTTCTCCAGAGACTGCACATTAGCCAGTAATAAACTGGGTAACGGTGGTCTGTAAGTGCGCCGTCTCAGTCGAACCAGAACGCCAGATCTTCTCCCTCTGCGTCGGCGTTTGCGGCCTCCAGGGACAGAGAACAAAGGCGTCTCAGGTGAGATGAATGGGGGGTCTGCAAACGGAGCATCCGTGTTGCAAAACTTGAACTCCGGAAAGTTATAAGAAAGACCGTCTTTTATGTCCAGTAAGGTTTGTCGGTCGTACACAAGGAGACAAGTGCTGCTCGTGAAAAAATAAAGGAAAAGTAAAATTAAACACAGAAGAAAGCCGTTGCTTGGGGGAGCTCGCGACAAGGCTGCCATACTCGGCGCCATCTTGTTTGGTGGCCAATTAGAAGTCGGCCATCTTAGAGATACAACTTTTGTTTTTTCAATAGGAAGAGGGCCATGTGACACATCAAACTTATTGGTAATGTCACAAGAAAAACAATGATGTGATTGGTTTCAATGTAACTTTATTCTTACATGCAAAGCTATATGTTGAAGGAAACCGTGACCTAGAACAAGCTGATGGCATAAGATGTAAGTACAACTCCTCCAGTTTCATATGCAAAAAAAATATTGTGCTACTTTACGGGGTTGCAGTTCTACAGGGGTTTAAAAATAGTTACGCATGCCCGCTCCGACCGGTTTTAAACGGTTAAATTTGTATGATGTGGAAATTGTTTTAAGGTTCTTTGATTAATTTTATTATTGATTGCATTAAGCCATTATATACAAAGAGTGAGAGGTATTTGATCATTAGTGGTGATTAATTTGTTTTATACTATTCATGTGAAATGTGTTTACTGCCCCGTGCAGGTTGTTTTTTTTATTTTTTATTTTTTTGTTTGAAACTGAAATCCAGGATTCAGGATCCCCAGCTGCAATGCAGGAAGGTTTCCAGCCTACTTAGAAGTGACAACTGCGTTACTTCTTGACAGATAAGCTTATGAGCTCTCAAAACAATACACTACCTGGGTAGTACATTAACACACTACACACTTGAACTGAAAAGACTGAAAAGAACTTTGAACTCTGAACTTTGGACTATGAAACTGAATACACGGACTGACAAATATGGACTATTGGAACTGTTGTGAACTGTTGAATGACCGTTTATCATTTTGTTTAAATAAATGTTAAATGTTCTTTAGCTGTGTGTTATTCGCTCCTTAGTCGATTCCTAGAGAACAAAAGCTCAAGATCCTAACTTTCTCTACATTCTATAGTGGTAAAGTATTGTGTGTTACATAGATAAGGACTCCGAATTTCCCTTTGAGATTGAAAATGTGACTAACAAGAATGTAAAAAGGCAGACTAGTTGCATTGAAAGGCCAGCACTGCATCATACTCCAGAGCCAGACCCTGTTTTGACTGACTCGAGCGATGGAAATGACGTTGACAGTTATTCTGACCACAGTACTACACCCTTGAAAGACAGCAAAGCTAAATTACGACCACAAATGACCCCTTACATCCCAGCCAGTCACCCATTCAGCTAAATCTCAGCCTTGTATGGTTGTAAAACCAAAGACTACTCCAACCAGACTTCCAGTGGTGACAGACGAAGTAACTAACCCACCAGAGATACAGCGTATAGTAGTGGAACATGTAATCAGAAATGACTCTGTCGCAACACATAGCCAATCCAAATGGTTACGCTCATTCTCAGGCCATGTGTCAAAACCCCCAGGAGAAGTGGATTTTGAAATGTGGTGTTTACATGTTGAACTAATGTTCAGTGGTGGCACTCCAGTTGACATTCAGTGGAGGAAAATACTAGAGAGTCTAACCCATAGGTGTCAAACTCTGGCCCGTGGGCCAAATTTGGCCCGCAGCCTAATTACATTTGGCCCGCGAAGCCATACCAAATTACTATTAGAGCTGGCCTACTGGTATTATACAGCTAATATATATATACACTCAACAAAAATATAAACGCAACACCTTTGTTACGGTACTCCTTTGTTACATCCCATTCCCCATGGGATGGACGTAGAGACCTAAAATTCATCCCAGATACACAATATAACCATCCCTCCCAAACAGTGGTCACAAATCAGTCCAAATGTGTGGTAGTGGGCACATCTGCTATATTGAGATAATCCATCCCACCTCACAGGTGTGCCACATCAGGATGCTGATCTGACATCATGAGTAGTGCACAGGTGTACCTCAGACTGCCCACAACAAAAGGCCACCCTGGAATGTGCAGTTTTGTCTCACAGCAAAATGCCACAGATGCCACAAGCAATGAGGGAGCGTGCAATTGGCATGCTGACAGCAGGAATGTCAACCAGATCTGTCGCCTGTGCATTGAATGTTCATTTCTCAACCATAAGCCGTCTCCACAGGCGTTTCAGAGAATATGGCAGCACATCCAACCGGCCTCACAACCGCAGACCTCGTGTAACCACACCAGCCCAAGACCTCCACATCCAGCAGGTTCACCTCCAAGATCGTCTGAGACCAGCCACCCAGACAGCTGCTGGAACAATTGGTTTGCACAACCAAACAATTTCTGCACAAACTGTCAGAAACCGTCTCAGGGACGCTCAACTGCATGCCCGTCGTCCTCATCGGGGTCTTGACCTGACTCCAGCTCGTCGCCGTAACAGACTTGTGTGGGCAAATGCTCACATTCGATGGCGTTTGGCACGTTGGAGAGGTGTGCGCTTCACGGATGAATCATGGTTCACATTGTTCAGGGCAGATGGCAGCTGAGAATGTCCCAGTTCTTGCATGGCCAGCATACTCACCGGACATGTCACCCATTGAGCATGTTCGGGATGTGCTTGACCGGCGTATACGACAGCGTGTACCAGTTCCCACGAATATCCAACAACCTCGCACAGCCATTGAAGTGGAGTGGACCAACATTCCACAGGCCACAATTGACAATCTGATAGACTCCATGCGACGATGTGTTGCACTGCATGAGGCAAATGGTGGTCACACCAGATACTGACCGGTTCTGGGTCCCCAGACCCCCAATAGCGCAAAAAACTGCACATTCCAGGGTGGCCTTTTGTTGTGGGCAGTCTGAGGTACACCTGTGCACTACTCATGATGTCAGATCAGCATCCTGATGTGGCACACCTGTGAGGTGGGATGGATTATCTCAATATAGCAGATGTGCCCACTACCACACATTTGGACTGATTTGTGACCACTGTTTGGGAGGGATGGTTATATTGTGTATCTGGAATGAATTTTAGGTCTCTACGTCCATCCCATGGGGAATGGGAGCAGTAACAAAGGTGTTGCGTTTATATTTTTGTTGAGTGTATATATACCATCAAGACAGTGTACATCACTGTCACAACAGCGTTTGTTTTCATTCAAAGGCTTTATGATTTTTCCCTATAATGGTGGGCCGGTCTCTAGTCAAAATGCCCGGGCCGATTTTTTGTCCCAGTCCAGCCCTGTATGCAGCTCATCTGCAGTCTGGTGTTACCTACATCTTTCTATTCAGAAGGCAGAATTTCCGAGTTCCGAGTACAATCGAAACCACCACGACTGTAGTTTTTGTGTTGGATGTAAAAAGCGCACATGATGCTGTGACGTAGGCTAGAATCATGGCAGCAGTCAATGACGGTCCAGGCGTGGGATTTCTCTTGTGGAAATGTGCACATTATCTTTTCCTTTCTATTGGTAGGTGGCACAGTGCACTTGTGGCAAGTAAGCAAGCTAGAAGACTGGCAAAGTTATGGAAGCAACACATTAACAAGAGAAGTCTGAGTAAAACTAAAGTTACTTTCCCTAGTAACTAGTTACTTTGAAAGTAATGAGTAACTTGAAGTAACTGAGTTACTTTTGATGGAAGTAACTAGTAATGTAACTAAGTTACTAATTTAAAGTAACTTACCCAACACTGCTATGCACTGAATGTTATAAATGTGGTTCCATTCATCCATTTTCATTCATCCATCCTTAGATGCACAAACCAACTCAACATGTTCCTTTTGATTTGGAAAACTAGTGGCTCCATTGTTCCTTATCCTTATCCTTTTTCCTATCCTAGTTCCTTATCCTTTTTCTAAGGCAGTTCCCAGCCACCTTTTGAAGGAAGCTCATTTCCACTGCTTGTTAAAAGAATCTAGTTCCTCCAGGAGTACGAGAAAAACAGTGGAGGTGAGCAACCCATGCAGCTTGGGTGCTCTCGTTTGACCCCTGTGGAGCAATATTGTTGTCTAGCGGCCGGTGAGTGTTTGTACTGTGGTCAAAAAGATCATTTCACCTCCGCATATCCATCGCTGACAAAAGATCGCACCTGCCGGTAGAGGAGGAAGTACAGGTGGGCAAGCTGTTAAGTAAAAATTTTCCTCCACCACTCACGATCCCTGCTAAATTACAATTCAAGCCGCCACTCTCTCACTCTGCATTCTAATTGATTCTGGGACAGAGCAAAGCTTTATCGACGCCTCCCTGGCTCGCAGATTAAACACAACAAATGCTCTGTGTCTTTGCGCTGAGCGGACAGTGCCTTCCCGACATCACTCATGTTACCAAGCCAGTTTTGGTGACCCTGTCTATTAACCATACCAAATAAAGAGAAGAAAAAGAAGAAAAACAACCCCATACCAAATAAAGACCTTTTTTTGCATTTAAAGCACCCCCCTCTCCACACTTTGGGTTACCCCTGGCTCCAGCAACACAATCCCCATATGGATTGGAGAAATGGTTGCATTTCCAGGTGGGAGAGGAGTGTCACATGAACTGTCAGCAACTCCATCCATCAGTCCTCCAAAACCTTTTTTGCTTTCAGATCCATCCAACCTCTCCTCAGTACCTGCCGTTTATCACGACCTAGCAGAGGTGTTCAGGAAGCATGAGGCATTGTCATTAACTCCGCAAAGACCTATGACTATGCTACAGACCTCCTCCCTGGTGCGCCACTTTCCACTAGCTGCCTGTACAGTCTGTCACAACCCAAAAGGGAAGCAATGGAAAAATTTATCACCGATTCACTTGCTGCAGGAATCATTCAGCCGTCCTCCTCTCCTCTTGGGCCGTTTTTTTCTTTGTTGAAAAGAAGGACAAGACTCTTAGACCATGTATTGACTACTGTGGCTTAAATGAAATCACTGTAAAAAATAGGTATCCTTTGCCTCTGCTAAGCTCTGCCTTTGAGTTACTCAATAGCTACAATATTCAGCAAATGTGGGCTTGTTACAACTGATTTTGTAGGGTTATTGTTAGGGGTGGGTTTAAAATATCGATTTTCCAATTCAAATCGATTTTAGTTTGAATATTGGAATATCAATTCATTAATTTTGTTATGGTTTAGAGGAGGACTCAAGCGCAGGACTCCGGGTTCAGATGCACACAAGAAAGATTTATTTACAATTCACCAGGTGTATATACAAGAAGGTGTGGGGGGAGTGCTATGTACAGCTGAGTGAGGGAAAAGGGACTCCAGGGAAGTCCAACACTCGGAATCACACGGGGTAGAATCCAGGGAGCTCTGCAGACAGGGAGATGGGGTTAAATACAATGCACAAAAGAAACACACTTGACTTGACTTGCTGTAGCTTGGCTTCACTAACGCGTGGTAGACAACGATCCAGCAACGAACAGCAGTCACCTCCTGGCTTAAATGCTGATCATCTTAATGAGACCCAGGTGTCTCATCTCCCGAGGGCATGGGCCGAGGGCGTGAACCCGCAGTGAGTTCCGCCCCGGCGAGAGAGAAGAGGAGAGAGAGAGAGGAAGAGAGAGAGAAATGGATAGAAAGTGCTGATAAGCGTGCAGCTGATCCGCCTGGTCGTGACAAAATCATGTATTGATTATAAATGTCTCTTGCCAGAAACTCCAGAACCTCAGGTTAAAGCTCACAAAACTATTTCAACAACCACCAAAGAGGTAGAATACCAAATGATTAAAAAGCAGGTAAACAGAATCCGCAGAAAGATGTAAACACAGAGCATGAATCGTTCACCCGGGGGCACGTACATGGACATGCTGTCGGGTGCTGAAAGACATTTGACAGATTCTGAAGCTGCAGGTTTCATCGATCTCCAACCAATATTCCCTGAACCAGGAGCAAAATAAGATCAAACATACGCTTCACGTTTGAAAAACATCGTCATGAATTAACTCTTACTTTTGCTGTTTTCCTTCCCCCAAGGTAAAATTACACTTCCTGCACAGCTCTTTCTCCCTCTCAGTGGACTTCAAGAATAGTTTCCCATCACAAATCTGTTTTCTGGGTTATTCGCTTGCTTATTATGCACCAGTCTACCATTGTCGTCCGCTGTTTTTTTTGTTGTTTTTTTCAAAAATGACCTCTGACAGGAAAGCCTAATTTCTGCTGTTCAATACTGGGGAAATGTAAACTTTTACAAATCCTGCCAAATTGCATAATGCTTAGCTGTGTCTCTAATAAAACATCTGTAACATTACTCTGCTTCACTTCAGCAGCATCAGGTAATGTTCAGATGTTGATTCATGGTTTTCTTTCGTTGTTGATCTGCTGCAGAATATTTTTAAGGTGGTTATCTGCTATAAAAAGCCAGGCCAGGAAAATCTCCTTCATGTTTTTCTGTGTTTTATCATAAGTTATTTTGACTCAAAGGCATCCGTTATGATGCTTACACCTCTGATGAAGTCTCACACGTGTCAACTTTTTTTATACATAGATACAAAATTATGTACTGCTAAATGATCAGAATTATAATATTTCTTACTGTCTGAGTCAAAATTGAATTGCAGCGAATCAATTGGTGATAAAATCGAATCGGGACGTTGTGAATCAGAATCGAATTGGTTATAGAAATTGAAATCGAAACCCAGCCCTAGTTATTGGCTAGTATATAAATATGAGTGTGCAGATGCCTCTCCGTGACTGGTGGATCCAGAAGATAGACGATACAGATAGGTTAGCTAGCTGGAGATCACCTATAATATATGATGACGTCGCCATGGACTGCCATTCATCCATCCTCAGCTCATGCCAACCAGCAGACTTTTGTAAACATCCCTAGTGCTGCTTGTTATATAAAGGAGTTTGTAGGGGTGGACTGCCTCTTTACTTTGACTATAGTTTTCTCCTGTTTATCTTAGTTAGAGAGGTTAGTTGATGTCATTGATTTTGTTTATTTTGACTAGGTAAGTTTGGTAAATCCTTCCGATAGGCTCCTTTTGTTTGTTGTTTTGGCATTAAGTCCAGCATGAAGTTGTAGTCCACTCCTTTTTATTGTCAAAACCGAACAAAATAACTAGTGCTGTCAGCGTTAACGCCATATCCGCATTAATGCGGCAAATCTCCGTTAGCGAGTTAACGCGGATCACTCTGTGCGTGGGGCTGCACGGCGTCAACGCGTTAGTTCGTTAATGTGATAGCGTCGTGCTAACAGGAGACGCAACGATCTGACCTGACCTGGGGACTGGTCTTCCTGGGCTGCTTTTTTATTCCTGCCACCATCTGGTCTCAGGTACAACACCAACCGCTAAGTTCACCTGTCACCCTGGTATCCATCGCACCATGTCCTTCCTTCAATGCTCTCTTTAACTAAGACATCTCAGAGGTCTTTTGTGTGGAGTCCGCTTGTTCACTGTGACAGAATAAGCAGATCTAGCCAATCAGATCATTTGGCAACAAGTGCGCTCATAGCTGAAATTGCACACCGGTACTGAATAATACGGAAATAGTAAAATTATACTATTTTACCTCAGACACACAAACAACTAAAAACACATCTTTTTAGAATTGCATTTTGTTAACTTCTGTCTGTTTTTGTTTTATACTTTGTGAAGCACTTTGTGATCTTTTATATAGGAATGTGCTCTATAAATAAAATGTTACTTACTTACTTACTAAACACTGGTCTTGCTCACTCAGCTCTCTGGAGTGACTGCTCTGCCTCTTCAGATGTATTCCAAACTCTGCTAGCTAGCAAGAGTTCAAACTGTTCCACTGATATCCTGAAGCTGTGATACAGCTTCAACTCATGGGTCAAATTACAGAATTCTCCCTGCGTCCTGTTTTTGTTTAAGCACATCACGGCCAGCTCATCATCACTTTATGTCAACTTAATTTCAGGACAAATATTTCGCAAAAATACAACGCGTTCTGTGTGTAGTAGGTGACATGAAAAGGTTCACAGTACAGGACAGTAATTGTGACTTCACCCATTCACAAATAAATCTGTTTGCCTTGGACAGATGTGTTGCGTTTTCAAGTAATGAGTTCTCAAGAGAAAAGCAATTTTTTTTTTTTTTACTTTACTGGCAAGAACATCATCCACTCTGTTAAGAACTGAGGATCTCACGAAGACTGGACACAAAAAGCAGACTCAACACAAGTTTGCAACCAACTATGTACGAGGTTTATTTTTCTTACTAGGAGACAAGAGCAACATTAGGAAAGTGAAAGCGTAACTCACACCAGAGGAAACGGGAACAGTTATGGATGTGAGTGCCAAGAGAAGCCATGATCGGGACTGTGAAAAACTGCAACAGGAAAGGAAGCGAATACTTAACTGCAGAGAAGTAGGGGTGTGAGGAGAAAACAGAACAATGGTGCTGTGGGCGTATTGTTGGAGCCAGAGTTTAATTCCTGCTTTAATCTCAAATCATGTTAGACCCAAATTGCTTTAGTGACACAGGTGTAACCAACTGACAGTTGAAAAGCTATGATTAGAGGAGAAGGAGCTTGCTGGAAGAACTATAATCAAGGAAGCACAGAACTATTCTTTGCTGAAGAGGTTTTATCTTCATGTCAGTTTTTGACTTTGTGCAGTCTGAAGATTGTACTGTGAATAAAGTTCCACATAGCCATCCTTTCTTTGGTTTAGCCTGCTTGACAAAACCCAATGCTCCTGTTGGAGATAACAGGTATTATGATGGTGGCTGTCAGCTTTCTGTTTCAGGCTCTGTGTTTGCTCACATAAAAAGGGCAGTGATTAATTTTTCCAAACAAAATAATCCTATGAGTGGTGCCTAATCCAGTCAGAGATAGTATTAAATGATGAAAAAACTGTGATTAAAGATCTGTAAAATATATAATAAAACTGATGAGCGTGCTGTCAGTGCAGCTGTTTATTTTTAAGGGTACAGCATCTTCTTCCGCTTATCTGGGGCCGACCGGATAAGGGGGGCAGCAGCCTAAGCAGAGAAGCCCAGACCTCCCTCTCCCGAGCCGCCACCTCCAGCTTATCCGGGGGAACACCAAGGCCTTCCCAGGTCAGCCGAGAGATATAATCTCTCCAGCATGTCCTGGGTCTGCCCCGGGGCCTCCTCCCAGTGGGACATGCCCGGAACACCTCACCCAGGAGGCGCCCAGGAGGCATCCTTGTCAGATGCCCGAACCACCTCAACTGGCTTCTTTCGATGTGGAGGAGCAGCGGCTCTACTCTGAGCCCCTCCCGAATGGCCGAACTTCTCACCCTATCTCTAAGGGTCCAGCCACCCTTTGGAGGAAGCCAATTTCCACCGCTTGTATCTGTGATCTCGTTCTTTCGGTCACTACCCACGGCTCATGACCATAGGTGAGAGTAGGGACGTAAATTGACCTGTAAATTGAGTGCTTTGCTTTTACACTCAGCTCCCTCTTCACCACGACGGATCGGTACAGCGTCCGCATCACTGCAGTCGCAGCGCCAATCCGCCTATCGATCTCCCTTCTCCCGTCACTTGTGAACAAGACCCCAAGATACTTGAACTCCTCCACTTAGGGCAGGAACTCGTCCCTGACCCGGAGTGGGCATTCCACACTTTTCCGGCTGGGGACCATGGACCATGATTTGGAGGTGCTGATTCTCATTTCCACCGCTTCACACTCGGCTGCGAACCATTCCAGTCCGAGCTGGAGGCCATCACCCGATGAAGCGAACAGAACCACGTCATCCGTGAAAAGAAGAGATGAGATCCTGAGACCACCCAAGTGAAAGCCTTCTGGCACTTGGCTTCACCTAGAAATTCTGTCCATAAAGATTATGAACAGAATCGGTGATAAAGGGCAGCCCTGGCGGAGTCCATCACCCATTGGAAACAAGTCCGACTTATTGCCGGCTATGCGAACGAAAGATAAAGATCAAAGATGGCTTGGTAAACTATTAATCTTAAGAGTTTAATTTTTGTCTCATCAGACCAGATTGTATTCTCCTAGTATTTCACAGGCTTTTCTAAATGTTGTTCATCAAACCTTTAATGCCCTTCAACATGCTTTTTCTTCAGCAATGGATCCATGGCCACTGAATGGATTACTTATTGTTTTCTTTGAAACACTCATATCTGTTGATTTCAGGTCTTTCTGTCCACAAGTGGTCCTTGGCTCTTGGACAACTCTTCTAATAATTCTTTTCACTCCTCTTGCTGAAATCTTGCAGGGAGCCCCTGGCTGTGGCCGGTTATAGTGAAATTTTGTTCTTCCCACTATTGGATTATGGCCCTAACAGTGATCACTCAAACCTTCAGTAGTTTAAAAATTAGTGATACCATTAGTATGGTTTACAATAATAAGGTTGCAAAGGTCCTGAGAGGGCTCATTGATTTTACCACTAATTTTTGAATTTCCACTATGTGGCAGGATTACTTTCCAATTACTGACAGAATTACTGGAATCTATAACAAATACCCTGTACCATGACACAAAGTGCTTTCTACAGAGAAGGGATTAATTCAAGTTTGGGGTTTGGTGTGGCTCACCCACAGTGTACTGACAATGTGCACACACATAAAGAATAATTAGGGGTTTTTTTTAAGTCTAAAGTTTTTCTTTTTTTTCTACTTGGATGAAATATTATTTGCATAGTAAGACATTAAAAAGCAAGTTTTCTTTACATTTTTTAAAATTGTATCATAGTAACAGTTACTCAGAGCACACTAACTTGATGTAGTCTAAACTTTTAATTGAATAAATGTTTCCTTGGTGATTTTAATTTTACTTCATTAAATGTTTGATATTATTTTTTTGTGAAATAACCTAACACCTTTTTAATTGAGGTGTGTAGTTCATCAGTGTTTTACAAACAATGTATTCTAATGATTTCTGGTAATTTTCCAACATTTTTTGAGTTTAACCTGCTGGTGAGTTCGGCTGCTAATGATGGTAAATTGTAGGTTGGATTTACATGATATGCATATCAATGTTTGTGGTTTTAAGAGAATGATTGACATAAGCATAAGCGATGACTTTTCATTTAGTAAATCCATTAGTTTAAAATTTCAGTTTATACAGTTCTTAGTAACCATATCTCTCTCATTGTGTCTTGGATTACATTTAGCTTAACTGGATTACATGTAGCTTGCCATCACCACTGTGTGCAGGGCTGGACTGGGACAAAAACAGGGCTGGACTGGGACAAAAAATCGGCCCGGGCATTTTGACTAGAGACCGGCCCACCAAAAATGTGACGTCATTCAGGGGTAAAACCGCAAAGGATTCGCTTTCAATTGAACTCAGTTACACAGCGATAAAAAGAAACACAAAAAAATGGCAAAAAGCTGTTGTATTATTAACTGCAATAGCCGGTGTTGTGCCAACAAGTGATTGTCTGCCAAAAAGTGATTGCTCGTATTTAAATTGCTATAAGTAACTTGTTGGGCTATAATATGTGAAACATATGTCAAATGCATCCCTCATGGATGACATAAAGTCATCTCTCCATCTCCATCTCTCTCTCCTGCTCTTTTATTTCTCTCTCTTGCTCCATCTCTCTTTGCTGCTCTTCTGTCTCCTCTGTCACAGACTTCTCCACTATGATTGATAAATCAGCCTGGTGCAACATGTAAGACTGGCACAATTTGTTAAGATTTTGAGAAACTAACCTTAAGCATAAAATAAAATTTACTATCAGTAACTTCATAGCACCCGCCCAGCAGTATATAAACTCCGTCATGCTAGCTAGTACGCAGTACCAGTTATTCTAAGCGACTGTAAAAAGTCAGCACAACGAAAACAAACTACAACTAAACTTGGTTTATATCTGACACAGATAGACAGCAGGTCATAACTTCTTACCTGAAGTTCAGTTCCTCTGCCACTATGACCGGCGGCCGCCTCGGGTCCTCCCCTTTCCCTTATCCACCTGCTGGCCTCCACCACTTGCTGATGTTGCTAAATCTGTGGAAGCTATGCCATAGCTACCACCAAACAATTCAGTTATTTTTGTTTATGTTTTTTTCCTACCCTAAACTACTGGTATGTCCCTTTTTCCCACCTTCCCTCTCTCCAGTTTTTCCTTCAGTGTCTCTCCTCCAGAAGACTCCCTCCTCTCCAGTCAGCTGCCACGCTACAGGTTTCTATCCTGACAGAGCTGAGATGTTCTGGAGTAAAGATGGAGAGCAGCTTCATGAAGGTGTGGACCACAGAGAGATCCTCCCCAACAATGATGAGACCTTCCAGATGAGTGTTGATCTGAATGTTTCATCAGTAACACCTGAAGATTGGCAGAGGTACGACTGTGTGTTTCAGCTCTCTGGTGTGAACGAGGACATGATCACCAAACTGGACAAAACAGTGGTCAAGACCAACTGGGGCAAAAACAAAAAAAATAATAATGAAGGTGAGAGAAACACTTTACTCATTTTGTTTTCTGATACTGTGAATTGTCTATAAAGTGATGATGGAATGTTTTGTGTAATTTATTCACTTTTTGGACCCTGGGGGAGAAACAACTCATAGAAACCTTTGCAGAAGCAAAATGGTGGCATGGTGGTTAGCACTGTCACCTTACAGCAAGAAGGTACTGGGTTTGAGTCCACCTTCTGGCTGAAGCCTTTTTGTGTGGAGTTTGCATTTTCTTCCCATGGATGTTGTTCTATTTTAACCTGATTTATCTGCAGATTTTATCTTCTGTGCTTCTTTTTTACTAAGCAGAGAGGGCCTCTGACATAGTCATCCCCATCATTGCTGCAGTGATTCTTCTTGTTCTCATCCTCTTTTCTGTTGTTGGTGTTGCTGTTTGCAAAAAGAAAAAAGGTGAGCGATTCAAATTTACTGACCGGATGTTCTAATACAGACTGAAAAATTTGTCTGGAATTTTGAAATTATTTGTGTTTCCCTTTATTTCAGTAAAACCTTCTGCACTTTGTAAGTACCTATATATTTGTGTTTATGTTGATAAAAGCTAATCCAGAATGAGTGAACTAAAAGTGCGTTTTGGACTTTACAGCTTCTGGCAACATATCTGAACTTTCTGAGAGACTAAATGGAGATGCCACATAAACAAGCATAGCACCCTATGGATATGTATACACACTTTTAGCTTAACAAGTTAGAAGCAAAGAAGGCTGCTTGCCATGTTATCATTCTTATAACAGCATTTTTTCTGACCAGCATGTGATACAGTTGTTACTGAATAAGACAAACATGAATTTTTTTTATCTCCGTACTAAAAAATTTCCAAACTGTATTTTTTAGTCTTTGGGTGCTTATGTGAATCATTTCAGTATTTAGTTTTCAGTGTGGGCTTTAGAGGTCAAAACGATGGAGCCCTCCTGGAAGTCAATACTATCCGTTCTCCTGCATCATTTAGAAACCTTGGTTATTTTGAGGGTCATTCCACCGATTTGAGTGCCATTTCCAAACAGTGGAAATTATATTTATAATTTGCATGAAGATTAACTGTAAAATGCATTTTCTTATTAAGCAAAATGACACACATGTTGATGTAATTGCAAATTTAAGATATATATGTTATGAAGGACTAATAAAAACTACTTTAAACACTGAAAAAAGCAGCATTTGTCACCTGTCCTCTGTCTATAAACATTGCACCTTACAATGAAATATAATAAATAAAATCCTAAAGAAACTTTTTTTTTTTTTTTTGGGGGGGGGGGGGGGGGGGGGGGTTCTTTTGCAATTTTGGGTGACTGCATATCCCATGTATGCATTGCAGAAATTTATTTCGAAAGAAATCTATAATAATTTTGCTAAAATATACATTCTTTTCATGCCCATGGATTTTTATTATTACCCTAACTCATTACCACATCTAAAAATGTTTGAACATTTGAGAAGTCACATGGTCAACAGGAAACTGCATCAGTTGTATCTTTTAAAATGATTGGAAGAAAAATAGCAAGTTCTCTCATTTATTTTTCTGCATATTTGATAATATTTTAAGTATGGCTGAAAAGGTAAATGTCAACATACCTTAATTATATCTTGGTTTTTATGTCTTCATTTTAAAAAATACAGTATTTTTTATAAATCATTAGAATGTGCTCAGTATCCTCATGTTATTAGCAAGGATGCCATGAGGCAATATTCCATGTATTTAATTGTGTGCTAACAGCTGCGGCACGTGTGTAGTGACCTCTTGGGGCTATGTTGTACCAAGGCATGTCTGTGCGTCCATGCTGACCTGATTCTGTCCTTGCTGTGACACACCTGCTCCTGTGCTTACCATAGCATTTGCATTCCTAGATTCGCATCCTTAAGATAGGAAGGGAACAGGAGAGGAAGACGGGGGTGGCGGGGGGGGGGGACAAATGGCAAAATGAAGAGTAAAAAAAATGGATAGTGGGAGAAATGTTTATAGGAAACAGGAAAAAAATAGTAAAGTGCTGCTGGACTACAAGGCTGTTCAAATTTTGCCTGACTTTAAGCTTAAAGACAGCTCTGCATGCCATCTGCTTGGGAAGCTGTTCCCACTGTTTATTGGGACAAACATAGGCAGTGCACACATGCACTGAGGATTATACTTCAGGCAAATATAACATTCAGATGTGTTTTCCAGTTAAGCAAAATCAAATCCTTGCAAAAAAAAAATTATATATATATATATATATATATATATATATATATATATGTGTGTGTGTGTGATGTCATCCTGTACATGGATGACATCAAGCTGTATGCCAAGAGTGAACGACACATCGATTCACTGATCCACACTACCAGGCTATACAGCAATGACATTGGAATGTCGTTCGGACTGGAGAAGTGTAGTCGGATGGTAACAAAGAGAGGGAAGGTAGTCAGAACTGAGGGGATTGAACTACCAGAAGGCAACATTGCAGACATAGAGGACAGTTACAAGTACTTGGGGATCCCGCAGGCGAATGGGAACCATGAAGAGGCCGCTAGAAAAGCTGCAACCACCAAGTACCTGCACAGGGTCAGGCAAGTCCTGAGGAGTCAGCTGAATGGTAAGAACAAGATCCGGGCCATCAACACGTACGCCCTGCCCGTGATCAGGTACCCTGCTGGGGTAATAGGCTGGCCAAAGGAGGAGATAGAAGCCACTGACATAAAGACAAGAAAGCTCCTTACCATGCATGGAGGGTTTCACCCCAAGTCCAGCACCCTGAGGCTGTACGCTAAGCGGAAGGAAGGGGGCCGGGGACTGGTGAGTGTCAGCACCACAGTCCAGGATGAGACAACGAACATCCAAGAATACATTGGGAAGATGGCCCCAACTGACCGAGTGCTCAGTGAATACCTCAGGCAGCAGAAACCCAAGAAAGAGGAGGGAGACGAGGAACCATCATGGAAGGACAGGCCCCTGCACGGTATGTACCACCGGCAGATAGAGGAGGTGGCTGATATCCAGAAATCCTACCAGTGGCTGGACAAAGCTGGACTGAAAGACAGCACAGAGGCACTAATCATGGCAGCACAAGAACAAGCTCTGAGTACAAGATCCATAGAGGCTGGGGTCTATCACACCAGGCAAGACCCCAGGTGCAGGCTGTGTAAAGATGCCCCAGAGACAATCCAGCACATAACAGCAGGGTGCAAGATGCTAGCAGGCAAGGCATACATGGAACGCCATAACCAAGTGGCCGGCATAGTGTACAGGAACATCTGTGCCGAGTATAACCTGGAAGTCCCGAGGTCAAAATGGGAGATGCCCCCAAGGGTGGTGGAGAATGACCGAGCTAAGATCCTGTGGGACTTCCAGATACAGACGGACAAAATGGTGGTGGCTAACCAACCGGACATAGTGGTGGTAGACAAACAGAAGAAGACGACTGTAGTGATCGATGTAGCGGTTCCCAATGACAGCAATATCAGGAAGAAGGAACACGAGAAGCTGGAGAAATACCAAGGGCTCAGAGAAGAGCTCGAGAGGATGTGGAGGGTGAAGGTGACGGTGGTCCCCGTGGTAATCGGAGCACTAGGTGCGGTGACTCCCAAGCTAGGCGAGTGGCTCCAGCAGATCCCGGGAACAACATCGGAGATCTCTGTCCAGAAGAGCGCAGTCCTGGGAACAGCTAAGATACTGCGCAGGACCCTCAAGCTCCCAGGCCTCTGGTAGAGGACCCGAGCTTGAAGGATAAACCGCCCGCATGGGCGTGCTGGGTGTTTTTTTTTTTTTTACATATATATGTGTGTGTATGTATATATATATATATATATATATATATATATATATATATATATATATATATATATATATATGTTATGCCTTACATATATATATGTAAGGCATAACATAGGTTCTTTATTCCCTTTGCATCTAAAAGTAAGAGAAGTTACAATTTACAACAGCTAATAAATACACTCCTGTGTGAACTAATCCACAAATAGTGTCATGCTGTACTTCATCACTTTTCGGAGCATGGGGGGAAATTACACTAGAAAGAGTCTCCATATGTTTAACTGAGAAAAAGAAAAAGAGAAGACAAAAGAAAAAAGAAGAAAAGAAAGAGAAAAAAAAAAGAAAGGAAAAAAAATTGTGTGCTAACAACTATATCCTGTTACTCCTATAAAGAGTACCGAGTACCAGTAACTGGAGTGAGTCCACTGATTAAATGATTTATTAATGTGACTATTAGTTGACATTACTTTATTTGCCTGATATAAATAAATGATTTATATAAATAAATACTGAGCCAAGCAACCATTTAGTGCTGCAGAAAAGCAGTGGCGCTATCGTACTTGACGTGATGGCAACCCAGAGAGGAGGGAAAGATATCTAGAGAAGGAACTAGAAAAATACAGGGAGGACCTTCAATTAGGCAGTAAGAAAAGGATCAATGAATTAAGTGAGGGAGAAAAGCGCAGACAATGCAAAAAGTGTAGAGAGACATATCATGATATCAAGGGCAGAAAAGAAGCTTTAGTGTACCTTGTTACCCCTCCTGACAGCCCCCAGCTATCACCAGTTCAATCCATGACTTGTGACCAGTTTATGAAAATTATCAAGTGTCAAAGAAAATGTGCAAATGAGGCAGCAGTGTATATGTTGTGTTGTCAAAGTGTTGTGCAACAGCCAAATTTAGAATTTAGTAGCTAATAAAAATAGAAATTATTGCATTGCAGTATGAAAAGAACAAAAATCTGGTTGCAGAGATTAATGTAACAGTACATTCTAACATCTGCAAAGTGTAATTAGGTGTTACACACATGTTCCTTCTAGGCAATGCAATCAAGGGAGGATAAGAAGCCAAAAAACCCTAAAGAACCTTCAGAAACAAATTAAAGAAATTACTTCTGCACGTACAGCATAGAAATACAGGCAGTCCACTTCAGAGCATCACACCAGCAGGCAATGCTCCACACAAGTGTACTTTATGTACATACATCCAGTTTTGAGATCCCTTCCCAGACGCCTTAACGCCCACTCACATCCTGGGCCATCTGATCTCAGGAATTCGCATGATAAGGTGGGGCCAGGTTTCACAATGAACTCACCCGAAACTCTGGCTGATTGGGACCCACACCCAGTTTCACACCTTGGCTCAGGCGATTAGAGGATCATCAGGGGGTCCTTTTGTCCCTCTGTGGGGGGTTTCTCCCACTAGGTTTATATCTGGGACTCTCCACCATTTGACCTTAGAACTGAAGAAGCTTCTCGGATGAGAGGTGAAACGTCTTCAAGCAACTTAAAGAAGTCCAGACGCTTTTCTTTCCAAGCTCCTTTGACTACGATGACCTGGATGACTGAGAACCTTCACAGACTTAACTACAGTTACTTACAATGTACTTGCGTTACATTGTAAAATAATTAGACTCGCTGAATATCATTATTTAATTTCAATAATTTATCTTCTAAAGGTAAAAGTAAACTCTGCCGCTTTAACATCGCTGTAGTGCAGGTGCACGTCATTTCGCGCCAGTTTGCTGCATAGTCGTATTCTAAAGCGGAAGATGTCGGACTTGGCTGAAGCGAGTGGCTGTTTTATGAAATGGACATATTCCCGTCTCTTGACTTTTCTGAAACAAGTAGACAAGAACATTACAGTAATATGTAAAAACTATCGGCCGCTGTTAATAGCACGAGTAATCTACGGAAGTGCCTGACACGAGAGCGTAGACGAACACTTCTGAGTGATCCTTGTTGTGGAGCATGCCTGGGTCAAAACTCATCTAGAGAAGAAGAGAAGCAAGTGTTAAAAAGAAAGCTACCAGTAGTACTTAAACATGTAGTTTAACAAGAACATTACAGTAATATGTAAGCTATGTCCTGGGGAGTAAAAACTATCGGCTGCTGTTAATAGCACGAGTAATCTACTGAAGCGCCTGACACGAGAGCATAGACGAACACTTCTGAGTGATCCTTGTTCATCATCCATGGATAACACCGTGGCAACTCCTGCTAAGCAGGCAAAACTTGATTTTACTTCAGCAGCACAGAAAGCGTCTGAAGGTGAGCTTAAAAAAATGATTGCAGCCTATATTGTGGAAGAGATGCTACCGCTGCATATTGTAGAGTCTCCGTCTTTCAAATAATGTATTTATTATTTAAAGAGTTTAATTTCTATTGTTTGTCCACTCAAGGTTTATAGGGATTTTAAAAAGTATTTAGTTAAATTACTTATTGAGTAATTAAGTTACTTTTCTAATGCAGTAATTAGATAAGTATTTTAAATACAATATTGACTAAGTAATTAGTAATTAGTAATTAATTACTTTTTAAAAGTAACTTACCCAACACTGGTCATAATGAACCTGGAGGTTTGTTTTTCTCCATCTGCGCTCAGCTTTCCTACACTCTTTTTTTTTTTTTCATTTTTCACCAGTGTGGAGTTTCTCCATGGAGACCTTTTCCTTCCAGAGATAACCTTCACCTTAATGGGAGCAATAGTGTCCATTACATTTAACATTTTAGCATTGAAGCTATTGACGAGCTCATTGACTGAACCTCTGGACAGGTCGGGTGTTAATGGGAAGACCTGGTTAAAGATCTCACTACTGTATTCAGTTATACACCATTTTATTATCACTGCTGTTGATATATTTGTGTGGGCTGAGATTTTACTTTCAAAGAAAACACAGTAATGATCAGATAAGCCCACATCAGACACAGTAATGTTTGAAATGCTCAGGCTCTTGGAGATCAGTAGGTCAAGAGTGTGTCCTCTATTATGTGTGGCCTCTGTTACATGCTGAGTCAGCCCAAAGTTGCCCAGAGTGTTACTCAGGTCTTTAGTCCCTTTGTCCTGAGGGTTGTCCACATGGATGTTAAAGTCCCCAACAATAATTACACAGTCGAAATCAACACAGATCACAGACAGCAGTTCACTAATGTCATTAAAAAAGTCTGTGCAGTATTTGGGAGGCCTGTAAACATTAAGAAACACAACTTTGGATGGGGCCTTCAGCTGTAAAGCCACATATTCAAAAGACTGAAAACTTCCAGGAGATAGCTGCTTACATTGAAATGATTCATTAAATAAGACAGCAACCCCTCCTCCTCTCCTGCTCGCCCTGGCCTCACTGATAAAACTGTAGTTAGGAGGGGTCGTCTCGATGAGAACAGCTCCACTGTTACTTTGGTCCAACCAAGTTTCAGTTAGAAACATAAAATCAAGGCTGTGCTCAGTGATTAAATCATTAATTAAAAATGTTTTCCCATAGATCTAACGTTTAATAAAGCCAACTTAAGTGTTTTAGAGGTATTACTTGTCCCCTCGTGTTTGGGAGCAGTCTGTGGCACACAAGGTATGTTTACTATATTTAAAGATCTTTTAGAGTGCAGCTCTCTGTGTTTTGACCAGGCCACATGTCTCCTGTCACCTAAAAGTACAGAAATTTTAAAACCTTCTAGTAAACAGAGTCCCAGTTTCTCCTGGGAAAAGTCACCACTGCCATAATCCTCGCAGCCCGGACTCTTCACACATCACACATCAGACTGCGGAGACAGAGCATGAAGGTGGTAAGGAGGAACTAAGGGGGGCAAGGCTGGGCAATGTAACTTCGAGTGCTCTGTTGAGGGCGGGGCTCGATGGCGAACCTTTGGCTGCTCTGGTGGGGGGTTTACGGGTGACAAAAAGGGATTGGGCCGGGGGGTAGATCTGAGCTCAGCATTGACCCGCTCCATCATCTCCTCAGTGAATTCCAGGTGTGGGGAGGAGGGAGAAAGGGAGGGGGAGGAGGGTGATGGCCTGTCAGGGGTTTGGGGGACTGGGGAAGATCGTGGTCCCTGGTCCTGGTTGTTGGTGTTGTTGAGAGAGTTGGAGGCAAATAGGGACCCCTCTTCTTGCCTCAGATGTCTCTCCTTGCTGAGGCTCTTCCCGGGTGGGGGCAGATGAGGCTCTTCCTCAAGGTTTCTGCTGGGCTTTGTCTGTTCTTGGAGTACTGTTTGTTCCTCTTTATGAGATAACTCCTCGTTTATCTCAGCCTTGGCACCAAGCACAGATGGATGACGTATGGAATAAAACAAGTTGGAGGTGAACAGTTTCACCCCTGACTTTTTAAAATTAAATCCATTTGCTTTAAACAGATGCCTGCGTTCCCAAAAATATTAAAATTGTTGATAAAATGCACTGAGTGGTCAGTACATGCTGATATAAGCCATTTATTCAGTGCAAACAACCTGCTGAATCTCTCGTTTCCTCCTCTGACGGGCGGTACAGGTCCACTGATGAATACAGCTGCATACAGAGAGTTTACAGTGTTTAATAATCCAATAAAGTCCCGTTTCAGAATCTCCGACTGTTGTTTGGACACATTGTTTGACACTGTATGCAGAACAATGTTTGTCACAGTTGGATATTCATCTGCAATTTGAAGAATTCTCTCCTTCAGGTTGTTGACCATATCCTTAGGAAAGCAGAGGACTTTAGTGTTCTTACCACACATCCTTTGTACATCCTTTACGGCAGAGTCACCCACAATCAGAGTTTCAGGCAGAGCCTTTAGCTTTCCCTGTGGCCTTTTACTTTTCAAAAAGTAAAAGGCCACAGGCCAAAGACCTTACTTCGCTGTTTTTAGATGGATGGTTGTCCGATATAGATCCAGGGTCCTTTGATAGTGGAGCAAATCTGTTCTGCAGTTTCACATTCAGTTGTTTTGGAGGTTTGTTGTTAACCTTCCTATTCACGGTTGTCCAGTCCTGTTTCCTCTCGTATACAGGGGTAGAAGAGCTTCTCTGTCTCGTATGAAGTGAAGGCCAATCGGTTTCAGAGATTTCAGCTCGCTGTGCCCTGCCTGTGATACGTCCTCCCCCTTCCAGGAGACATGATTTATGTCTTGGTTTTGCAACAAGACAGTCCGAGGGGGGATTATCACTTGAGGATTTATTATAATGCACAGAGAGTCTACTTTCTTGGTCATGTTATCTGTGCTCCTTAGCTGTGTACTAGCTTGCTCATCGCCATTGTTTTGAATCAAAGGCAAGGTTGTTTCATTTCCACACAGTCCATTTACCTCCACGTTTACTTCTAAGCAATGAATTTTTGTCTCCAGTACTGCAATCTTCTGCAGGAGGCTGTGGTAGTCATCTGTGGAGAGGGAAGGCATCTTGTTGCTAGTTAGCCTAGTGGTTAGCACCTTTCAAGGCTGCTCGGTGCCCAGACGCTGTAATCAGGCTTCAGCTGTGTGTAGGCCACAGACACGGAGCGCTGAAGATAAGGTAACTATAAAAATGTTAGAATAGAATAGAATAGAATAGAATAGAATAGAATACTTTTATTTGTCAATTTCTTCAAATGTACTTGCCATACAAAGGAATTGAAATTACGTTTCACACTGTCCCATGCGTAGGCATTGACAACAATAAGGTGCAGATGCACAACAAAAACAAAAACAGCCCTAACAATAAGATAATAAATAGTAATATAATAATATAAATAGTGCTAAAAGAATACTAAAAATATATATATAGCAGCAGGTGTGTGCAATTGCAATGCAAGTCAGGAATGTTTTCAGTTTCTGTTTCTGTTGCTGTTTCTGTTAAGAACACTTTAGTCCTAATGATCTATAAGTGTCCAGAAGCTATCGCAGGTAAGCTCATACGGGAAAAAAGGGAAAAAATCAGCATGAAAATCAATAAAAATCAATAAAAGAAGCAAAGCATTTAAAGAGAAAAGAGAGGAAGCGTCCACACTCACATTATTCTTACAGATGCATGTGGAGATCAGCACACTGCATTCTTATGCAGTCCTATCAGTCATATATATGTGTGTGTGGTGTGTGTTTGTCATTATTCCATTAAGAAAATAAACAATTGATTTTACAGTTTACATTTATATTTTCCATTTTATTTTTCTCTGTTGCATATTCTGCAAACATTTTATTATGTGCATATAATCTGTTTCTCATTAAAAGTTAATGAAAAACAGATTTTAAGAATTCAAAACAGTTGTAACTGTTTTTAATGTTTTGAATTCTTAAAATACATATTAATCAGCGATAATCTTTCCTGCATCCTTAGGGTTTTACGAGGGGAGCTTGTGTAAACTATTGTGTATTGTAACAGTTTGTAACAGCCTGGGGTCCGTTCTTCGTACCTCGCTAAGTAAGTTAGCTGGATTTGATTGTTGACAATTTCGCGTGATCTTGGATCGTTCGTTTCCCCGAAGCTCATCCGGGACTTGCTGTCATAGCAACAGATCCGTAAGCGTAAACCTGCTCGGGAGCAGGCTTACTTTATGTAAACAAGATTAGATCGCGGCCACTCAGGTATGTCCGCTTCATTTATACGAAAACAACAGCGATATTTTACCATAAATAAATATTATCAATGTAATTAAAGATAATGCAGTACTTGATCCTTTCATTGATTTCATACAGATACATACAGGTCATTTCCTAAAAAAAGGGAAACGTACTATTAATCATTCTATTTCATGTATTTGATTATTTCAGATGTAATACATATTTTAGAGTAGTAATAGTAAATTACTTCGTGTAATCAAGATGAGAGACCACGGCTATAAAAGCGAAGGTGGATTTGGGAAGCCTGTCGCAGCCATGTCCTGTCCGTATACGCGAGCAACACATTGCGGAAGGTGCAAGATTGATAAGGAGAGTTTTCAGAGCTCAGCGTATATTGCGGGATAGACAGGATCCTTTAGCTCAGCGCGACAGTGTGCTCATAGAGAGATATCGATTTTCCCGTGAGGGTATTATTTACTTAACCAACTTGTTGACGAGGGGGTGCAGGACCACCACCTGTCTTTTTTTGTTCTGCCTTTTTCTTGGTTGCTGTTATAAACAAACAAACAGATTATTTCAGGGTCTCTTTTCAAGAGACTAAAAGCAATATAAGTGATAAATATTACCATGCTGTAGAATATTCTTATATTTCACTTTTACTTGTTCCCATGTTCTAGTGGGTCCTGTCGTGGCCCTAATGTGAAAGAGGATATAATGTAATATAATATTATGAATTTACCCTACCGCCTACTGGTGATGGCCAGTAGGCGGTAGGGTAATTTGTAATGTGTTTACATTTAGGGTAATGTAAACACATTAGGCTGGCCCCAGATGTCAGCCTAATGTGTACCTTAGCCATGTAAGCCATGTAATAACAGCATGTGCTGGAACATAATAGTGCAAAAGTAACATGACGAAACTCTGTTCAGACAGTGAATGGACTGATTCTTATACAGTGCTTTTTTTACTCACCCATATTACTCAAAGTGCTCTATACAACATGTCACATTCACCCAATCAGGCCAAATGTGGCATGCCATCACATAAACAGTGCCATCTTACCATGCCAGAAGTCAGCCAGCAGTGCCGGCTTGACACCAGATCCAGGCAAGACCCGTCTGCTATGTGGGATGACTTGTTCTTTTGGCATTTTAGTTGTGGATTATGTATGGGCTGTGTCTCTTGCCCGTTCAGTATTGTTTTCTTGTGCTTCTAAGTGTCCCTTTGTTTCTTTTTAGGTTATGTAGTATGGGTTAGAGATATTTTGTATGTTGTTTTTGTTTAATAAATCCGTCTTTTGGATTATTCCCTGATGTGCCTGAGTTCTGTTATTTAGTGTCACTTTGAAAGGACACACATCCAGCATTGACATATAATTGTTCTTTCAATTTTTGATAAAGATTACAGTGAATTGAGATGAAACTTGGCCCAGAGTTACAGTAGGGCGCCCAGAGTAAGAAACTGTTGAAAGTTGGACCTCAACTACTAAGGATGATTTTTAATGAATTTCTGAAATTTCCATAATTGTAGTGTATTGGCTGTATTGCGTTGAATATAGGTTTCTTGTAACTTCTGAGTAATTTTACAGTAAATCTGGCTGAAACCTGGCACACAAGTACAGTAGGTGTCCCAGAGAAGGAATGTGTTGAAAGTTGGACCTCAACTACTGAGGATGATTTTTAATGAATTTCTGACATTTCCATAATTGTATTAATAATGGATTGGATTTATATAGCGCTTTTCAAGGCACCCAAAGCGCTTTACAATGCCACTATTCATTCACTCTCACATTCATACACTGGTGGAGGCAGCTACAGTTGTAGCCACAGCTGCCCTGGGGAAGACTGACAGAAGCGAGGCTGCCATATCGCGCCATCGGCCCCTCTGGCCAACACCAGTAGGCGGTAGGTGAAGTGTCTTGCCCAAGGACACAATGACCAGGACAGAGAGCCCAGGGATCGAACCGGCGACCTTCCGGTTACAGATGCGATTCCCACCCCCTGAGCCACGGTCGCCCTGTTGACTGTATTGGGCTGTTTCATTTAAATTTGTGTGCGCGTGTGACTGTTTGCACGCGTGCACGTGCGCGCGGGTATAGGCTTTCAATCGACACATAAAGCGAAAAGGCGCTACCATAAAGACTGGTGTAAAAGCGCAAGGAAATTTATGCGGCGGATAAGAGGCGGCTGGCTTGACCGCGGCTCACAAATGACGGCTCACTGTACCGCGGTCTAACAGGAGCGTGGGAAGACTCCAGAATCCACTCTGGCTGGAATCCGGTGGATCCAGCAGTGTTTACAGGTAAGACCGTTTAAACGGACAGCATTTATAGAATGACTATTAAAAGTCAGCGAGTGTCAGTAATGTTAATGTGGTTATGTTAGTAATACACCGAGTGCTAATATAACACCTTTAAGATGCATTTGTAGATATTACTACGTGTTTTACCGTCTTTATGGTGCTAGCTTAAAGTTACGGTGTAAACGTTAGCTTATATTGGAGGAAAGCTGTTCCTGTTTAAACGATGTTAGCACAGAAATATTAGCTTCTGTCATGACTGATGAAGTTACTAGTTAATAAAGTTTCCAGTAAAGTGTTTAATCGCAGCCACAGATTGACAGCAACTATCTCGATTAGCTTCAGTACATCTGTAATAAATATGTGCAAGTTTCAGTGCTTCGTTTAAACTGTATGATACTTATACTGACCCAGGGTCAGTGTAAAATACAATCCTAGCTGTGTGAACAAAGCCTGGCTCCTTTAAACCTGCATGACAAACCTCAGGATGCAGGTTATTATTACTCTTTCCTGCTGGCACACCTGTCACACCTGAGAGTCAGCTAGAAACTTACAGTGACGTGGACATCATGCAAAGACTGCCAGACTCTGTAATACTGCAAATGATCAGTGACTCAGGTTAACACTAAACTTTAAACGGCACCTCTGTGTCTCTGTGTGCTGAACATTTAGGATTTCATTCAGGCTGCATTGACTGTGGGACTTTTCTGTGTTGAAAGCACGTTGAAGACGGCTCAGAAACATTTGAAGATTAAAATTCTCTACTCAGATGTATTTTTGTTTCTAATTTATGTTTGTTGTTGTTTAACACAGATTTCCGAAGAGCAAAGATGAGCACTGTTGCTCAATCCTTAATAGTTTAAACCAGGACTGGACTGGAAATCCAAAGTCCAGATTCTTCTTCCACAGAAGTTTCATTTGTCAGTGTGGGACTGCTGATCACCCGAAGAACTAATTTCATTCATTCTCCACATAATGTTGATTTACAGAAATGTTTCACAGGAACTGATTCCTCCCAAAGGGTGAACTAGTGTTTCCATAGATTATCTCTGTATGAATGTACTTCTTAAATGAAGGCAAGTGTTTGTCCTTTTTTATTCCTCAGGTACAGTACGTGATATCAAGGGCAGGCGGTCAACACTGGGGACAAGAAGCAGACGTACTTCCAAGAGGGAGCTGCAGTGAGGACACAGCCTGGTCACTGAGGTCAGAGGTCAGAATCTGAAACAATTTATATTCTAGGGGTTATAAAAAAATCTAAATATATTTTTAAAGAAACCTTTAAATAATATTTTAAATCGTAATCATAATTATGATTATAAATATCAGACATTTAAGTGGATTTTCTGTTACATGTATTGTTTTCGCCCTGCGATAAACTGGCAGCCTGTCCTGTCTTTGTCCCGTATGAGCTGGGTATGAGTTCAGTAAATAAACCTTACAAAAGTTAACAATAAACCTGCATCCTTGTACGTTGTTGTCCACAGGATGAGAAAATCAAACTGGAAAACTGTGGAACATGTTAATAAATGTTTGTGTTTATCCCTGTGTCTTTCACAGGAGGCGCTGGAAGGTTTCCCTAATAGTTCCTGGTGAATCAAAGCAGAACCATAAAGGTTGCTGGACTGCATGATGGCCTTACCCCTGAGCAGTCATCCTGTTAAAGGAGGAACCAGTTAGAAGCTGTTTTCAAAGTAGCTGAGCAGATTTCATCTCAAGTAAGCGATTAACTGTTTGTTCATCTGTTCCGCCACTTAAAGAGCATTTATGGACGTCTTTTGAGTGTCCAGTTGAATTAATTCTACTGGCTCTCATGGTGATTTGTGATTATGGACATATTTTTCATGCAAATCAACCATTTAGTAAATTCTATCTATTTAGTAATATCTGTCAGCTATAAAATGTAATATAAATATAAAAATATCTAAATATCTCCTGTCCTATATATTTTAATGATGTAAGACCAGACGTCTGTTATCGTGTTACATTAGCATTCCTCACATATCAATGAGATGCTGTACAGTACAATCCTACTGACACAGCAGAGGGATAACGACGGCTATTCAACATCGTTACACGACACATTCGAGCTGCATGGCGCAGACAAACTGACTAAATCATCTTTTTGTGGTTTATTATTTTCAACCCAGCAGACAAAGCAGAAGATGTCAGAGAAGAACTTCAGGCCGTGGACTGAAAAGGTATTTTTTTCTTGTTATCAAAAGACACTTGGAGTGACGGCTTCTACAACTGGTTGCGCTAAAGTAAAGCTTACAGTCTAAGAAATCACAGTGTTGATATTCAGCACAAAGAGAAAAGCTCACTTGTTTGAATTTTTTTGCAATCATAGTTTTTATAAATTCTGACTGTAAACATCTTTTACAGCTTTGATATTGTTTGACACTCGATATCAGGTGATAGGGTTTAATTTAAAGGTTTCTGTGTCCCAATGAGCCATTTACACTGACCAGTGTCAGTTTAACTGTAACACATTCATTATTTAGATCCAACATTTCTAAGAGAAATAAATGAATGTAAAAAATGGCAGCCCTCCGGCCAGGTTTAATTGATAGAGATATATGCATGCATTATGAAATTTATGTATCCCAGATAATTGTTATTCATCTAGTCATGGCAGACCCACCTCTTCCTCCCAAGTTAACTGCAACCCAAAAGAACTAGTGCTGGTATTTACACACTCACAACCAGTGTGGGGTAAAAAGAGCCACCAAAAAGCTGTCAGCCACAGATGTGCTATAAGAGTTAGAAAGTTTCTCCATAAGTAGAGTTTCTAAGTCTAACAGAGGACAGGTACTCCTGCCCAAATAACATGATATAACCACACATACAGACCAGCCATAAAATGAACCAAGTCAATTTGTTAAAGACAGCATGGGACCAAATGCATGTAACCAGCCTGCCCCAACCTGGCATTTCTTCCTCCTGAATTAAATGAATGAATGGATGAAAGTTAAATGACTACAAACCTAAAGCCACTAGTTCCCACACTGGAGCTCCCTGACACTGTGTGTTAACCGTATTTAGCTTGTATCAACAGTTGTAACAGGCTAAGCCACCTGAGACACTGCATTGAATGATTGTTCCTGTCTTAATGGTTTCAGCTGATTGGTTTCAGCTCAGATGTTCTGCTTTTTCCTTTCAGTAGATCAAAGCAGCTCGTGCTCTTTCTGCTTCCATTCTGATGGCAAGAAGAAGAAGAAGAAGGCTTCAGCGAAGTGGCGTTCATGGTCTCGGTGAACAGTCACGGTCACACACTGCATGTGGTTTTAAAAGCAACATGTCTGTTCACCACAACAATGGAGATGTGTAATATTAGTGCAGCTACGGTTTGTTTTTGAACATCAGTTCTGTTTTCTACTTTGATCACTTAGACCAAAAAAGTGTTGTTTTCAGATTCTTTCTTTTACATCTATAAACCACCTGTTCATTTTTTTATTACAATTAGTTTCACATAAATAAATGTTAGTTTTTCCTTTATGATCTTTTAATGCTTACACTACACTGTACATGTCTACATTAGAGACATTTCTGTTACCTGTTTCTGTTGACTCAGAGTTGTGAAATGTTCTTTTATTTGATACACAACATGAAGTTCATAATTTTTTTACAAATAAAACTCTAATGACAAACATGAACAGCTGTGCTTATTTCTGAGACATGAGTTTTTGAATGTGTTGATATTTAGACAGTGTGCATCTGTATGCTGAAACTGTAACGGTGAACCTGAGGTGATGGTCAACAGAAGGCAAATATACATAAATATTGAAGTAATGTCTTTACCCTCTGCAGCGTGTGGACGCTGTGCACACAATCACCTTATTCACTGTAGTAAACATGCACCGCTAGCTCACGTGACTGACTGTCTCCATGGTTACATCGTATATTATTAGCTATGTAAACAGCTTCCAAAGATACCGCCACAGCTCTCTGCAGCTGTAACACTTAGGCTATGTCCACACGTACCCGGGTATTTTTGAAAACGCAGATTTTTCTATGCGTTTGCACCTTTCGTCCACACGTAAACGGCGTTTTTAGTCACTGAAAACGGAGATTTTTAAAAACTCCGTTTTTGCATTTACGTGTGGACGAGAAAAACGCAGAAAACGCAGCGTCAAAGATGTGCACCTTTTTTGACGTCACAGTGTGTGCCACGTTATTGTTTCGGTGAAATGAATTTCTACAATACTGTTACTGTTGATTGTACTCTGCAGTGTTTAAATGCTTACATATACACACACAGTTACTGTCCCTCCACACATACGACTCGGTTCTGCTTCTATGCCCCAGCTTTGTTTACTTTTTCCCACCAAGGCTTCTAGACTTCTGATTGGCCAACATTTCTACACAGTTAGGAATATAGTGCCACCTGCTGCTTTGGCATGTTCCTAGCAGCGTATACCTTCATTTATGCTTTTACGTGTGGACGGGATTATTTTTTAAAACGAAAACGGAAAATCTCAGTTTTCAAAAATACCCGTGTACGTGTGGACGTAGCCTTAAACACTTTGCAAATCATTTCATGTTTTTGATAGTTATGAAGACAGAATATGTTTTTAAGGTCATGCTAGGTGGTTGCTATGGTGGTTGCTGTGGACTTGGGTGGACCGCGTCCGATTCCTGTTATTAGCTGTCCGCCGTAGGAAGGCTGTGTTCCATTTACAAGTAGTGACAGTCTGCCGCAACTCGGACTCAAACCCCGCTTTGTTCTTTAATTATAGGCATTTTATAGCCGTTCATGACGCACACACACACATAAAACACTTTGCCTCACAATGACAGTGCAACTTTACCTAACCTAACCTTTAAAGTATCTGATATAGGATAGAAAAATGAAGCAACCAGAGATTTAATGATGAAGACTCTGGGTTCTGTAGTTCACGTTTTACAGTCCTGAATGACTCTTTGCATATGATTTATTGAAGAGGACTTTAGAATGCACTTTACATTTAGACTGTTGCTGTTTAATTTTTTACATTGTTGCCGTGTTATGTCATGAATAAGGTTCACCTGCTGGGGGTTTGATGGATCAGCTGGACAATACAGTCAAAGACAGACTTCATTCATCATATGCAAGAATCCTAGTTGGATTTTTGTTTTCACTCATATTTTTGAACCAAATATTGAAAACAATTCTGACAGACTGGATACCTGGTCAGGGTGTACATTACCTTGTACTCAAGCATCCCAGGACAGAGCCCTGCCCCACCATGAGCCTGGGTGGATACGTGGTTATAATATAAAATGACTGATACTGAATATGAATATTTCATGAAAATTGAATTATAATACGAATTCCTAGGTGTTTGTTATATCCAGCAAGAGTAATATTGATTACATATGTCTGATTGCTAACCCTAACCCTAACTCAACAGACCACAATGCCCTGGACTGTCACTATTATTACATGCTGTGAACATAAGTAGCTTTGATCACAGTTTATGTTGTAAAAGAGAAGGAATATTGCAAAAAAGATCAACATTGTGATATTATTTCTTCCAAACTGACCAGAAACATGCTTGTCAGACTCTCGCAGCAAAGGATCAGACTCACTGTGCATGACGGCTCAGGCCAATGATGTCTGTTAGATTGTCAGTTGTTTAGTGCTTCTGTACAGTTAGAGTCACCATCTCTATTTCAGAATAATTAATATGCGGAAAACACTAAAAGTTGAGGATGGCTCTGTGTCAGGCTCAAAGAGCCGTAGGTTTGCCTGAATGCCGACCAGCTTTTCCACTCTCACATTTGTGAGCCTGTTGCGAACCTTTGTGTGGGTGTTCCCAAACAGTGACCACTTGTGCTCGGAGGCGGCTGATGATGGTGGGATTTGGAGGAGGATGGAGGCTACAGGTGTAAGGGCCTCAGATTCACATAGTCCCTTCCACCAGGTGGCTGTGCAGATATGTGCTGGCATGACTGCCATATTCCATCCCCTTTCCAAAGGCCTTGCTTTGTTCGATACTTTGCCAAACTGCCTAGAACTTTGCCTTTATTGAGACCCAGGTGGTCAGACATGGCTGTAATGACCGCATAGTCACCTTTGATCTCTTCCCCAGAAAGTATGCCCTTGTCATATTTGGGATCCAGCATGTATGCTGCTGCATGCACTGGCTTCATGCAGAACTCCCTCTGCTGTTCCAATGACTTGACCACAGCCGTTTCCTCTGCTTTCAGTAGTAGGGAAGTGGGCAGAATTGTCTGGATTTCTTCTTTGAGTTCTGCAAAAAGGCACTGGACATCTGACAAGATGGCACCATCCCCCTCTATCTTCACTATTGCTGCTGCAATAGGTTTGAGGATTTTCTGACTGCTAGATACTCTTTCCCAGAACACATCATCCAAGATGACCTTCTTGATGTCACTGTCGATGCCTACAGACTGGGATATGGCCATCTCTTGCAGAGACTCCTTTCCCTCCAGAAGGCTATCAAACATGATAACAACACCACCCCATCGCGTTATGCTGGGAAGCTTCAGTGTAGTACTCTTGTTCTTTTCCTTTTGCTTTGACAGAAATGTAGCGGAAGTTACTTGTTTGCCTTTAACATATTTCAGAACTTGCTTCGCTCTCTTATTCAGAGTGTCCATTGTTTTTAGTGCCATTATGTCTTTTAGGAGAAGATTTAGTGTATGGGCAGCACAGCCAATAGTAGTTATATGAGGGTAGGTCTCCTCCACATGTGCCCAGGCAACCTTCATGTTGGCTATTGTCAGGGGTAGACATTTGTTCAAACACAAGTAAGAGAATATAAGACAACTGCAGACCGACTCAGAGAGTATTAGAAAACGTGCGCACGGGTGAATGCCTCTGAGAAGACACACACACTGAGCGCAGGCTTGCTTGCTTTATTTATAGGGTAAAACTTGGTTACATAGTACTTCCTCTTTTAACACAAAAGGGAGAGGTCAGGCATTATCTCAGCTTATCTGACCTTGCACACATATACTGAGAATAACAATACAGAAGTATATCATGCTTATCTGACATCACACACTGAGGTGAGGAATGCACTATGTTCTCTTTAACAATGAGCTTGGTTATGTGAAAATATATGAACACACAGAATATAAAGCACACTTGATATATGAATATAAGGCACACTTGATATGTGAATATAAGGCACACTTGATTATATTGTATTATAGAGATTTGGTTATATTGTAAAATGTAGAAAAATCTCTTAACATTTCCCTCCTGATGTTAATATATTTCACAGGTTTAAATCAATGCATAGTCACTTGTTAAATCACATTTTCAACTTGCATGTCATTCAGTGAAGTATTTAAACAACAGCTCCATTAAGAGTAGAGATTCTCCACTCTTTCCTCCATGTTCAGCATATCATACTGGCGAAAGGGATCCTCAACATTTCTCTGGATCAGGACATAATTTCCTAAAGTACGGTTAAACATGTTCATCACCATACTTCTCAGACATGGAATAATACAAGCAGCAAAAATGCAAAATAGTAACATCATACTGCAGAGGGCCAACAGGCCTTTAATCAGCAAAGATTTCCAGGAGCCGCTCAGCAACCAGTCCCACCAGCCTTGCTTATCGGCTACGTAGTCCTGTTGTTGAGCGTCTCTCAGTTGTTTCAGAACATTCAAAGCATTTGTCATGTTTAATGAGTGTATGTTGTCAGGTATGTAGGTGCAACATGTCATGTTAAACAATATGCAGAGACCTCCTTTCTCTGCAAGAATAATGTCTAAAGCTACTCGGTGTTGCATGACAGTGATGCGGATTGCATCAATTTCTTCATTCTGTGATTTGTCAATGCGGGTGGAAGCGTTCAAAAACAGTATTCATCGGGCTGGTTTCCTCTATTTCAGGCGTCCCTGGTGTTGTCATTGGTTCTTCTCTTTGGTGGGATGGGTCACTCTTTATTATGTGTTTGTTCTTCAGGGCGACCAGGCACACCCGGGCTCCAGGTGAGTAGACCACTGGCGAGAAGACAAAAAGGCGGGATATACCCAAACAGCCCTTTCCTCCACCAGGGAACACCTAGGAGTCGGGGGAACCGGCGTCTTATTGTGGTGCAAACACTTTCTTCACGTGACTTTGATGGATCCACGAAGGTCTTTCAGCTATCTTACAAGCTGTCGGTGTAGTCAGCAACACCTGGAATGGACCCTCCCACCGCGGAGCACTCCAGTTTTTTCGCTGGAGGACTTTAATCAGAATCCAATCACCGGGGTTCAACCTGCAAGAGACTGGAGATAGATCACTCGGGAGTTGACTGCTTAATATCACTTCTTTATTCTCAAACTGTTTTGTCATCCATTCTGCCATCGTTGTTTCTGTGATGGACTTATTAATAGGCTCACTGGTTATTGGGAGAGGGAATGGTCTGCCATGTATGACTTCAAATGGGGTCAGACCACCTGCTCCTTGAGTTATTCTCATCCATAGCTTAGCTAAGCTTAAACACTCAGGCCATGGTTTTTTAGTTTCTTCCATACATTTTCTCAATCTCTGTTTAATTGTGCCGTTAGTTCTCTCAACTAATCCTGCACTTTGTGGATGATATGCACAGTGATGCTTTATGCTGAAACCTAAAGCTTCAGAGACTTTACTTATTACTTCATTTACAAAATGTGTGCCATTATCAGACCGTATTATGCTTGGAATGCCATATGTCGGAATGAAATGGTTGCACAAACATTTTGCTACTGAAATTGCATCTGCTTTTTTCACTGGGTATATTTCTGGCCACTTGGAAAATACATCTATTATCACAAGTGCATACTTGGAGGATTGAGATTCATTTAGTTCTATAAAATCCATGTGGATAGTGTGAAATGGGTGTGGCGGTGTAGGGAAACGACCTCGCTTTGGTCGTAAATTTCCCTGAGCATTGTGTTTTTGGCAAATCATGCATGTTCTAATAAACTCTTTTGCTGAACTTTCAAAATTTTTTGTGTAGAATTGTTTATTAAGTATATGAATTATCCCTCCTGATGACACATGAGTTTGCGAGTGTGTCACTAATGCGGCAGTTTTATGCAAAGATTTTGGAAGGATTGGTTTGCCATTGCACATCATGAGATTGTCTTTTAATTCTGCTCCATCTTTCAACCAAGATTTTTGTTCACTCAGTGATGCTGTTTTCTGTGCATCTGCTAGTATCTCTAGTGGTATTAAATCTATGGTTTCTGTTGTTAATTCAATTCAATTCAATTCAATTTTATTTATATAGCGCCAAATCACAACATAAGTCGCCTCAAGGCGCTTCATAGATACAGAGAAAAACCCAACAATCATATGACCCCCTATGAGCAAGCACTTTGGCGACAGTGGGAAGGAAAAACTCCCTTTTAACAGGAAGAAACCTCCGGCAGAACCAGGCTCAGGGAGGGGCGGCCATCTGCTGCGACCGGTTGGGGTGAGAGAAGGAAGACAGGATAAAGACATGCTGTGGAAGAGAGACAGAGGTTAATAACAGATATGATTCAATGCAGAGAGGTCTATTAATACATAGTGAGTGAGAAAGGTGACTGGAAAGGAAAAACTCAATGCATCATGGGAATCCCCCGGCAGCCTACATCTATTGCAGCATAACAAAGGGAGGATTCAGGGTCACCTGGTCCAGCCCTAACTATATGCTTTAGAAAAAAGGAAAGTTTTAAGCCTAATCTTAAAAGTAGAGATAGTGTCTGTCTCCCGAATCCAAACTGGAAGCTGGTTCCACAGAAGAGGGGCCTGAAAACTGAAGGCTCTCCCTCCCATTCTACTTTTAAATACTCTAGGAACAACAAGTAGGCCTGCAGTGTGAGAGCGAAGTGCTCTAATAGGGTGATATGGTACTACAAGGTCATTAAGATAAGATGGGGCCTGATTATTTAAGACCTTGTATGTGAGGAGCAGGATTTTGAATTCAATTCTGGATTTAACAGGAAGCCAATGAAGGGAAGCCAAAACAGGAGAAATATGCTCTCTCTTTCTAGTCCCTGTCAGGACTCTTGCTGCAGCATTTTGGATTAGCTGAAGGCTTTTCAGTGAGTTTTTTGGACATCCTGATAATAATGAATTACAGTAGTCCAGCCTGGAAGTAATAAATGCATGAACTAGTTTTTCAGCGTCACTCTGAGACAGGATATTTCTAATTTTAGAGATGTTGCGCAAATGGAAGAAAGCAGTCTTACATATTTGTTTAATATGTGCGTTGAAGGACATGTCCTGGTCAAAAATGACTCCAAGGTTCCTCACCGCGTTACTGGAGGCCAAGGTAATGCCATCCAGAGTAAGAATCTGATTAGATACCATATTTCTAAGATTTTCAGGGCCGAGTACAATAACCTCAGTTTTATCTGAATTAAGAAGCAGAAAGTTAGCGGCCATCCAGGTCTTTATGTCTTTAAGACATTCCTGCAGTTTAACTAATTGGTGTGTGTTATCTGGCTTCATGGACAGATAGAGCTGGGTGTCATCTGCATAGCAGTGAAAATGTATGCTATGTCTTCTAATGATACTGCCTAAGGGAAGCATGTATAATGTAAACAGAATTGGTCCTAGCACTGAACCCTGTGGAACTCCATAATTAACCTCAGTGTGTGAAGAGGACTCTCCATTTACATGCACGAATTGGAGTCTATTAGATAGATATGATACAAACCACTGCAGCGCAGTACTTGTAATACCTACAGCATGTTCTAATCGCTCTAATAGGATATTATGATCAACAGTATCGAACGCTGCACTGAGGTCTAGCAGGACAAGCACAGAGATGAGTCCACTGTCAGAGGCCATAAGAAGATCATTTGTAACCTTCACTAAAGCTGTTTCTGTGCTGTGCTGAGCTCTGAAACCTGACTGAAACTCTTCAAATAAACCATTCCTCTGCAGATGATCTGTTAGCTGTTTGACAACTACTCTTTCAAGGATTTTTGATATGAAAGGAAGGTTGGAGATTGGCCTATAATTAGCTAAGACTGCTGGGTCTAGAGATGGCTTTTTGAGTAAAGGTTTAACTACAGCCAGCTTGAAGGCCTGTGGTACATAGCCGATTATTAGAGATAGGTTGATCATATTTAAGATTGAAGAATTAATTAATGGCAGGACTTCTTTGAGCAGTTTTGTAGGAATGGGGTCTAAAAGACACGTTGATGGTTTGGAGGAAGTAATTATTGAAGTTAACTCAGAAAGATCAATTGGAGAAAAAGAGTCTAACTTAATATCAATGGTACTAAGAGTAGCTGTAGATAATATTACATCTGTGGGATGATTATTGGTAATTTTTTCTCTAATGATAAAAATTTTATTTGTGAAGAAGTTCATGAAGTCATTACTAGTTAACGTTAAAGGGATGGTTGGCTCAAAAGAGCTCTGACTTTTTGTCAGCCTGGCTACAGTGCTGAAGAGAAACCTAGGGTTGTTCTTATTTTCTTCAATCAGTGATGAATAGTAAGATGTTCTGGCTTTGCGGAGGGCTTTCTTATAAAGCAGCAAACTATTTCTCCAGGCTAAATGATGATCCTCTAGATTTGTGACACGCCATTTCCTCTCCAAATTACGAGTCATCTGCTTTAGGGTACGTGTTTCAGAATTATACCACGGAGTCAGGTACTTCTGATTTGAGGCCTTAGTTTTCACAGGAGCTACAGTATCCAGAGTCGTACGTAGTGAGGAGGTGAAATTATTAACAAGATAATCGACCTCTGTTGGGGTAGCGTTCAGATAGCTGCTTTGCTCTGTGTTGGTACAGGGCATTGGAGATGATAACAGTGGGTGGATTATATTCTTAAACTTAGTTACAGTGCTTTCAGAAAGACATCTACTTTGATAAAGTCTACTCTTCACCGCTGTGTAATCAATTATTGTAAAAGTAAATGTTATCAGGAAATGATCAGACAGGAGAGGGTTTTCAGGAAACACTGTTAAATGTTCAGTTTCTATGCCATATGTTAAAACAAGATCTAGAGTGTGATTAAAGTGGTGGGTGGGTTCTTTTACATTTTGAGAGAAACCAATTGAGTCTAATAACAGATTAAATGCCATGTTGAGGCTGTCATTTTTAGCATCTACATGGATGTTAAAATCACCCACAATAATTATTTTATCTGAGCTCAGAACTAAATTAGATATAAAGTCTGAGAAATCAGACAGAAACTCTGTGTAAGGCCCAGGTGGACGATAGATGATAACAAGTAAGACTGGTTTCTGAGTTTCACAGCTGGGGTGGACAATGTTAAGCATCAGGCTTTCAAATGAATTAAAAGTCTGTCTTGGTCTTTCATTAATTAATAGGCTGGTGTGAAAAATTGCTGCCACACCGCCCCCTCGGCCTGTGCTTCGAGATTTCTGGTAGTTAGAATGGCTCGGGGGTGTTGATTCATTTAAACTAACATAATCATCCTGCTGCAACCAGGTTTCTGTAAGGCAGAGTAAATCAATTTGTTGATCAATTATTAAGTCATGTACTAACAGAGACTTGGAGGAGAGAGACCTAATATTTAATAATCCACATTTCACTGTTTTACTCTTTGGTTCAGATGTGGATACTGTATTGTTCTTTCTTTGTGATTGTTTATGTTTAAGTTGTTTGTTGCTGGTTTTTAGTTTGTTTTTTGTCTTTTTGGAAGCTGACACAGTCTCTATGGAGATGGGTTTTTGGGGGGGTAGCAGGAGGAGAGAAGCTGCAGAGAAGCGTGTAAGACTGCAACTCTGCTTCCTGGTCCCAACTCTGGATAGTCATATTTTGGGGGGTTTAATAAATTTGTCCATATTTCTAGAAATGAGAGCTGCTCCATCCAAAGTGGGATGGATGCCGTCTCTCCTAACAAGACCAGGTTTCCTCCAGAAGGTTTGCCAATTATCTATGAAGCCCACATCGTTTCTGGGACACCACTCAGACAGCCAGCAATTTAAGGAGAACATGCGGCTAAACATGTCACTCCTGGTCTGATTGGGGAGGGGACCAGAGAAAACTACAGAGTCCGACATTGTTTTGGCAAAGTTGCACACCGATTCAATATTGATTTTAGTGACCTCCGATTGGCGTAACCGGGTGTCATTACTGCCGACGTGAATTATGATTTTACTGAATTTACGTTTACCCTTAGCCAGCAGTTTTAAATTTCCTTCAATGTCGCCTGCTCTGGCCCCTGGAAGACAATTGACTATGGTTGCCGGTGTCTCTAGCTTCACATGTCTGAGAACAGAATCGCCAATTACCAGAGTTTGACCCCCGGCGGGTGTGTCGCCGAGTGGGGAAAAACGGTTAGACACATGAACGGGTTGGTGGTGTACCTGGGGCTTCTTAAAACATCAATGTGTTTTTCTGCAGCTGCTTTGGCTGCTTTATCAGCAAAGTTATTTCCTCTTGTTATTTCTGTGTCATCCTTTTGATGAGCTGCACATTTACATAGTGCTAATTCTTTTGGCAACGTTATCACTTCTAATAGCTTTTTTAGAAGGTTTGCATGTTGAACTGGGTTGCCTGTGGAAGTTGTCATTCCTCTGTTTTGCCATATTTTTGCAAAATGGTGAACTGCTGAATAGACATATTGGCTGTCTGTGTAAATATTAACACTTTGACCTTTGTACAGTGTACATGCTCTAATGACCGCGGTCAGTTCCGCGCTCTGAGCAGAGTTTGAGGAACTGAGAGCTTTTGCCTCTACCACTGTATCAACAGTTGTGACCGCGTAACCCACACAATTTCTACCGAAAATGTCTTTTGACGCTGAGCCGTCTACAAAAACATTACTGAAACTGGGATTTGGAGAACTATGTATATCAGTGCGAGGTTTTGAGTCTTCCTCTAATTTTTTAATGCAACAATGTTGTTCTCCATCCAGAGGGGTCGGCAAAAGTGTGCTCGGGTTCAGCTGGCCACACTTCTCTATTGTTATGTGTGATTGCGAAAGTAAAATCCCCACATAAGACAATTGTCTGGCGTGTGTAAGGAAAGATAGATTAGCTTGTAACAAAATGGCGGTCATAGCATGTGGGACTTTGATGGTCAACTTATGTCCCAGAACAATGTCTGCACATTTTTTAACCGCCTCTGCGGCTGCGGCGCAAGCCTGGACACAGGTTGGTAATCCGGCAGCTACAGAGTCAAGTTTACATGAGTAGAAAGCTAATGGACGCTGTTTGTCTCCAAAAGCTTGAGTTAACACTGCCTTCATGTACCCTGCACTACCATCGACATGGAGCATAAAAGGTTTTTCATAGTCTGGTAATGCTAAGACGGTACATGTTTGCAATGCTATTTTTAAATCAATAAAAGCTTTTTCTGCTTCTGGGGTCCACTGTATTTTGTCTTTTAATGCTAGGTCTTTACCATAAATGAGGTTCTGTAGTGGCTGGGTCAGCAGTGCATACTCTGGAATCCAGCATCTACAGAAATTGCACAGACCTAAATAACTCATCATTTGCTGTTTAGTTATCGGTTTTGGTGCATTTTGCACTGCTGTCTTTCTGCTCTCTAGTAGGGTGCGGCCTTGGCCTGTTAGTACATTTCCTAAGTAGATCACTTTGTTGCTCCACAATTGTAACTTTTGTTGTGACACTTTGTGGCCTTGTTCTGCCAGATGTTGCAGAACCATCATTGTGTTTTCTTTACAGTCATCTTGTGTATGACCTGTAATCAATATGTCATCTACATACAGCAGAAATTTTCCTGGAGCAGGGAGGGAGCAGGATGACATTGATTTCTTTAAAGCTTCTGCATACAGCGTTGGGCTGTTTTGAAATCCTTGTGGTAGCCTGGTGTACGTGTATTTTTCATTATCAAAAGTAAATCCAAATAGATTCTGTGAATCTTGGTGTAAAGGAACAGAGAAAAATGCATTTGAGAGGTCAATCACCGAGAACCATTGTTCCTTTGGTGTTACTTGATTTAAAATGGTGTGTGGATTTGCAACCACTGGAGGTATTTGCTCTGTTACCTCATTTATTGCTCATAGGTCATGAACTAGGCGATATTTTCCTGTATTGGCCTTTTTTATTGGAAAAATTGGTGTATTACACGTGGCTTTATTAGTTTTCACGAGAATACCTGCTTTCTGCATGTCTGCTATTACTGGCCTAATTCCTTCCTTTGCTTCTGCACTCAAAGGATATTGTGGTTTCACAGGCCTTCTGGCCCTGATGCTGACCTAACTATCAGAGTGTCATTAGAGAATTTCATTTTCACTTGAGGCATTTTTAGATACCTTCTAGTTTTTCAAAGAATTCACACATCTTACATATTTCAAACTTTGAAGTTTTTTGTTTTGTATATATATATTTTTTTTTTTTTTTCCTAAACTTTGCATTGCTCATAGCTCACAGTTCTAAAACTGGGCATTTGTAAATCATATGCCTAATCACTATGTGTCACCGTAATCCACATGTATTGGCACAAATTTGTTTCCAAACCAACAAAATAATCAAACAAAACAAAAACATACATGAGTCAGGACACAAAAAGACAAAGAAAAATGCTGCCAGAAACAAAGCAGAAGTGTGAGGGGAAACTGAGCTCACAGACAGCTGCATGTGTTGGCTTTTAATAGCATGCAGCTTCTGCTCTAAAAAAACCAATAAAAGAAAAAAGAAAAGAAAATGTGTAACATGCTCATCAACTTAGCGGTGTCCACACATTTAATTCAGCTTCATAATCCTGTAGGTTTAGTTATTATCTACAGGGTTTGGCTTATTAGTTGTTATTATAGATGTGCTCTGTATCGCAGTAATATTTATCTAGGATAAATGACAGGTTTTTAAACAGGTTAAGTGCCTCTATGCACCTAATTGGTTTAGATATTGCTTTTATTTTCTTCATCTCATATTTCATTATACTGAGTTTGAGCAAACCTTAAGCTTGATGCAGACTACTTCATAACAATTGTCCATCTTACATCATACTGGCTAGGATACTTCTTGTCAATATTAGTATTATATTTTTATTAATTATTATCATCTTTTTCTGTCTATATAATGACAATTACAATATTTTATTAGTGTATATCACTATACTACTACTGAGCCAATTTAATAGTTAGGATCATCTTACTCAGCAAACAGATAATCTATAATTCAGCCAATCTGTACAAATTTGCTTTTTCTCTGAACAGGTTTGTGCCTACTTTTAGACTGGTCTTCTGTTTGTCTCATCTCAGATCCAACCTTCAGTCACATTCATTCTCTCTGTTGCATGTTGAACCAAGTAGTTTATTATTATATTTTATTTTGTATCCATCAAGGACTGTGGACAAGCTGCAGTCTCACCCACTTCCAAGATGGAGACATTTATCTTTTCACATACTTTCCTTGGCTGAACAATGACACAGCCTTAATCTACCTTATGCATCTCTCTCTTTTTTTTTTTTTATAGAAAAGGTCTTCATGTGAATGATTTCCTTTTATTTATTTCATACAATCTGGGCATGATGGGTCATAAATGCACTGATTTTTGCAGCCACGGCCACTATCTCTATGTGACATAAAGAGGGGAACAGTTAAATGCTGTTTTGTCACATGTCCTGAGGCTGATTTCACAATTATAGTGTCTTTTGAGAAAGTTACATTTGGGACTTCTACAGTTAAAACACTTTTACACGCTCCTGTGTCACAAAGGAATTTCACTGGGACTCCATTCACGTGTACAATAACTGTTGGCTTTGCTTCTGAACCGAGTAGCAGTTGTTCAATATTGTAAACTTCCCCTTCACCTGTTTCACTTCCTTCCTCTCGTGCTAGTCATTCATCACGTCGTCTACGTCTGTCATCATCACTTTCCTGTTCTTGAATCACACTCCGGCTCGAAGGACCAATTAAATGTCAGGGGTAGACATTTGTTCAAACACAAGTAAGAGAATATAAGACAACTGCAGACCGACTCAGAGAGTATTAGAAAACGTGCGCACGGGTGAATGCCTCTGAGAAGACACACACACTGAGCGCAGGCTTGCTTGCTTTATTTATAGGGTAAAACTTGGTTACATAGTACTTCCTCTTTTAACACAAAAGGGAGAGGTCAGGCATTATCTCAGCTTATCTGACCTTGCACACATATACTGAGAATAACAATACTGTCACGGTTCTGGGTCCGTTGGACCCAGTATTTTGAGTTTATTGTGTTTTGATTTAAGTTTGCATCAGGGATTATGTTCTTGTTCTCTTGTTGTGTTATGGTGATGATTATGATTTCTATTATTAGAGTTCCATGTTTCTGTTTATATGGGTTTACGATGTGGGTTTAGTTTCATATGTCGTTTCCTGTCTGTCTCTCAGTGTCAGGTCTGCGTCTTGGTGTGGTGTTCTCATTTCCTGTTTTATTGTGAAGGTCTGGGTCTCATGTGAGTGTGTTCGGTTTTACCTTTGTCTCGTCTTGTTGATTATTCCCAGCTGTGTCCACCACCTGTGTGTAATTCCCCTGTGGTTCTCTGTGTATTTAAGTCATGTCTTCCGTCATTGTTGTTGCTGGTCCGTCTGTGTATTCCACCCTGCCTCATCTGTGTATTCCACCCTGCCTCATCTGTGTATTCCACCCTGCGTCATCTGTGTGTTTCCCTGCTGTCAACCGCCAAGTGTTTCTGCTCATGTTCAGGTTCGTGTTCTGTAGTTAGTTAGTTCCCAGTCTAGTTAGTCATTGCTCCGTTTGCCGTTTGTCCTTTTCTTTTTTGTGTTTAATAAACCACCTTTACACCTTCACGACTGCCTGCATTTGGATCCTCCTTTATTTTCCACACGGCTCATCTCACTTGCCGTGACAGTATGGACCAGCCAGATATGGATCCAGCGGCATTCACCCCACCCACAGAGCTTCGAAAGCTCATAACGGACTCTGTGTCAAAACTAATCAACCTGTGGCTCAAGCATGAGGGAGAAGCGTTTCTCTACGTTCTGGAAGTCAGGCTGCAACAACCTATCACGGATTATCCCTGGCTATTGGACTCACTGCACCCTCTGGTACAAAACTTCATTCTCCACGAACTTCACCTACACCCACCAGCCGCTATCGCTTCCCAACCCAGCCGGACGCCGGAGGTTTTGCCCGGCCCGCCGGAGGTTTTGCCCGGCCCGCCGGAGGTTTTGCCCGGGAGGAAGCGACGATCGCGCCGTCGGCGCGTCGCCCCACAGCTGGAGAATAGGACTTCAGAACTGCCGGCTGTGGTGAGTGGAAAAGACGCTCTGTCTGTTTCACCAGTTCATATGACTGTTTATACCGGGGCTGTGTTCGTTGACTCAGCTGCTCAGCCGGTAGCTCGGTTAGCTGCCCAGCAGTCGCTAACCCAGTCAGCCACTCAATCATCACCTCCATTACAGTCACAGTCAGACCCAGTAGACGCCATGTTACAGTCCATAGCCCAGTCAATAGCCCAGTTGGCAAGAGATTCATCAGCCTTATCAGTTCAGCCAGCCACTCCACCTGTTACTACTTCGCTACCTGTAGCTCAGTTACCACCAGTTCAGCAGCCTGCCCACTCATTTACCCAGCCTTTATCCTCACAGCCTCATTACAAGCAGGGAACACACTCCACACAAACTTTTGCTGGTTCATTTAAGCTGGCCATCTCAGAGACAGTTGCTCCCTCTAGGGCCTCCCCAGAGGCTGGGTGTCAGTCACCAGCCAACTCTGGACCCCTAGAGGTCAAGACACCAGCACCAGCAGCCTCACCGGAGAACTCACCTGAACAGTCTCGGCTCTCAGCACCCCCTGAGAGCTCAAGTGAGTTCACCCGTCCGCCTCAGTCCTCTGCTGAGTGTATTGGGGAACACTTCCAGCCCTCTGAGGACTGTATCCCACTGTTGCTGCCTGAGTCTAGCCACGGTGCTGCTCAGTCCCAGCCAGTGTCCACCCTGGCAGAGGTCTCCATACCTGCTGCTTCAGAGACTGCTTTCACTGGAGGGCCTGAGGAGCCCGTCCAGTCTCAAGTCATGTTAGCTGGGGGTTCAGGTGAACCCAGCCAGCGTCCTGCCTCGTCGGCTGGAGGGCCTGAGGAGCCCAGCCAGCCTCAAGTGTCGTCTGCTGGGGGTTTAGGAGAACCCAGCCAGCCTCAAGTGTCTTCTGCTGGGGGTTTAGGAGAACCCAGCCAGCCTCAAGTGTCGTCTGCTGGGGGTTTAGGAGAACCCAGCCAGCCTCAAGTGTCGTCTGCTGGGGGGCCCGAGGAGCCCACCCAGCACCACGCCTCGTTAGCTGAGGGTCCTGGAGGACCCAGCCAGCACATCCTCACACCTGCTGACGGTCCTGGAGGACCCAGCCAGCACATCCTCACACCTGCTGACGGTCCTGGAGGACCCAGCCAGCACATCTCCACATCACCTCCTGCAGCATCACTGCCGTCAGGTTTCGCAGCCGTCCCACTGCCGTCAGGTTTCGCAGCCGTCCCGCTGCCGTCAGGTTTCGCAGCCGTCCCGCTGCCGTCAGGTTTCGCAGCTGTCCCGCTGCCGTCATCATCTACGCCTGGTCCGGCCTCCGTGTCTTCATCCACGCCTGGTCCGGCCTCCGTGTCTTCATCCACGCCTGGTCCGGCCTCCGTGTCTTCATCCTCAGTCTCGCCTGGTCCGGCCTCCGTGTCTTCATCCTCAGTCTCGCCTGGTCCGGCCTCCGTGTCTTCATCCTCAGTCTCGCCTGGTCCGGCCTCATCTGATCCTGCGGTTGCCACACCGCCGTCGGAGCCAGCTCAACTCGTTCTGCCTCGCCTCTGCCGGCCGTTTTCCGGGCCTCTAAGATGGCATCATGGCCTTCGGGGACGGCCTCCGGAAAGAGTTCGTCGCCGCCGCTGGCATCGCGGCCGTCCTCCGGACCTGCTCGGTGGCCGCCACTACCTTCCAAGTGGTCGGCCTCCAGAACTGTTTGCCCGTCGCCGCCGTTGCCGTGTGCACGGTCGGTCCCCAGAACTGTTTGCCCGTCGCCGCCGTTGCCGTGTGCACGGTTGGCCCCCAGAACTGTTTGCCCGTCGCCGCTGTTGCTGTGTGCATGGTCGGCCCCCTGACTGTGTTGTGGACTAGTGAACAGTCGTGTTCTGGTTTCTCGTGCTCCTGGTTTTTTGTGTTTCGGGCCCTCCTTCCTGGGCCCCCTCCGCCCGCCCTGGCTTGGTGCTTGTGCTTTTTGTTTGGGGCTGTCGGGAGCCAGCCCTTTGAGGGGGGGTACTGTCACGGTTCTGGGTCCGTTGGACCCAGTATTTTGAGTTTATTGTGTTTTGATTTAAGTTGGATTTTGTTAACCAGTTGCTGGGCTTCGGGAAATGATGCGAAGCTCTGGAGGAGATTGTCAACATAGAAACATTTCTCCACTGTGTGACGGGTATCCTCGCTGGGGCTGCTGTGATCCAGAACGTGCTGCTGCAGAGCATAGGTGGCACAGCAGGGACTGCATGTCGTCCCGAAAGGCAACACTTGCCATTCGTAAACCTCTGGTTGCCTCGTGCGATCCATATCTCTCCAGAGGAACCAGAGGAAGGGCTTGTCCTGAGTCAAGAGGCGGACCTGATGAAACATCCCCTTGATGTCACTGCTCACTGCAATGGGATACTCCCGGAAGCGAAGTAACACACCCAGGAGCGTCGAGCCCAGGGTAGGACCAGGTAGGAGATGCTGATTCAGGCTGTTCCCATTGTGCACGAAAGAACAGTTGAAGACAACGCGATCCTTGCCATTATGCTGAACCATGTGGTGTGGTATGTATCAGGTGCTACCATCCATCTCCATGTCTGCGATGGTCAGTTTACTCACATAGCTTGCATCCACCAGCTTCTGAATTTCCTGGTTATAGGTGGCTGCTTGTACAGGCGTCTTCAGGAGGCGCTTCTCCGTAGCTCGCAGGTGACCCAAGACAGAGTCCTTAGTGGAATGAAGCGGGACTGGTTCCTCTTTCCACAGCAACGAGGTGGCATACCGGTTGATACCATCCACCTCCACTCTAATGGTCTTCTCCTCTAGCATCTTGACAGCCATGGTATCCTGTTTTGAACGTGTGGCCACCTTCTCATTCTGGTATGGGAGAACATCCATCTGCCAGAGCTTGGCTACATTACTGAGAAGTTCAGCACTGGGAGTCAGGGTGCTTGTGAGTAGACACTGAGGAGTGGAGGCTTGATGTAGAAGAACCTTGGCTGGACCCTGCAGAGTCCAACCCAGCCGTGTCTTGAGTGCAGCTGGTCCTCCCCGTGGACCCAGATGGACAGGCTCTATTGGAGTCAGGAGATGTGGGTAGTCAGAGCCAATCAGCAATAATGGTTGAGCTTGGTGGAACGAATGAAGTGGAAGACTTCGCAGGTGGCGGTAGGACCTTTGCAGTGCATCAGCTGGATGTGAGTGTTTGGCAAGCCCAAGCTCAGTGGCAGTGAATGCTCTTTGGATCCGGAACCGTCTCCGAGGGTCAGTGGCGGAGGCTATAGAGAAGGAAACGGAATGTCCTTCCACTGTTCTAATATCTTGTCGGATGGTTCGGAGCGCCAACTCCTCCCTCTTTCCCTGAAGGTCCAGCTCTTGGGCAGCACTGTGAAGAAGGATTGTGCACTCTGACCCATCATCTAGGATGGCATATGTATCTAGCTTCATTTTGCCATTATAGAGGCACACCCTGACCATTTTCAGTAGCACACAGCTGGTCCCCCGTGTTGGATCAACGTAGTACGTGACGGGTTGGACAGCTTCCTCCGCCGGTCTGTCAGAACTAGTGGATCGCGATGCATTAACCTCATGGAGTGTCTCCAAATGTACCTGATTGCATTGCTGGCATCTAGCTTTCAGGTAGCATTGCGCCTCTGGATGGTCCCTTCCACATCTCCAGCACCGCTTGCCTTTCTGAATCCAAGACAACTTCTGCTCTATAATGAGCTTCTTGAAATCTGTGCACTGATTGAAATAGTGCTGAAGATTATTACAGAAGGGGCAGAATTTCTTTGGCTTCCCCAATTTGGAAACTGGACGTGATGCCTGTTTTGGTGGCTCTGGGCCTTTAGCAGGAGGGTCATAGCCCAATAAGACGGTTGTGGTTGCCGCTGCAGATCTCTGCTTGGGTCTGGCACCCTTCCCACGATCCACACGTGGCTCTCGAGGTTGCTGAGGATGATGGAAATACACATCATCATCATCTTGGATGCGGACTTCATATTCAAGCCACTCTGCCAAATCTGCTAAGGTTGGGATGGGTGTCTGAAGAGGATTGATGAACCGCTTAAACTGCGCTCGAAGACTGTGTGGCAGTTTGGACAGCAGTCTGGTGACGTGTGACCCACACTCTAGTTCTGCTCTCCCCTCTTTCCCAAGCTGTTCTAACATTCCCACGAGAGCCCTCACTTTCAGGGCGAAAAGACGGAACGCTCGGCTGTCACCACTTCGTACCGGAGACTCTGACAACACGTCAGTGATCCGCTGCAGGGCAAGTTTGTGAGGTTGACCATACAGCTCTATCAGGGATGACATGGTCTGGCTGTATGGATAGCGACTATTGCTGTAGGAATCGGCAATAAGGAGGGCGTCTTCCAACTTGAGGTGATCGACTAGGATCTGGTACTTGAAACGTTCAGTTGCATCGTGAGGCAGGATATTGTCATGGGCCATTCGCAAACGAGCGAACTGGCTGGGGTCATCAGACGTGAAGTATGGAATGTGTGGTGTTGGTCCCCGGTACACGGTCTCTGTACTTGGTAGAGGTTCGTGCTGACCATATTTCCTCCAGGCTTTGGAATCAGTTGGCGGCCAGCGAGGCGGGTCCCCAGTCATCTCCCGGAAGCTGTCTGGTTGTTGGCGCTGAAAGGTGTAT